>NC_056406.1:4725000-5039166 GCF_905147365.1 Aricia agestis | reverse complement strand
AAGCGCTGTTTCACGCCGGTTTTCTCTGAGAACGTGGTATTTCTCCGGACGAGCCGGCCCATTCGTCCAGCCGGCCAATCCCAATCTTGAAACATGTAACATGACGTGTGTGTTCGTTATCTGCGTATTAAATAATATTAATATTAAACATACAAACAGATCAGCAGTTCGCCTTCTACGTCGAATCTCCGACACGAGCAGATGAGCTGCGGCTCCGATTCGGAAACCATCATTTGCTCATCTGAACATAAGATATTTTTACATTAGAATTAGTTAAAGTAACATAATTACTTAAATAGTATAGTTATTTTATTTATATTTTTTAGCGAGACATTAAAGCAGGTATGCACAAAAAATTATACATTCAGATAATTTTAATGTTAACTTACCGGACGCATTGGTTTCGTTGAGTATCGGAGGACTTTGACTGGCCTTTAATAAAAACACAGTTTAATTTTAAATACCTATTCAATTCAAGATGTCTCAAAATTTTAAATAATTTATCGTAAACACTTTAAATCCGAAAAACTATATTATGAGGCTATAGCTTACTGTAACATGGATATTATTAGTTTGTGTATATCTAACAGGATTGCTGGAGTTTGGGGACTTCAGCTTTTAATGTTAAATTGTATAACAATGAGGGTTTAGATCAGAGTAATACAGATTTTTGTTTTAAGATCAGAGTAATACAGATATTAGTTTAAGTAGTATTTTTGTTTTTTGATTTTTCTTATGTCTACGTGTTATTCATTCGTGCACGCATTCGTACGTGTGAGCGTGCTAGCACGCAACACGCACAGTGTTGCGTGCGTGCGTGCATGCGATCGTGCTTGCGTGCGTGTGTGCATGCGTGCTTGCGTGCGTGCGTTCGTGTGAGCGTGTATGCGTGTCACCTGTGGCTCGTGGCTTGCGGGCACGTCACGCACGTAAGTGCGGGTGGTGAGACGGTGGAAGGGCGTGGCTACCCAGCCCAGTTTGACCGCGTGCGGCGTGAGCGGTGTGATGTGGTCCGGACCGTCTACTGGCAGGAACCCGGGCGCCTGGTAGTCCGCCGGCGCCGCTGTACGATATACAAATTTATGCACTATACAAGTTAAATGTAAGTATGACGATAATATGTAATTAAAACGAGAGATTGTTATTTATTCGCATAACTGAGGTTTGAATGTCTTTCTACAGTAGCTAGAGAGTCCAAGAAGGTATTTTGTGACATTCTCAAACGAGAAGGATAAAGCCACACAGGCATGGGCGTACCCAGGTTCTGGGCCAGGGGGGGGCAAATCAGATTTTTTATAAGCTAGGTGCTTATAAAGAATAAAAAATTAATAATTTTTAGTTATAAAAATATTGTATTGCAAACAAATGGCAACAATTCGTTTTATTATTTTTAATTTTTATAGATGAAAGTACTAGATAATATACTTAGTAGGGACGTCAACATGATCCAGGGGGGGGCAGCTGCCCCCCCTGCCCCCCTCGGTACGCCCATGCACACAGGCGCGTTATAATCGGTCGATAATATCGCATGCGTTATTGCGTCCTACTTCTATTGCGACGTTATTATCGCAGCAGTATGTATATTCTTATTACAAAATGTACGAACACAGATATATCGCATTAACGCATGCGAGATTACCGACCGATAATAACGCGCCTATGTGGGGGAGCTTTTAAGCTAGTGGGGACGTTCCACGTATTAAGTACCTACCTACAAAGTCTTCGCAACGACGCGCGACGCTCGAACATGTACACGTACCTACAGCATTCAGCGGGGCTAAAATAGTCGCTTTGAAGAATCATGATATGAATCATAATATGATTCATTTTTCTAAAATCGCAAAATGCAACTCTGCTTGCAATTCATTTCTGTATTTTTGTACTGATTTGACATTTGTCAGTTTGACAGTTTTGACAATTCATTTGCTGAATTGATTGAGAGGAATCGCTAAATGTGACCATTTTAGCCCCGCTGGGCTGGCTCATTCATACTGTGAGATAATTGATAAACTGTGGATTAAACGAAATGGTTAGCGACTTACCGTCATTATAATACAGTCGTATACCAAGTTCGTAGTTCTCTGGGAGCGGCTGGCAGGACTCCGTGATGACCACACAGGCGCGGATCAAGTGGAGAGTCCTCTCGCGGACGTTCTCAAACTTGTACATGGTAGAGTGCGAGCCGTCCCGGGTTTTGGACTCCATGCTCATTGCCGTCTCCGCGTCGGTGTATGAAAACTCGAACGAATGGTACTCTATCAAGTTTTCGGCTTTGCACTCTTTGTCGTAGAAGCACAACACCAGTTTTTTTAACTGAAAATATTCACAGCCAATTTATTATTACCTCCTCCTTTTTGGAAGTCGTCCGAAAATCTCATAGAAAATAAAAAATGGAACAGCTGCAAGAAATGGAAAGGGCGTAGGCGACAAAATGGTTTTTGTCGTGTAATTTAAAAACCAAAAATATATTTCATATAAGCTATGGGCAAATTAAAATGTATGCTTGAACCAATCTATGTACAAATTTTGGAAGCTTAAATCTCTCTCTTTTGTTGGCAAAATTAGAATCCCTTTTTTACAGAGGTCTTTTTGATTAATTATTCTATGTTATAAAAGTTGACTAAACGTGTTATGCTATGGGTAATTCAAAGACAAAGACACGATGAATACTGACGATGAACTTTAATTTCTTAGCTTTAGTCATTGCTGAGAAAAATCGATATCGCTACAGGCTACTTATCAAGGCGTCGCCTTCGCTCAACAAAGACAGAATATGAGTCTCGATTTTATTTTGGCACTTGAAATGTGAAATCACGATAATACGTGTGCTTTGGGTGGTCAGGAAGGTAAAAGGTGAAGGTGATCGATGAAGATAGTAAAATTTATTATTATCAAAATTGTGGTACTGCAACCTACTAGGGTCTATTTACGAGACAACGGGTAGTGGGAAATACTCACATATTTTTTATCAATTGCTTCAAACCCTTTTATTAGAGACGTACTTAAGAACTGCGCCAATTCATCTCGACATTTCTTTTTAAGAATTCGCAATTTAACTCCCGCAAAATGTTCTGTCATATAACTATCTTCGGGGAATATATTTTTCAAATAGGTAACGGTGCTAACTGCTACAATAGTCAATTGTTTCATGAACGAAGTAGAGCTTGTTACATTCTCAGTGACTCCTTTAGGAAATATTCGTACCCATTCTGCTACCGCCTAAAATTTTTAAGTAGGTAAGTATACAAAAAGTTAAATAAGTATTAGTACCCTAGCTAAAAGCCGAGCTTTATGAGTGCTTGCGTCGTCTCATCTTGACTGACTGATGATAACACATCTACCTACATAATATACTTAAATAAAAATTACTATGTTAAAGCACAAATCAATAGGCGTGATAATTTTTCCGTAAAGTGTACCACAAAATGTAACGGTTGTGGGATATAAGTACTGTACTTATAATAAGATAAAATGCATGTTTCTCGTGTATGTTGAAATTGTTATTATTAAATTATATTATCGTACTTGTGACGTAGCAGTAGCAGGTTGAGAAGAAGCAGTAGCAATAGCAGTCATCATAAAACTATTTAAAAATCTTCAGATAAACTTGGGAAAATCAAATGTCGAAGCCCGCTGTTTTTCTTAGTTTTTCTTCTCTATGGTGTAACGCCAAATATTTTTTAAATATTTTACAGCACGAAGCACAGAACAATATAAGGACCATAACAATAACAATTATAAAACCTACTCTAGCGAGGCACGAAGAAGAATAAAACACGGTAGTACCGTGTTACATATTAAAAGATTAACCCCCTTACTAATAAACGCTGTTTAGCTTTGAATAGTTATACAGTGTTTTGTCTTCTGCAATCCAATTAAAAATGTCACTTGTGTGACAGGAACATAACACTGTATAACTATTCAAAGCATAAACAACGTTTATTAGTAAGGGGGAAAAGACTAGACTTTTAAATCCTTTTCGAGGCTTTCCACTTATTTATTGTAAATTATTTGTGCATAATATTATAGTTTGGTAAAACTTTTTTTTTTAATTTTTTAAATTGATTTTGATTTAAGATTATTACAAAAATTGTAATTACTTGTTCAGATTTTAATTTAATCCTATAAAAATAATTAAAATCCGATTATGTCATGGATCTTTTAGTTAAAATCTTTGTCAACTGAGATATTAAAAAATAATAAAAGCACGCTGCGGCTGGCCTCCATCATCCATGTACCCATAGACAATTTCAGGGAGGAAGTTTGTGAGTGATCGATTTTACACCGGGCACCGAAAAACTTCCCAACGGCGTTTTTCTTTGTTTGCCCGTACGCGATTTTATATTGAAAAAGTAGCATCGCTTTGTGTCGAACAATAAAAATGGCGAACACGTTTCGCGCGGTGACGGTGTTTGCCGTCAACAACGAAGGTTCTCTAACTCCGCGCTTCAATTTCCCTACAAACGTAAACGTGGATTACGATCCACAAGGTCTAAGTGTAAAAGTGATACGTGCCGATCCCGTGCTAGCCCAGGAGGTGCTAGAATTTCCCGTCCACAGTCAAAGCGAGTGCTCGCGAGTCGTCGGCCAGTCCTATATTTTCACAATAGACAACGAGACTTTGTTTTTCAAGTTCTCCAGCGATGTCGACTCCCAAAACTTCCATCTGCTGGTCACTAAAGTCAAAGCCGGCCGCTCGTCCTCCGTGTTTACTGTGCGGACCGAGGACTCGTCGGCGATGCAGTATTTCCAGTTCTACGGCTACCTGAGCCAGCAGCAGAACATGATGCAGGATTATGTCAGAACGAGCACGTACCAGCGAGCTATACTGTCGAACATACACGACTTCAAGAACAAAGTGGTGTTGGACGTCGGCGCCGGTTCGGGCATATTGTCCTTCTTCGCCGCGCAGGCGGGAGCTCGGAAAGTGTATGCCGTGGAAGCGAGCAACATGGCGCATCATGCCCAAGCTCTAGTCAGAGCGAACGGACTCCACGACCGCATAACGGTGGTGGCAGGTAAGATAGAGGAGATAGAGCTACCCGAAACAGTAGATGTGATTATCTCTGAGCCCATGGGGTACATGTTATACAATGAACGCATGTTAGAGACATATCTTCACGCTAAGAAGTGGCTCAAACCCAATGGTAACATGTACCCGACGAGAGGAGATCTACACATAGCTCCCTTCACTGATGACGCTCTTTTCATGGAACAATATAACAAGGCTAACTTCTGGTACCAGTCATGTTTCCACGGAGTCGATTTAAGTGCATTAAGAACAGCAGCCATGAAGGAATATTTCAGACAGCCAATTGTAGACACATTCGATGTTCGTATCTGTATGGCCAGGTCTGTGAGGCATGTTGTAGACTTTTTAAACGCCAATGAAACTGATCTACATAGAATTGAAGTACCCTTTAGATTTGAATTGACTCAGTCCGGAACCTGCCACGGCTTAGCATTCTGGTTTGATGTCCTGTTCGCCGGCAGCACGCAGCATATCTGGCTATCCACTGCTCCAACTGAACCTCTAACACATTGGTACCAGGTACGATGCCTTCTTGAAACACCAATTTTCGCTAAACAAGGCCAGGCGCTCACTGGTCGTGTTCTTTTACTGGCCAACAAGAGACAGAGCTATGATGTCACTATGGAGATAAGCTTGGAGGGCACTAATATTTCCTCTTCCAACACGTTAGACTTGAAGAATCCCTACTTCAGATATACTGGGGCCCCGGCCGCACCACCCCCGGGAGTCAACAATGCATCTCCGAGTGAGACATACTGGAATTCAATAGAGTCAGCTGGCTCGCTCAGCAACGGACAAGGTGTTATCTTGACTGACGGTACACAACAGTATTGCTCAACACCAGAACAAACTATCGCATATGGAGCTCACCCGAATATGATAAAAACAGTGATGCTTCAAGAGGAGTTCATCAAGCGAATCGGGATAAGTCAAAATGGCGATATATAATCCGCGAAGTCGCGCCGCGCGCGCCTTAGGGCTATAAGGAACCGTCGTAATCGGTTGTGAACAATCTTCCGTTCAAAGTTTCTAGTGTGTAAGAGGACTTATTTATTACAACACCATCACAGTGGACTGCTAGAATTGTGTAATTGATATGTAGGAGAGGCGATGAGCCCAGTACTATCTAATAATTAGGATTTTAACTATTATGATATTGTCATAGGTTTTAAATTACACATCGAAATAAAACTAGTTTCATTTAGATTTACATAGCTTCACTTTGCACACTAAAATTGTTCAGCAATTAATGCAGTGCATGTATTTTTTGTATTTTCAGCATGTATGCATGTTATAATATGGTTTATGTATTGGATCAATGTTTTCTGAGGATTTTTAATATACTTAATAATTTCATGGAAAATGTTCAAATTAGCACCTACACAAATTTTGTTGTTACATGTAAGAAATTAAAAAAAACTAGATTTATTTCAATGTGTAATTTCACAATTGAATATTTGCTAGTAGTTGGAGTATGGCAATTATAAAACGCAATAAACCTTTTCAGTGTATTATTTTCTCAGTTTGAATGACGCTTACTAGTATAATTGGACAGGTTGAAAAACATTGAAAATATTGTATATACGTACGCCTAAAACTATGACAATGTATCTTAGGACATCTACACATGTAGTTGAGCAACGATATTTAAATATTTGTCCAATTGAATGTGTAGACGTTATAAATTGGCCGACGGCAATGACAAGAGCTGTGGAAGCTCTGTAGCTAGGTTAAGTTAGAAGTTCAAGTATACTTGGTAGGTGGTAAAAGCTGGCAAATTATTGCTTTTCAATACTCATATGTCAAACAGAAGGGGGTTTCATTTTCACACAACTGTCTGCCAATGGGTTTGAAATATTTTACAAGTTGTAAGGTCCCACTAGAATGTGTAACATAAGCCATACATGCTACGATCTAACGGAGAGGTCGCCTGTGCAGTTATGCCTGGCACAGGTGTTCTCGAAAGAATTGATTTTCGATTTTGCGCCAGTCGCCTTCGCAGGCTCAAAAAACTGCACATGTCTAGTCCCACACGGTACACACATTCCGGTTTACCTGTGCAGGCATACCTGCACAGTTGGACCTCTCCGATAGATCGTAGCATGTATGGCAGGCATGAAGCGCGATGGGAAGTAGCATAAGACCTTGTTTCTTAGTTTAAAATTGAATACCAAAAAATCTAAATGTGGAAGAGGCAAATATAAAAAGAATGCCTGATTTTCAATTATTTCTCTTTTCAATATTAGGTTGATGTCTAAAAAAAGTCAGTTTTAAATAGAATTTGACCCTAGTGATATTTCAGAAATTTTTTAAATTTTTTTATGTTATTATAAAATAGGAATGTGAAAATCAAGCCATTAATCAAGTTAGTATTGGTTCTTTATTGTGATCAATTTTGTATCTGTATAGTGTAGTACAGAAAAAAGTTATTTGAGTTACTTTTCCTTTTTTTGCTTTTATGGCCAAGAAATCATCTGGTGGCTAGGCTAGTGAATAATAAGCAATGGTGTAGTTGATTTGAGCATATGAAAGGCAAGGACTTTTTGTACATATATCATGACGATGATCTCAAATGTAGTAGACCATACATTATCTATTTAACATGCATGTTGGTATACCCTTACAATTTTTTCTGTAAGCTTTTCATCTGGTTTAACTGGAAGGCCGGCCATACACGGTTGCCGCACGGCGATCTGCAGTTTATACGGACCGCTTAACGACCGTTCTTGAGCGGTCTGAGCAGTCGCTCTGCGTCCGAGTTTCGTTGTGCAGTCGAACAACAAAGTGTGGTATTATAATGACGCGTCTGACAGCGCGGTTGGTAAGCGTCGCGGTCCACGAGCTTTGAGTACCTGATCGTTACATAGTACAATAAACCACCCGGACGGTGTTTCGGCCGCGCTGTTCTCAATGCGACTGTACGAGGTGGCAAACCGCGTGGCACTGAACTCGTTTTATAGTTTCGAGCGAGTCATCCCCGTGCTTGCGAGCCGCGCTTACCACCAGCGCGGACGGTACGCGTCACTGTAAACTAGCCAAAGGCATGTATGATCGACTGCACGATGCGGTCGTGTTGCAGACTGCAGTCGTGTACGACTTCAACGCGACCGCTCTAGAGCAGTCGATCTCGACTCCAACTTGCGGGATATGGCCAGTCGAAAGCAAAATGTTTCTTCAAAATATTTTGTTAAACTGTAACATGCACAAAGGCTATTTAAAAATATGGCTGTTATTTAATAATTCTTGGTTATCGCTTGTGTATTTTAACAGCTGATCTGGTTTACCACTTTTATTAAACCTTATCGCAAAGTAAGAAGTGGCGAATCTGATAGCGCCTATACCATGAGAAGCTGCTTCGTTTTATATCAAAAGCAATAAATCATAAATGTTAATCTTTATGAAGCATACAACATTTGTATTGTATTTGTGATATACATAATAATATATTATATTAATAATATGTGCATTACAATTTAGACCAATCATATTATATAAAGTGAAAAAGTTTGTATTTCTTTTTGATTTTTTTATTCATACTTCTACTACTTATAGTGTTATAGACAGTAGAAGTATGAGTTGAGTACAATTATTGCATACTAATATTTTGAAATTTATTGGTTTGTTTGTGAAATGTGTACCTTATTAATTTGTGACTTGCTCACATGTTTTTTTTTTCATTGTTTTGTCCTCCTGTATTTAACTGTATAAGCCACAAGGTATGATTCATTTATTTACTCCATTGCAATTTGTCTAATGCACTGCATGTTGATTTCATTGCAGACATGTATTTCATTAAATATACTTCTAGTTCTCTGCCAATTCTTATTAACTTTGGTCATATTTTTCTTTTTTTTTTGCCATCATAAGAGAAATTACAGAATTCAGTGATTTTGTGTTACCAGTAGTTACTTACAAATTCTTCCTTTACAATATTGATATTATCATTTACTTCAAATATTATATTTAAATTCCTTTTAGAGAACTTAACAGCTATTGAATCATGGACTGGAATCATTCATGCATATTTTTTGCAAGTATATTCTGATGCTAAATTTAAAACTGCTACTGAATCAAAAACATTACTACCTCAACTTGGCAGATAGAGCAGACTACAAATGAGTTTATTTCATTTTCAATACCATGACAACTGGCTAAGTCCAATCGGCAATAATATAAAGTGATTTCATCCGTGGACATATTGTATAAGCAATGTTTGAATTGTAATGAATAAACAAATTTTGTCACAGTCCTTTTGTTTTTTTTTTACCAAATAAATATTTTTTATCCTACAAATAAAGCTATTTTCTAAGGTTTCTAAATTAATACTAATTTAGTATTGTAACATTTTATTAATATAGTTTAAATTAGTGTAACATTTAATAGATTTAAGTATCAAGAACTATTTCAAATAATAATGGCCTGTTTCACCGCTTCCTGATAAGGTGCCCCCCGATAGGGTTATTTGACAGATTTTCCATACTCCATCTGTCAAATTAAGTGGTGGATAGCCTTATCAGGAAGCGGTGAAACAGGCCCTTATTATACAGTGATAGCTCTATGATTTAGTAGAAACTGAGGCAAAAATGTATGCCTAAATAGCTTAACTGATTTTGATTTAGAATTTTATGTACTATCAGAGAAGTTGATTCCTAGGCAGATGGCGGACCTAAGTAATTTGGTCGCGTTAAGTCAAACCCATCTGATCAATCACAGCTAACATTGAATTGACATGAGCCAACCAAACGACGTAGGTCCGTCAACTGCCTAGGAATCAATTTCCTCGATGGTACAACGCGGTCAAATTAACTTGACGCATCGCTGGAATGCAATGCCCTGCCCGCTTGGCGCTTCATAATGACGTCATCAACCCATGCGTCAAGTTAATGTACCGCATTATAAGTATATTATATACTAGCTGTTGCCCGCGACTTCGTCCGCGTCAGCAAAATGTGATAACAAAGATAATAAAAAAGAGAAAAAAAATCCCTTTTGAGGTTCCTTTATAAAAAAAGTAAAATATATCCTCCTTTTCGGAAGTCGGTTAAAAAGTAGCCTAAGTTATTCCTTACTACATCATCGGAACAAAAATTGTAAAAAATGTTGTTTTGGTGTCTGTACCCTATTTACATTCATATGAATGTAGAAAAAGACGGTTCTTTCAATATTACAAACAGACATTCCAATTTTATTTATATGTATAGATATTATACAATTCTCCTGCATAATTACGTGAATAATATACATATTATAATAATATCACAACTAGACCTAACCTACTGGAGCAAGCTTCAGACACTCGAGCACATCGGGTATAGTGTCACTTTTATGCTTGCACAGCATCCGCAGGAGGTTGAGTTTCTTCTCATTGGTCTTGGACGACTCCAGCTCGTACAGGGTGCAGAGATTGACCAGTAGACTCTCGTTGAGTCCCCGCTCTGGGTCCGAGTGGATAGCCTTCTGGAGAACAGCTATAGCCTCCTTCAGCCGGCCCATGTAGAGCAGACACACAGCAAGGTTATTTGCCACCTGAAATGTGTCAGTGTTATTGTTAGATCAAGAGACTATTTTGCCAGCATCAAATCTCTATGAATAACTTCAGTAACACATGAGAATCTGCGTTTCCTTTGAATAATATTAGTGTTTATTTATTATTTTTTTATAGTTTTACGACTTGAATTTATCAATTTAACAGCATTGTCGATGGTTAATTTTTCAAACCTTAGAGCCAGTCCACACGTCGCGTTGCGTTGCGTCGTCGCAACGCAAATATTTTGACACATAGCCTCACGGGCGTTACGAAGCAGTCTTAACGTCAACTCCCGCTTCGTCTCGGGGGCTGCTGTCCAACATGTGTGCGTTGCGACGACGCAGCGCGCCGTGTGAACACCTTGGTTATTTTTTTACTTATTAGTTATTTGTATATGAAACAAAGCAACGGCAGTGCTGCGTCGACGCAACGCGCCTGTGGACTGGCTCTTAGCCAATCATACTGACCAGAAATAATTTACTTAATTGTAATTAAATGAAGATTTTGCCATAAGCTCCACACATTATAGGCAAAGTCTTCATTAAATTGCAGCAATCGTCATTAAATGTCTCTGAATGCGGCAGTTAGACACATAAAAAAACCTCAGAAAACCGCGCGTTAATCGTGTCAATTATGCTATGTCAGTGGGTCAGTGTTCATACCATGATATTGGTGGGCTCCTGGTCGGCGGCCTTGAGGAACGTGTTGTAGGCGTCCTGGTAGCGACCGTGCGCCACCTCGATCAGTCCCGCGTCTACGTACTCGCGCACGTCGGGCGTCGGACAGCTGATGGTTATAGATAATAATTAATTAATATTTAAGTTACTTAGTTTGTAATATTAAAATAACCATACATACATATATACATACGAGGGCTGCTATTTATGTATCCGGAATTAAAAAAAGAAACAAACATATATCATTTAATATGGTTTTATTGCTTTTCAAAATATTCGCCGCGATGATCGACACACTTTTGCATACGCTGGAACCAATTTTCATAGCACTTTTTCCATTCTGATTGAGGTATCTCCAAAACGTGCATTTTGAACGCATCAACAGCCTCTTTGCGGCTCGAAAAACGTTGACCACGTAATTCGTTCTTCGCGTATGGAAATAAAAAGAAATCGTTAGGTGCCAAATCAGGGCTGTACGGCGGATGACCAGTCAATTCGATCTTTTGACCCTCCAAAAACTGAGTGGTTTCAGCTGAGGTGTGACAGCTAGCATTGTCGTGATGTAATATGATTCTGCGTTGTCGGTTGTCCTTTCTTATTTCTTCAAAGACTTCTGGTAAACAAATGGTCGTATACCATTCAGAATTAACCGTTTTACGATTCTCTAATGGCACTGTAGCCACATGTCCATTAATTCCAAAAAAACAGGCGACCATTTGCTTCAAAGTACTTTTTGCACGAGTAACTTTTGTTGGTTTCGGCTCATCTTGGAACACCCACACCGTTGACTGTTGTTTAGTTTCGGGGTCATATGCATAGATCCAAGATTCATCACCTGTGTAGATATTATAAACGGCTTTTGACGTACCACGGTTGTATTTTTTTATCATTTTTTTGCACCAATCGACACGAGCCCGTTTTTGATCGATTGTCAAGTTGTGCGGAATCCAACGCGAACATATTTTTTTTACAGCCAAATGTTCGTGTAATATCTTATGTATGCTCGTCATACTTAGCCTAAGGACGCCTCTATCTCGCGATATGTAACATGACGATCACGCATTATTAGTTCCCGCACAGCATCTATATTTTGTGGGACAACAGCTGTTTTTGGGCGACCTTCTTTATTTTCATCCGTGAGCATAGACCGCCCACGATTAAACTCACTGTACCAGTGATAAACAGTGGTTTTTGATGGTGCTTCATCTCCAAAAGTTGCGGTGAGTTGAATAAAGCACTGTTGTTGATTTAGCCCACGCCGAAAATCGTAGTAAATCATTGCACGAAAATGTTCACGCGTTAAATCCATGGCAAATGAAGACACGCAATTTTCAAAATGACGACACAATGGAAAAATAATTGTCAGTCACATGAAACAAAATGTATTCTTCAACCAAAGAGTTGTATTTTCAAATGTTGTAATTACTTTTTAAATATTGTTCTTGTAAGTGGCCAGTTCCGGATACATAAATAGCAGCCCTCGTACATATTTACAAATAATATTTATAAATAAAATTGGAGTGTCTGTTTGTAATATTAAAATAACCGTTTTTTACCACATTCATATGAATATTTAGACGGTACTTACACCAAAATAAAAATTTTTAGAATTTTTGTCTGTCTGTATGTCTGTCTGGCTGAACCGACCGAAATGGCTGGACCGATTTTGACGGGACTTTTATTGGCAGATAGCTGATGTAATAAGGAGTAACTTAGGCTACTTTTTAACCGACTTTCAAAAAGGAGGAGGACATATTTTTACTTTTTTATTTTTTACCTATGTTTTTTACATTTTGTTGACGCGGACGAAGTCGCGGGTAACAATGTATTGTATAGTTCTTGTCTATGAAGACATTTTAAAATTTCAAAAACGAAAAATTGTATAACTATAAACAGGATCTTTTATTGTTACAGGGCAACAATTATCTTTATTCTATAGATACTAATATTATAAAAGCGAAAGTGTGTGTGTCTGTCTATCTGTTACCTCTTCACACCCAATCCGCTGAACCGGTTTTGCTGAAATTTGGTATACTTTGAGTCCCGGGAAAGGACATAGGATAGTTTTGGCGCAACGGAGTAGCGGGCGTTACCTAGTTTAAAATAGCTTACATGTGATGTCTCGCTACACGGGCCTCCTCAAGGTACGTAGTAGCGGCTCGCGTGTGCCCGGCCAGCAGTTGCAGCCGACATAGCGCCGCGCTCACACTGCGCCGCGCCGCCGCCGACGCCGCGCCCGTACGTAGCTCGCACAGTATACGCGTCGCTAGGCGGTAGTCCTGAAAGATCATTGACAATAATTGAAGACGTGAGAGGAAGAACCCGGTAAGTAACATTTAAAAAATTGAAGTTCTTTAGCATAAATGGAGGCATTAGGGCCGGAAAAATGATTTGTAATATAATACCTGTGGATTTTATGTGTAGCTAGATACATAAGCCATGATGAAGTAGATAAGCTACATGGTTTGTTCAAATTATAAAGGAAAAAATTAGTATATACTTAGTTCTTATGTTGTAATATATTAGTTACGTGGTTTATCCATCTCGTCTTCAATTATTACAAGATTGGCATTCGAGCGAGGTGGCAGGAGTGCTCGATCAGGCTAAAGTCCTCTGTAGTCATTTCAGATGGTATATTATTTCGCGACCAGTTTAGAATATTCGATAGCGCGGTGCAGGTTTGTGCTCTTTGGGCTAATAACTAAATACACCTCACCTATAAACTGAAAGAGTTTCAAGTTTTGGCCAGTCAAATTTTTTACCAGTAGAGTCTCATTGAACCCCACTCTGGTTTCGATTGGAAAGCCTTTTTTTAGCATTCATCCTCGTGGCACACTAATAGCAGATGCTAGCTAATTAATTTTACGCTTCTACACCAGCTACCTTACTCCCGACAAAATTGAATCGAGAATCGAATCAGCTCGATCTCAACAGCTTTCGGTACTCCGTACTTCCGACATAATATATACTAGCGCAAGATCGTGCTGCCGCTCAATTTGGAACTAGTTCGATCTCAACGGCTTTTCCCACTCCTGACAGCTATACTAGCGCACGATCATACTGCGGCTCAATTTGGAACTAATCAGACGCGTAGATGCATTTCTAAAGTACTGAATTGACAGATTTCAATTGCGTGAGACGTCTTGCAAATCTGTCAAATTCATACAAACTTAGAACTGCATCTACGCGTCGCGTTGCGGTCTGAAATGACCCTAAGAACCAGTCCACAAGGCGCGTTGCGTCGACGCAGCGCGCAACGCACACATGACCGACAGCAGCCCCCGAGATGAAGCAGGGGGGGTGTTGACGTTAAGACTTTCGTAATAACGCTGCGGTGGGGCAGCGCCCGTGTGGCCTGCTATGCGTCAAACGGCAGCGCTGCGTCGACGCAACGTTGACGCAGCGCCCGTGTGGACAGGCTCTTAGGCTGCAGTTTTCCATGACACATTACCTTAAGCGCGATGGCGCAGTTGGCGATGGAGTGCATGACGCGCGTGCGGCGGCCGCCCCACAGCCGCAGCGACTCTGTCTTGTCCTCCTCCGTGATGCTCCCACTGCCATCCTCGGTCTTGCCTTCCTTGAGGTTGCCGATCATCTGGAAAGTGTATATACGAGTTGTTTTACTAAATTAAACATATTATAGGTATTAACTATTAATTCAAGGACGTCGCCAAGGGGGCGGGGGGGCAATTTCAAATTGTAATGTCACTCTATATATTTATTTTTGGGTAATATACAGGGCACAGGCTGTATTAAAAAGTTTAACATACGAAAAATACAACCAGCTTTAAAGTGTATTTTGCAGTATGCTACTGAAATTCTCCATCATTCTACATAATATAATATCTGAGGCTAAGCCTAGAATATGAGATATCGTTAGGTTTCGAAGGTGAATTGAAATGTTAGCATTGTTAAAGATAATGCACCCTCCGTAATTTTATACTTATGCATTTTGAATCGACAGATTTGAAGTATACATGCCACTCAATCAGGGAAGCGTGTATAAATAATAAATATATTATTTTATGGTTCTATCGCTGTCCTCCGCACTGCACCCCAATACTCTGTCCTCCGCACCGCATCGCCTCGCTGTATTTTTATTATGAATATCCGCTCAGCTCTGCTCCACCCCGCTAGTGCTGTTTCCATTGAGGCGGAGCGGAGATTTCGAGCATAGTGATTGGTCAATTCGGGCACCGCTAAGCCCTTCTCCGCCTAGCTCCACGTCAGTGGAAACGCGGCCTATATCTATACGGTACATTGGAACGACCGCGCTCCCGCGCTGCCACCACTGCCCCATTAGCCGCTGATTTCGAGACTGAAGCCTTATAGAAATGAAGGGTCATAGCAAATAATTGATACTTATACAATTCACAGTTTCAAATTGGACGACTATCGTACAAATAAATTGCGTAGTTTCACAATTTAATTGGAAAACTTTTTAATCGCGGTTCTGATACGATCGGTGTCCAATTATTTAGTTGTAACTTGTACAATTTAGTTGGAAAAATGTGCGAACTCTCATTAGTCGCTATAGCTATTGGTGTACTATGCGATTTAGTGGGCCAACTTGAAAATGTAAGTCCGCGGTCGCTCTTAAGTCTTAGTGCTCTACGACAAAGAGATACAGTGATAAGTATGCGACAAGTAACCGCACTTTAGTACCGTGTCAATGACATGCAGCACGGCATACAGCCTGTCCATGGCCTGGTCCGGTCGGCCGGCGTGGCCCGGCAGCTCCGCCACCAGCAGCCGCAGCGAGAACGGCACCAGGCTGCCCGACCGGTCACCGTGGGACTCCGGGTAGAACTGCCAAAGGAAAGCATATTATGAAGCTTGATAAATCGCAGGCTTCAAGCCAGAAGGATAAATCTTTACAACTGAAAGCATGTGTCTATGAAAGTACTACCTTAATACGTGAATTGATCTTTTGTACTTTAACTACTCCAAAACTCAAAATATTGAACTTACATCTATTTTCTTCTTATAAAAAATTTTTTATACGCCCTTCTGGCTAGAAGCCGCGAGCTAGGCCCGCGATATGGAGACTATTTTTTCCGTTTAAGTCTTTGTAGAATATCTTCTATGAAAGCAACTTTTCAACATGAAACAATTATATTTTGTATGATAGAAAAGTCCTCAGCGCGTTTGTAGTTATGAGCTTGTATGTACAATACTAGAACAATTTATAAGGAATGCTGATCCGAGTAGAGGTACACTAAAAAATTTAAATCAAGTTATGTAAGAAGGGTAATGATTTTGTAATGTTTGGTGCTATACAACTACTGATAAAGAAATATAACATAATTTTGTAATTTAATTACGAGGGTTATACTTAAACTAGTTTTTTCCAACCTGATAGAACATATCCGGCTTGCTGAAGTCCCCGAAGGGCTCGGCCTCCTTCATGAGCGGCTCGTACAGCTTGATGCGGCACAGCACCGCGAACCGCGTCAGCCACAGCTGCAGCGACCGCGCCGTGTGCTTCGTCGGCCGGTGCATGCGACCAGCACCTACACAGATGAATGAATGAATGAATGAAGATCCTTTATTGCACCAAAACAACCATGACATACAGAACTTAGAACTATTGAGTAAAAAAGTACAAAAGGCGGTCTTTTCGCTACAAGCGATTTCCTCCAGACAACCTTATTTATAGAACTATAATAATATATAAGATATATAAGAGTGATTTTTTCCAATATATAAGTATATTCCACTGTGTTAAGTAAAAATACCACAACTTTTTTTAATATTAAATAAGGGAGCAAACGGGTCACCTGATGGAAAACAACTACCGTCGCCCATGGACACTAGTAACATAAGAAGAGCTGCAGGTGCGTTGCTGGCATTTTAAGAGGGAATACGCTCTCTTCTTGAAGGTTTGCAGGTCGTATTGATTCGAAAATATTGCTGGTGACAGTTCATTCCAGATTATATATTGATACTTAGCATATTCAGTTGAGAGTCAAGACGCGACGGCCGATCATGCGACACATCAGGCTCCGATTTATAAATAGGCTGTAAAGGCTGCGGCCTAGGGGCGGCAACGTCCATAGGAGGCCGACAGACTTAGTACATACATGGAGCGGCGGAAATAAAGTGACTTACACTCATAAAAAAATATGAATTCGGCACTGCGATACACACATCCTATTGCAGTAGTAGAATGGCGAATGCCGCGGCACAGTTTTAATGGGGAATGCGTTTTGTCTATTCTATTGTGTACACAACAACATTTAAAGCATCGGTCTCTAATGATGTCAGACGTGTCGTATCCGCTGCCGCTAGGCTCCCCAGTACCCTGACATGAAAATAGTCAGATACTATAATAATAATCTTAATTCTTATAGCATTTTTTAATTGTGGGCCACGACTTGTCGACCAACCGCAGCCCTCACAAGATAAAAGCAGATCAGTGTAACCATAAAACAAACAAAAACCATTTACAATATCAAGCCCCATCATTGGACTACCGATAGCGCGATCTAAAGACCGAAAAGTGACATCTGTTGATGATAACATATTTTATTTTTGCTTTAATTGAAACTACCCTCAATAAAAGAAATAAAAAAATTCCCGCGAATTTTAAAAATGTTTGTCGTAATTCTTAAAGTACACTACTAATCTACGATGTAAATGGAATTTTTATTAATATTTTGCATAGGGTGGGTTGCACCAACTTACTTTAACCATAACTGTAACTTTAACTACAATGCAAAATGTCAAATCTTTGGTTAAAGTCAAAAATGGACGCCATATTTAACCATAACCATAGAGCTCGACAAGGCTTTAAATGCACGTGGCGAAAAAAGCAACTTACGCTGTCATCATAAAAACGCCATTTTGGCAGTTCTCCTTTACCAGCAGCGCCCCCACCCACATTAATTTAAAGCCTTGTCGGACCAGCAACATCTTCTGTCAAATTCTGTGGTGTGTGTATGGTGTAAAGTTAAATTAGACTGAACTATAACCATAACTTTGACCATAACTTTAACTTTAACCATGCCTCTGGTGGAACCCACCCATAATATATGAATAATGAATTTCAATAAGTAAAAATCATATTGATAGGTTAAAAATATTTCCAACCTTGACCAGCTGCGCTTAGAAGTGTGGCAGTGAGGTTGACAGCGGAGCGCAGGTACCCAGTCCTCAGCAGCTCCCTCAGTCCCGCCTCATCACGACTCACATGTTCTGCTCTGACCACTCCACGACTTCCCGCTGAACTTACACCTAGGTACTTCACTGCTACTTCTTGTAATGCATCTGCCTAAAAGAAATAATAATCAGTGGTATGCTTGTCAGTTAACTCAAAAAATTATATGGAAATGTGCATAAAAATATAAAATAGTTTTAACCTTAGTAGGGCACAGGGCTGGCTTAAAAGTGAAATTTTTAAGTGTTTAATTAAAAATAACTTACTAATTCTTCTTCTAAAACAATTCCTGGCATTGTTAATACTTCTCTTTCTGGGAAGAAGGAGCCTTTTGGTGATGATTGTGCCTAAAACAAAAAGTTTTAATATTATAGCAGTATTAACAATTTTGTCTAGTATAAAATAACATCAAACATCAATATAAATTTTCATTTGCAGAATATTATTTTCTAGTACAGTAATAAATAAATAACTTACTTTTAATAAAGTTTTCTTTGCTTCTTCATTTGGAATCCAGGCATCTCTTCTTCTATCTCCTTCTTTATCAACTGGTTGGTTCTAAACATAAAAAAATAAAAAATAAATTAACATTCATAAACATCAAGATGAGTAGAATAATTAAAAAAACGAAACAATTGAATAAATCACCTTTAAGCTGAGACCATCCATTGCTTCGGTTAGCACAGTGGGTGGTGGTACGGTCGTCTTCTGTGCCTTGCTTGGTACAATGACAGGTTCCGGTCCTATAGCGTCAAAGAACGTGGACGGATCGGGCAAGCTAGAAGCGAGAATCGATGTGGTGCTACTGACGGTCGGTACAACATTCGCGAAGTTCAATTCTTGACTTGATTGTTGCGTAAAAGTGACGCTCGCGTTTGACGAGAACACGCTCGTGGAAGTGGTGGGAATACCTATTGAGGGCAAATGTTGCAGATAAGATAACTAACAGACCAATACAGTGATATTACTCATAATAAACACAAACCTTCTGAATCCCCCAAATAAACACTTTGGATCATGTCCGACGGAGATGTTCCTATTTCGTCAAAAAACTGAGACGCTGGTGGCACTTCTGCGCCACCAAAATATTGGCTTAATGATGGTTTGTTATCCATTTTAATGATAAGTTATACTGAATTAATCATTTAGAAAAGTATTTTCATTGATTTTTCGTACTTTTCTTGTGTTTTGACATATTATGACAGCTGAGCTGACTGCTGACATTTGACAACAACACGTCGAAATCGTCAGCACTCAGCAGAGGCGATCGGATACCGATGCTAACTCTAAAAGTATAATATTTAAATTAGCTTTATTAGTGCGAGTTTTATTCGATCATACGCATCGAGCACGTTAACGCGAATTTATATGGAATAAAAGCAGCGCCATCTACTGGCTAACGTGGATACTGCTTTGATCCCATATAAATTCGCGTAAACGTGCTCGATGCGTATGATCGAATAAAACTCGTACTAACCACCGACCACCGCGGTAGCCAATCAAAACTATGCATATGGTCCGGCTACACCGGCCAGTATGCTGATATACACACTGAAACACCCGAAATGCCAACTTAATTTGACAATTGACATTGACATAATATTTGATAATCAACATTTCTGATTTCTGCAACACCCACTTTGAATAGCTTTGAATCAACGAAAATTTCCTAATAATCTACAAATAGTTTTATCAGCGTCTTTTGTGATATCAGTGAAGTGCAAACATACCGGTAAGTATAATCTAAGACACCAGGAAGAAGTAACATGGAGACCTTTCAACATCCGTTTTTGTATATTTGGTCAAACGTTAGTTTACATCGTCCGCGATTGCTAATTATTACCTAAACCTAAGCTCTTCACTTATGATTAAGAGGTTTACTGTTGTAGGCACAAATGACGAACCAGACGTCTCCTATTGAGGAGCAGGAGAAGCTCCTAGATGAGGCCCTAAATGTGGTTAAAGTTCAGGTAACTTGCAATTAATATCTTTATTATGATACATCAATCACATATAATCTAAAGTTCAATAGAGGCCCATTATGTATAATCTTAAAACTAAAATAGATTGTAACAAGTAGTAGTTCATTTTACATAGATAACATTGTAAAATAACAATAACATGTACAAAAACAAAACAATAAAGAGGTAAATATTGTTTCATTTGTAACAAACTGATATATTTTGTATAATCATTTTAATTATTTTTATTGCTTAAAAAAATCTAAATATTGCACCCCCGGTGCGACACTGGCACTTATGCAAAAATGTAGTTTTTCAGGAGAAGCATTTAAAACTTTGACAACTCATAAAACAATGACCTAAGAATATATAGATGAGATGAACAGCTTATACTACAACGTCAACTTTTAACTTTATTTTTTGATAAATATTAATCACTTTATATTGTAAAATATATACTATACCATTATTTAAGCCTTCCAACCCCCTTAGAAGTGACGTTGTGGCCCTAAGAAAAATTATAACTGAAGTTGTGACACAATGAGTTAAAAAAAAAACAAGAACAAATTGTTTACTAAGTTTTTTTTTAAATGAAATAAGGGGGCAAACGAGCAAACGGGTCACCTGATGGAAAGCAACTTCCGTCACCCATGGACACTCGCAGCATCAGAAGAGCTGCAGGTGCGTTGCCGGCCTTTTAAGAGGGAATAGAGTAATAGGGGAGGGTAGGGATGGGAAGGGAACGGAATAGGGGAGGGCAGGAAAGGGAATAGGGTAGGGGATTGGGCCTCCGGTAAACTCAGTCACTCGGCGAAACACAGCGCAAGCGTTGTTTCACGCCGGTTTTCTGTGAGAACGTGGTTTTTCTCCGTACGAGCCGGCCCATTCGTGCCGAAGCATGGCTCTCCCACGTATATAAAATAAGTATAAAAATAAAATAAAATATAAAAATAATAAAAATTAAATAAGTCAGTTTTGACTTCTTCAAAATAAACATAAAAACTTTGTACTTCGTAACATTTCTATAAAGTTTAGTACTAATTTCCACTTAATAAAGCAAGTATAGAGTGCGTGAGCTGCAACCTAAGCAATTTCTTCAGAAATGTATTTAGGATGCCTAGATGGTAAACATACTAAAAGTCCCCGCCCCTAGGGGGTGAGCCGGGGTCGGGGGAGGGGGTTAAAGTTCAAGTTTTTGAGTTTTTGGCTCATATCTTTAAAACGGTACGTCGTAAAGAAAAAGTGTCTTTTACATAATAAAAGCTAATAAAATTTACTACAACTATGTCATTTACACAATGTATCTATCTCCAATAATTGCCATGCTATGAGCTTCTAAAGTTGTCGAATTTCAAAAACACACATCAACTAAGGCTAGGGATATTTGTATTTTATGAAAGTTATCAGGATTTTTAAAGATATTCAATAAAATAATGATAGCTTATTTTATGGTGTTTAATAAAACATAAAAAAAACTTTCCGGATTTTTTTTTCTTTCTATGAAAAATCTATGGCCACAGAAAAGTTATATGCCTACAAATCTTTATTTCGTTATAAAACTGAAAATTTCATTCGAATGAGACAAAATCTTTTATACTTATTGATAATAGTTAAAAATAATAATAAATAATTAAATCAATACTTAGTATTGAGTATTTTTACCTAAAATACATTTTTTGAGTCTTTCTTCGGTATGAGGCCCAATGTTCTTTGTAATTTCAAGTAATCTTTTTTTCTTACTAGAAAATCTCTGAAAATATTTAACATTGCATATCCTAGTCACCATAGATAGATTTGATGTCAAAAAACCCTGGAGACCAGGCCAAAACCAGGATAATCTGGTCAAATCAACCGAACATTAAGTCGATGCAACACGTAAAAAGGCTCCAGGAGAGCAACCAGTCTCTAGAAACCAACCAAACCGTGTAGAGGAGTTTCCATCAAGTTGGTCCTTATGATGTCAAAACATTTTGTAATCCAGCATACAAATGTGGAAAATGCGGAAGGTTGCTTTTTCATGATTTTGTGAGATTGATCATGGCATCACTAAGAAATTGTCTCTGATGCTGGTGCTGATAAAAATCCCGGCTCGAATTTCATCCCGATTTACTGTAATCACTTCTTCGGATAATGGGCATTGTCCAAAAAAAATCACATGCACTTTTTATATATTTTTTAGTTAAAATAGGGTATTTTAAGAATCTAAATTAAATAATTTTGAAATTCATTGGCTAGTTTTTTCTCAATAAATTTTTAAAGTTTCGCTCTGACGTCATCATCGGCGGCCAATAATTGACCTCTGCAGTATGTTTTTTTCCTTTCAATCTTATTTATAATGGCTGGTTTGTCAAAATTGCTAATTTAACGCCATTGAAGGTCAAACAAAGGTTAATCATATTTGTTCTAAAATATAAGTAACTAATGGGTATTTTTTCGTTTATATACAGAAAAACGTACACTGACCTTATTCCTCGAAATGTTTTTGTAATGAACAAAATTAAAAAAAAATGGACAATCCCCATTCCACGGTGAGTATACCACCTTTAATCTCCTCCTCTGGAGAGCCATTATTCGTCCCATTAGGTTTTACCATTATAAATCTCCCAAACTCATTAAAAAACAATCTTCCACATTTTCCACATTTCAATGCTGGATTACAAAATGTTTTGACATCATAAGGACCAACTTGATGGAAACTCCTTTACACGGTTTGGTCGGTTTCTAGAGACTGCTTGCTCTCCTGGAGCCTTTTTCGACTTAATATTGAGTTGATCTGACCAGATTATTCTGATCTTGGCCTGGTCTCCAGGATTTTCTGACATAAAATCTATCTACGGTGACTAGAATATGCAATGTTAAATACATTTCAGACATTTTCTAGTAAGATGGATACCAGAAAAAAAGATTTCTTGAAATTACAAAGAACATAGGGCCTCATACCTAAGAAAGACTCAAAAAATGTATTTTAGGTAAAAAATACTCAATGCTAATTATCTATTAAAATTTATTAATTTTTGTGTATTATGTGGCACATTTATTTTAAAAAAGCGTAAGGATTGGAGAAACAAAGTCATTTATCAACAAAGGTCGTTGTAGTACAAAACTAAACATTGAAAGATGTTTAAATATTGGGGAAATAATGTCACAACTGTACTTTAGGTCACTATTGCTCCAGAATCAAAATGCACTGGCAGGAGGACCGCGCGCAACTGACCAATCAAAAATCAAAATCAAAATATTTTTTATTCAGAGTAATTTTTTTACAAAAATATTTCTGAACGTCGATACTAAGGTGCCTACCACCGGTTCGGGAACTAACCCGGCGAGAAGAACCGGCGTAAGAAACTCGCACGGGGCCATCTTTTACTAAAAAGATGGAAAATTACAATTTGAACATGTGCACCAAGGCTTTAAATGAATATGTCAATGGGCGCTGCTGGTAAAGAAGAACTGTCAAAAATGACGTTTTTGTATGAAAACAGCGCTAGTTCCCCCTCTCGCCACGTTCATTTAAAGCCTTGTCGAACTGTAATAATATTATGACTTAAATCTATTAACAACAGGAATTATAAAGAGTATTCAAGTAGCCTGTAAGAACATCCCTATTCCCAAGGTGTGTTGTCGTCGATGAAATCATTGATTTTTATAATAAGCTTTAGTACACGAACGTTCTTTTACAACTTTTTTAAATTTATTGATAGAGAGATTTTGAAAGTTTACTGGGATTCTATTGTACAGGCGTATACATTGGCCTTTAAAAGATTTGCTGACTTTGCTAAGTCTGATTACTGGTATTTCTAATTTGTTCTTATTCCTAGTGTTAAAAAAATGATTGTCGCTATTCTTTTTGAAATTATTTAAGTTCTTTCTTACATACAATACATTATCCAAGACGTATTGAGATGCGACGGTCAGAATATTTATTTCCTTAAACTTTTCTCTTAAGGATTCACACGATGACATCTTATAAATAGAACGTATCGCTCGCTTCTGCAGCACGAATATTACATTAATGTCCGCTGCATTTCCTCATAGAAGGATTCCATAGGACATAATGCTGTGGAAGTAACTAAAGTAAACAAGTCGCGATGTGTGTGTGTGCGCAATAAAACGATGTTGCTCCCAGCGGCGCGTGATTCGCGCCAAAACGGCAATGACACTCACGTCCTCATACGAAAACTATGCGTACTACAAAAGTAACGTCAACGCACCATTTAAAAGGGTGCTTTAGGATCATTTTTAGACATTTAACTAATTTTTGCATTTTTTGCAAAAGTGCCAGTGTCCGGGGCCACCGGGGGTGCGATATGAGGACACTTTTGATTTCATTTTGAATTTTTCTCTACATTTGCTAGATATTTGATAGTTTTATAATACTTATTTGTATTTCAGGCATTTCAAATGAAAAGATGTCTTGATAAATCCAAGCTAATGGACGCCCTGAAGCATGCCTCAACCATGCTGGGGGAGTTGAGAACATCACTGCTGTCCCCAAAATGTTACTACGAGCTTTGTATCCTTTATAACTATAAAAATAATTAAGATTAACATTTTATTGTAAGTATTGCCTTTTTACTAATAAAATAAATTATATAAAAAATAATGTATGCTTTGTATTTGCATGTTAAACATTTTTTCCAGTGCATCAGATATGGAAAGGTTTTATTAGTAAGTCTGAGCCAAGGTTATATTTTAAACTAAAAATAATAAAAAAAAACATCTTTGACTCTAATTAAGACATGGCAATAACTGATGAGCTACGTCACCTAGAGCTGTACCTTCTGGAGGAATTCCAGAAGGGTCGGAAGGTCGCTGACCTGTACGAGCTGGTGCAGTACGCTGGCAACATCGTGCCTCGCCTGTACCTGTTGATCACAGTCGGCCTGGTCTACATCAAGACTAACTCTAGTTTACGAAGAGATTTGCTTAAGGTAAATATTAATTACTTATTTCTTTATAAAATAAATATTATATTTAATTTTGTTAGGTTCATTAGTATTATCACACCACTATGTGGTGATATTACTTTACAGCCTAAGTAATGGTATTACTATGCTAAGTATTTATTACATCTGGATAAAAATAGTGTATAAACTTTAATCAGCTTTTATGAAACAAAGTATGTAGGTTCTGCAGCAATAAAGTTATATTTCATATTTACTTTGCCAGGATTTGGTAGAGATGTGTCGTGGTGTCCAGCACCCACTGCGTGGTCTGTTCCTGCGCAACTACCTTCTCCAATGCACCCGGAATGTTCTGCCTGACACCATGGAGGCTCCAAATGAAAATGAAGGCACAGTAAGGTTTTCCTTTGACTTAAGAGTTATGTTCAGAGATATATTAAATACAGATTTAATTAACTGACCCGGCAAACATTGTTTTGCCATAATATAAATTATTTCTAGTATCAACATAAAAAAACAAATAAAAACCTATTCTCAGGCCTTACAAAATGTATGTACATAAAAAAATTTCTTTAAAATCGGTTATGCAGTTTTTGAGGAGTTCGCATACAAACACTGTGACACGAGAATTTTATATACTTATTAGATATGTCTTCATACAAATTTGAATGCTTTCGCCAATGTGGCACACATGTGTGTTGACAGAGAACCGGCACATACGCTCATATTCAAAAGGGTTGCTGCGCAGCGCGGCGATTTGTATGAAGATGTTATAGTGTTTTTGTACAGTTTTACTTTACCTTAGAGATCCAATTTAGTTCATACAGGGTGCAATTAAACTTTCCTGCCAAATTTTGATATATTATTAATCCTTGTTAAAAATGAAAATACACGTATTTTTTCTTTTATAATCACTAAAATGTTGAGAAATAGCTACCGAAAGTTATCCTAAAAAACACTATAAAGACACTACAAGTCACCCGCGCGTGCGCCTCCTCCCGCGTCAACCCCACAGACTATTAAGAGATACTACGTCAACCCGCTCAAACTCACCGCCGCGAGTGACAGTTCTGCAACGATTTTGAATGTCAATAGAAAAAAATAACACCTAATTTTTTTTTCACATTTTCCTCTATTTCTTCGCTCCTATTATGAAACCGCCATAGACCACGCGCATCTGGCCGCACGCTGTCAAGCGGCCACACCAAACTTTCGATGGCCGCCGCGGCCTGGCCGCTAGTGCGCGCCCGGGCTTAGCGTAATAAAATATAGTCTATATCCTTTCTCGATAAATGGGATATCTAAAGCAGCCTCTACACGTTGGCCGTGTTTGCCGAACAGAAGAGGACGGCGCTATACTAAAAAAAGAGATTGAATTATTTGCGTCTTTCTTTCTGGTATAGCGCCGTCCCCTTCTGTTCGGCAAACAAGGCCAACGTGTAGAGGCTGCTTAACACTGAAATAATTTTTCAAATCGGACCAGTAGTTCCTGAGATTAGCGAGTTAAAACAGACAAACAAACTCTTCTGCTTTATAATATTAGTATAGATGATAATATACTACGTCTTTTTTAGGTGAGGGATGCCATTGACTTTGTGCTGATGAATTTTGCTGAGATGAACAAGTTGTGGGTGAGAATGCAGCACCAAGGTCACTCAAGGTAATTCATAAGCCGTAACTCGTTCTTACTTTTTGGTCTTATACAGGGTGCAATTAAACCTTCCGGCCAAATTTTGATGATTGATTACCAAAGTATGTATGTAAGGTAGTAAAAAATTATTTATTGATACTATTTTTGTCTCATTATCTTGCCAAAGTAAATATATTTATATATTCACCTCTTTGTGACTATGTTGAGTCTCAAAAAAAAGGTAGAGTCCATAAGTTGTTTTTTTTAATATGCCGGAGCGGGGCGGGCAGCTCAAGAACGAATGGGTTTTCCATCATGAGATAATAAGATTAGGCTAGATCGTCACTTTGTAGGCGTTGGGTAAAACGTCAGAGTTGCAAAGACTAATCATAATCGTTTAAACTCATCAGTACTCAATTTAGTAAAGTAATAGTTGTACGCGTTCCTATCACAATATGTGTAAGCAGGTGTAATGTGTTACATATGCGCTAATAATAATATTATACTGTGTTTTTATTTTTCTACGAATTCCAAAAAGGAGGAGGTTCAATGTTTGACTGCTTGTATTTTTCTAGGCCAGATATTACTAATGAAACATCATTTCATCCTTACCAAAATTAAACTTATATTTCACTAGATGACGCCCGCAACTCCGTTGCGCCAAAATTCGTTTATCGCGCGGAAACCGTACATTTTTCCGGTATAAAAACTATCCTACGTCCTTTCCCGGGACTCAAAGTATCTTTATACCAAATTTCAGCAAAATCGGTTCAGCGGTTAGGGCGTGAAGAGGTAACAGACAGATAGACAGACAGACATACACACTTTTGGGTTAATTATAATATTAGTATGGATTGTGACTGCATAGGGACAAGGAGCGGCGCGAGCGGGAGCGCTCCGAGCTGCGGATACTGGTGGGCACGAACCTGGTGCGGCTGTCGCAGCTGGAGGCGGTGGGCGTGGCGGACTACGGCCGGCTGGTGCTGCCCGGCATCCTGGAGCAGGTGGTCAGCTGCCGGGACGCCATCGCGCAGGAGTACCTCATGGAGTGTATCATACAGGTACTGGATGACCACTTTCGGAGCAAAATTGGATCGGTCGCCCAAAGCAGTTAGATTTCCGTCACGAACCAGCGGGCAGCGGGCGGCAGGGGCGGCGGCGCGTTCCAATGTATAGATTTATAATTTTAGCGACGCTCGCCGCGCCGCCGCCGCTCCCGCCCCGCCGAGCGTTACGCATACATTACTTCTGCGAGGCTAATCAGCTTTGGTCGGGCGCATTCACGCGAATTCGTGCGAATGCGCGCGCCTTTTTAAATTCTCAGAAGTAATAAAGTGCGTTAACGCTTTGGAGTTAAGGTTGAATTTGTTATGTTCAGTTTTAATAATTCGCTTCGATGCGCTTCGATTCTGCGCTGGTATAAATTGACCCTTAGAAGTTTAAAAGTTTTGGTGCTTGACGTTATTGAATTAGTGCAAGCATAGATTATAATTTTAATTAATAAGGGGATATGTTTTGTAGGTGTTCCCCGACGAATTCCATCTGGCGAATCTGCAGCCGTTCCTCAAGTCGTGCGCGGAGCTGCAGCCCGGAGTCAACATTAAGAACATCATTATATCGCTCATCGAGCGATTGGCCGCTTACAGTCAGGTAGGAAATTCAATTGTATGTCTAGCCATGAAATTCAATAGGGATGATGACAAGGTCAAAGATTAGCGAATTTTGTTAATAAAATAAAGAAATCACGGTAAAAAATAAGTGTTCCCAAAATTTCAGCATGATAGCATTTGTATTTTTTTTGTTATGCGCCTTCAAAGTTGGATATTCAAGTCGAATTTTTTTCAATTAAATTTCTTAATATTTGTATACAATTCGATAACTTATGCAATTAAAAGCAACTTTTGTTATGAAACCACTTTCATAAACGCAATATTTAATATACCTGTCGAACAAAGTTGTCTCCCGATGCGTACAAACTACGAAAGACTGACGTCATACTTTCGTAGCACTTTGTATGGAGCGTTTTGAGCAGGTCTTTTTTATGAGATATTTGAATTGTCATATCTTGGTGAATTTTTAAGCTATCAGAGTCATTCTCTCAACGATGTTTCTATTTCTCATCGGAAGCATTCAATCAAGGAGAAGAACCGATCATTACAATGCGCACCTTATATACATAATATTTTAATATAACTTGTAACCTATAATTTGACATTACACGAGAATGCTCGTGGGGCAGGGAGGTAGTATTGTAATGTAATGCTCAAAGTCGAATCTTTAATGTTACATTACACGCAAATGCTCCCGGTGAGGGAAGCACTTAAGGCGAGGATAAACGCCAATTTGTTATTCCGTGACTCCCGGTTTACCTAGTTCCAATATAATAACAAAGTGTTAAAAAATATGAGATATAAAACACAATATTTAAAATACCTTAAACCATAAACATTTTAATAAAACGTAATACTTTGGCTGTAATTAATTTACAAACTCACCTCCGATAAAAATCTATTTCATCGAAATATAAGTATCAACTAGGATAATTAATAATTATACATTTTATTTGAATAAATTGTTAGTAAATCTATATTAAAATCTCCTTAACCGAACAATTTTGTTTCTTAATGTTTATTTCCAAAGATATTTTAAAAAAACATGAAAAATAGAGAAGATCCGCCCGAGTAACTACAGTTTTATGTTAAGCTTAAATGAATCTTATTGCGATGCGCATACGCTTGGTCTTTGGTTGTGTGCAAGGTTATCGTTTTGGATTGAGATTAATCCCCGCCTTAATGCTTCTTGTCGTATTTACTCGTGTTCAAATAGATTTAAGTGAAAAGACCAAAAGCTTGCCATAAACATATCTTCTAATTTTTTTGCAGAGAAACGACGGTAACATAAACCTGAACGTGGTGATGGAGGACGGCAAGGAGCAGGAGGTGCAGCTGTTCGAGGTGTTCTCCGACCAGGTCGCCGCCATCACTCAGGTGTGTACGAACTGGCCAAGTGCGAGTTGGACACGCCCATCAAGGGCTCCACACAAAACTGCTAAAACACGGTGTTATGTCGTTTTGTTGGAAATTGGAATTAAATGCGCTTGATTAACTGAGATAAAACTGTTTAGCGTAATATCCAATATCTATTTAAGGAAGGGGGAAATAATTGTGAAACAACTTATTATGAAGTTTATTTAGAGAATGAGGGAGAGAAAGTTACTTTATACTGCGTACGCAATTTGGCACCATAAACTTCTGCTTATAAATGTGTAAACTGATTTGTAAATATTGTAGAGTCGCACCGATATGCCGTCGGAAGACATGCTGGCGCTACAGTTGGCACTACTGAAGCTGGCGCAGCGCTGCCACCCTGACAAGCTGAGCTACGTGGACCGCGTGCTCGCGCATACCGACAGGATCTGTGCCGATATTATACAGAGCAGGTAATGATGGCTTCTGCCTTCTGGTATTGGGATAAATGTAGTACTGTTTGTGTATAATATCATTGTCTTAATTAAAAAAAAAAAAACAATTTAACATTCGGTTTTAAAAGACATATCTTCTGAAAATTATCGCTTGGACTGTAAATGGTTATTATGGCACCAAGTCATTTCTAGCTATTCACCTCATCACATTGTAACGAAAAAGATGATATCATGTGATTCGCACTAAGTTTGAGTTTAGGTTAATGTTATATTATTTCATAAGAAAAGCATGGTATTTTAATACACGATTAACTTACTAGAGCCCAAATGTAAAAAATTATAGCAAGAAAAATTCTAGTTAACTAATCTAAATATGAATTTCAGTGGCAAACCCAGCTTGGAACACAACACGCCTGTCTTCAAGGAGCTGATGAAGATCCTCAAGCTGCCGGCTGATCACTACAAGAACATACTCACGCTCATCAAGCTGCAGAACTACGCGCCGCTCATCACCAGGCTGAACGAGCCCGGCAGACTCATGATAGCTGTGCATCTGGTTAACGATGTGCTGGAGAGTGATACTACTATATCTACGCCGGAAGATGTGAGTAGTTGTTGTATAAAATATAGTCTTAAAATTCTGTAAAGTAGATTCAAAAGTTCTAAGCTACAATTCAACATCGTCAGCTCGCTCACTGCTGGAAAATATAGAGCTTATTTTACGACATCAATGAGAAGGGTTCAAATATTTTTTGTGCTTGGGTTTATTGAAATAGCTTTAATAAAATATAAGATGTAGACCCATGACGATCACATAAATGATCAAAGTAGGATCTCAGACAAAAAACAAATTATTTGGTCTTTTTTGCTCTATAATGATAAATCGCGCGCGGGTCCGTCTCGCACTTGGCCAATTTTGTTTGTTCCTTAATTTAATTAAAAGCATAAAAGTGGCTTTTATGTTGACTGTATGGGACTATGGGAGTGAACAAGACTAATAATAATATGCCAACTTATCAACAACCTACGTATGTACTATGTAACCTACATTGCATCAAATCGTCGTGAGTATGTGAGAATTAAGTTATAATAAGAGAATTAATAATTGCATAAAATGCAATCTCTTTACACTTTACTTTTAAATGCCGTCACGATTTTAATTCATAAAAAATATTTTGTTAATAAAATCAAATATTAAGGTTTTAGGACATATTTTCATTTCGATCATTATTATTTTTTCTGTAAAGAATCCTTAGTGATTTCCTCTCGTGATGCACCAAAAATCATGGTGTATCTATAAATCTATATCAATCCGCATGTTAATATTATTTTTACGATTTCTTGTGCAGATTTTACTACCCCAGTGCTAAGATGCAATGATTCTTTTCATTGCTATGGATTGGACATGTTCAATAAAATAACATAATCTTATCATTTTATAATGTTTCGACACATACGTGATTATGACGTATGTGTCTCTGTGTAGCGATACTCTGTACATTGTTTTCTGACTTAGCTGTAATAATGAATATTTACATATTTTTATGACTTTCAAACCTACCAAAAACGTAAAAATGATCGTTTGGTGAATGTAAATTATCAAATAGCATCTTATTAGGTAGTCTCTCACGAAATAATTAGGAAACAAAACAATATTGTAATATTTGTATACCAAAAATGTTGACTAGGTTCCGAAAAAAAACCCAGTATACTGACTAGTGCTCATGACGTCAAATTACGGCGTTGTATTGTACTGGTATTCCACTAGTTAGACAAGTGTGACGTATTGTAATTATATCAAAACAGAGATATATATACGAAAAAGCACTGGCAAATATTCCGAAACGAATCAATGGTAGGGGACCACGGCAATTCCATACAATTTCTATACCTAAGGAGCTCTGGCCAGTATACTGGGATATATTTGTGAACATACTTTAAGTTTTCTTTAATAGACAATCAGTCACTGATTGACAGATTTGGATGATTTTCATTCAACCATTATCTATCAAAACGCCTGTGGATTTCTTGTGGCAAAAAATTCAAAGCAATATTTGCTTTTGAATATCAACAATTTGTCCGAATTTGTGATCTCAACGATTTATCATTTATTGTTATTATTTATCAAAAACGAAGACAATGTCTGCCTTCGAAATCATAATTTAAACATTTTGGCATAAAAATATTTTTTCCTGTATTTGTTTTCGCTGAATGCTAGAAGAAATAAAATTTTGAAAGTATTATTTTTTAACACACTTTTTCAGTGGTAAAATGCATATAAATCAAAATTTTAAGACAATGACTACCTTAATAAGAAACGTAACAAACCTACAAAAAATGTTTGAATGCTTATAATTACTTCTGGTCAAAGATTTATCGAAAATAAAAACATGAATTTGCATAGTATAGGGCCTTAAATTATTTAATTTTTAAGGTCTTTGTTTTAGAAAGTCTAACAGTTAAAATAAGTGCTCATAAAACTCTCTAAAGTTTGTAAGTTCCTTAACCCTGTCACATCTCATCTGGACGAATTGACAGTGTAAGTTAAAATGTATCGTGGATTCATACCATCTTATCACTCTTTCTTTCTATGTTCAGGTGGAAGCAGTGCTGACGATGCTTGATGTGTTAGTGAAAGACCAACCCGACCAACCCGCCATGGAAACTGACGACGAAGACTTTATGGAGGAGCAAGGATTGTTGGCAAGGTAAAATGAACATGTTTTAGAGCATCAACATAAAAGTTTAAAAAAAATCATAAACTAAATTAAACAAAAGGATTTGTAATGTATAAAATTCGTGTAGTGACTCATGACCCATTGTTAGTGTGTTTCTCTCAGGCACATCTACAATTTTTACAGATACGCCATAGAGGCGTGGTAGAAATATTTTCGAGTACGATTGAAAGAGACAAGTAGCGATGAGTGTACGAAAATATATGTATGCGGCCTTTACTTTCGACTGCATTATTGTAGCAATGATACAATAACTGACACTACAAATTTCCAGACTGATTCACCATTTCCGCTCGGAGTCCGCGGACCAACAGTACCTGATGCTGAGCGCCGCACGCAAGGCGCTCCAAGGAGGCGGGGCCAGACGCATACGCCACACCTTCCCACCTATCGTATTCCACGCCTACCGCCTCGCTTTTCACTACAAGGATTTGAAAGACCAGGTAAGTACCATCGAGGAAATTGATTTCTAGGCAGTTGTCAACTCAATGTTATAGTGAGTGTGTTTTATGATGATATGCGTGACACATTATAATTGACAATAGTAGGGAAGTTACATAACAAAAATTAATCGATAATTTAAAAATATCGAATCAGTTCGTAAAGGAATTGCAATCGAAATTATCGATTGCGTACTGACATTTCAGTGGTGCCAGCGATTTAAGATGGTTGCCCTTTTTATCGATTTGATTTCGATTCAACAGTCAATCTCTATTGACATATGTTCCGTTTCATGCATCTGACATTTTTCAAATGTTTTCGTAACAATAATTTTATACTCCTATTTCACAGTTAATATTTATAATTTTATATTAATAAGTTAGCATTTAGCAACTTTTCATTTTTATTCATTTGCAAAAATAGGAAACATTTGTTTTTGTAGATGGAATATATTACATTTTGTTTTTTTTTTGTTTTCTTGTAAAAAAAACCCGTAGCAAGGAATATGAAAACTGTCACCCATATCATCTTAAAACGCACAAACTATAGCTGTGATCGGTCGGATGCGTTTAACTTAACGCGACCAAATTACCTAATTCCGCCATCTACCCAGGAATCAACTTCTCTGATACTACATTTTGTTTCAAATATTTACTGGAAGTTTAGCAGATGCGTATTTTTACTCGCATTTATTTTTCTCTTTTTTTTTCCACACGAAATTCTTGCCTAAAGTTGTGGTAACGAATGGATTTGTATTCTTAATATTTATTTTTTTCCCAGGATGAAATGTGGGAGAAGAAATGTCAAAAAATATTTCAATTCTGTCATCAAACGATCAGTTTATTGGTCAAAGCAGAACTAGCGGAGCTACCACTCAGGTTAGTTATATATAATACATCGCCGACGAACGCGGCTAGGGGCCACATTTTAAACCCCCAACCTGGGGTCATTCACATAGTGCCTCACAGCGCAAGGGAGAGGAATAATTGTACTAAACGTGACATCATAAGTTCTCTTATCTTAAAGAAAATGACGTATGGGTACAAAATGTCGTATTAAAAACTCCTTAACAGGATCATAAACATATTTCAGACTATACCTCCAAGGCGCGCTGGCTATCGGCGAGATCGGTTTCGCGAACCACGAGACTATCGCGTACGAGTATCTGTCGCAGGCGTTCTCGCTGTACGAGGACGAGATCTCCGACAGCAAGGCGCAGCTCGCCGCCATCACGCTCATCATCGCCACATTCGAACAGATCGACTGCTTCGGTGAGATTTTACCGCTTATTAAGTGACAGCTACGGTATTAGGAGGGTCTTTTACCACTCAGATCATGCAACCAATAAAATCTGCCAGGCTAAGAGCTACTGCCTATAGACTTATCAGAATTTAACTAAACAAAGGCAATGCGTAAAAAATACGGTATTCTGTTGAATCAATCTAAACCAAATATCAAACATGAGAGAAATGATGATATTGATTTAAAAAAAACATTTCATGATAAAATAGGTGCTGAAAATGCGGAGCCGATGCGCACGCAATGCGCGCTGGCCGCCAGCAAACTCCTGAAGAAACCAGACCAGAGCCGCGCGGTGGCGCTGTGCGCGCATCTCTTCTGGAAGGGACCTAAAGATGGCAAACAGGTATGTGTTGTTTTAATTGAATATTTCAAACTAAGCAAAGCAAATCTTACCTTAATAAGTCTAAGCTTAGTTTAAATTTAGCTAAGTAATTCTAAGTTAAGTAAGTCTTACTAAGGCCGTTATAAATAGTCAGTACTCAAGATGCATCTCGGTCTCAAGACACGGTTCAGGCTCTGTGATTGGTTGGCTGTCAAAATTTGGACCAATCACAGAGCCGAACTGCGCACTGAAAGAGTACGACTACTCTGAAAGAGTAAGAGTACGACTTGAGACCGGGTCGCATCTTAAGTACTGACTATTTATACCGGCCTAAGTCTTAGCTTAGTTTGAAATGTAGAAAAATGTTTGCTACGCTCCGCCCGTTTCTGCAGGTAGACTGAAATCAATCGAAAATTATATGAAGGTTCGTTTAGTGTTTAGACTGTCTAGTAAACAGGTTTTTTTCAATCTCTAATTCATCGGAAGAGACAGTATACAATACAATCTTCTTTCAGTGGCCATTGAACGAGGCAAACCGTGCACTGGACTGCCTGCGCAAGGCAGCGCGCGTGGCTCAACAGTGCATGGACGGTGGCGTGCAGGCACAACTACTGGCCGAGCTGCTGGGCCGACACGCGCTGCTCCGAGAGCGCGGTAATCCCGCTCTCACCGCGCCGCTTATTGATGCCGTAAGTACATACACAGAGTGTATATGTATTATGAATAATTGTATATACAAGCTTTCGATGAGTACTACTCTCAGTGCGCGCGGTACGCTCTCAGTGCGCGCCGTACGCTCTCAGTGCGCACCGTACGTCTCAGTGCGCGACGTGTACGCACTCAGTGCGTACCTTACTCACTCAGTGCGCACCGTACGCTCTCAATGCGTCCCGTAGGCTATCAGTGCGTCCTGTACGCTCTCAGTGCGTCCCGTACGCTCTCAGTGCGTGCCGTACTCTCTCAGTGAGCATCGTACGATCTGTGTGTCCCGTACGCTCTCAGTGCGTGCCGTACTCTCTCAGTGCATCCCGAACGCTTTCAGAGCGCGCCGTACGCACTGAGTGCGTACCTTACTCTCTCAGTGTGCACCGTACGCTCTCAGTGCGCATCGTACATTCTCAGTGCGCATCGTACTCTTTCAGTGCGCATCGTACGCTCTCAGTACACGCCGTACTTTTCAATGCGCGTCGTACACTCTCTGTGCGCACCCTACGCTTTCAGTGCGTACCGTACTTTCTCAGTGCGTGCCGTACTCTCTCAGTGCGTGCCGTACTGTCTCAGTGCGCGCCGTACTCTCTCAGTGCGCGCCGTACTCTCTTAGTGCGCACCGTACGCTCTCAGTGCGCATCGTACATTCTCAGTGCGCATCGTACTCTTTCAGTGCGCATCGTACTCTTTCAGTGCGCATCGTACGCTCTCAGTACACGCCGTACTTTTCAATGCGCGTCGTACACTCTCTGTGCGCACCCTACGCTTTCAGTGCGTACCGTACTTTCTCAGTGCGTGCCTTACTCTCTCAGTGCGTGCCGTACTCTCTCAGTGCGTGCCGTACTGTCTCAGTGCGCGCCGTACTCTCTCAGTGCGCGCCGTACTCTCTCAGTGCGCACCGTACGCTCTCAGTGCGCATCGTACATTCTCAGTGCGCATCGTACTCTTTCAGTGCGCATCGTACGCTCTCAGTACACGCCGTACTTTTCAATGCGCGTCGTACACTCTCTGTGCGCACCCTACGCTTTCAGTGCGTACCGTACTTTCTCAGTGCGTGCCGTACTCTCTGAGTGCGTGCCGTACTGTCTCAGTGCGCGCCGTACTCTCTCGGTGCGCACCATACTGCAGGATTTCACTCAGGCTACTTTCTTAACTTATACAATTGTATTTTAATAATATACATCTATCAACATTTTTTTCTCAGATAATCCAAAAGATTCGCGAAGAACTTGGCAACTTAGATCAATCGGAGGAAGTAGAACAGATCACGAAGCATTTCCACAACACGCTGCAGCATTTGAAGAACCGAATGGAGTGTCCAGACCCTGACGGACTCGGCTACGAGGGTTTAGTTCTGTCGTAATAGCTCCCAAGTAACCGGCGGTTATCTCAAACAACTAGCAAATTAGCCACTTATTAGAGCCGAAAATTAATAATAATTTGCTTATAGAAGTGCAAAAATGCAGATCATCATCCATCAATATCTATAAGTATATTCTTAGATAGGCAGCGTAAATGGGAAGCCAATAAAATGTTTTTAGTGGTAATACTATAGTTTGTGCGTTTTATGATGATATGCGTGACACATTATAATTGACAATAGTAGGGAAGTTACCTAACAAAAATTAATCGATAATTTAAAAATATCGAATCACTTCGTAAAGGAATTGCAATCGAAATTATCGATTTCGTACTGACATTTCAGTGGTGCCGGCGATTTAAGATGGCCGCCCTTCTTTATCGATTTGATTTCGATTCAACAGAGTTGACTCTGTTGAATCGAAACGGAACTTATGTCAATAGAGATTGATCTCTATTGACATAAGTTCCGTTTCATGCATCTGACATTTTTCAAATGTTTTCGTAACAATAATTTTATACTCCTATTTCACAGTTAATATTTATAATTTTATATTAATAAGTCAGCATTAGGGATTGCAATACGGAGTCATTTTCAATCCGGACCGGATTTGACCGGATTACCGAAATTGATCTAAAAACCGAAAATCATCCAATTTTTGCTTTCTACTTGTAGCTGATCAATGCAATATTTTTCAAAGCGAGATAACCACTCTTTAAAAACTGTAGAGCATGGAATAATATTTTAAATGTCCGTATGGTTGCTCAAGCACATTACGGCATTATCGCAACCTAGTCGACCCAGCCTAGAAGAATGAGCAGGGTAATTGCACCCTCCCCACCACCATTCGTAGCTGTAGTCAATGGCGAGTTGATATTTAACGATATACATCCATTTGTTGCTTATCATTTAAAAGCATCACTTAGCAAATAACTTCTAATAGAGCTGCTGCGGTTCCGTAGTCCCGCTAGTTTTTGATAATTTTGTATAATAATAATAATAATAATATCATTTATTTCTCACCTTAAAGTAGCAAATTCACTATTTGTAACAGTTTTACAGTAAGCGTTTAGGCGGGTTGATGCCTGAACTAGGAGTTCCTGTAGGAGTAGGAGTATAGTCAATGAATATACATTTATGACGTATTTTACACTACTAACAAAATCATCTCAGTCACGTTCAAAGGAATTTGAACGAAAAGTTCCTTTATACTTCGTCGAAAACATTTTTTTAGATGATCAACTATCACTCAATAACTTTCAAGTCTTCTTAGCCGTGATAATTTTTCTTTTAAATTCAGCACATTTCCTACTCCCGTGATTTTTTCACATTTCTAGAAGCAACCGTTTAGATGGTAGAAGGGGGGGGGGGGATACACTGGACGATTTTTACCACTTTAAAACTTCATATTGCACAAATGGATCCCTAAATCCGAAAATGATCTAAGAATACTCGTAATATTTTTTAAAACCTTTCCAACGAACACCCCACATGGTGGGGTGGACGTGAAAAAAAATGATCCCCGCTTCATGTGTATGGGAGGTACCATAGAAAATATATATTTAAAAAATTTTATATACCATTTTGTTGGAATCATTAATATATATATATATATATATATATATATATATATATATATATATATATATATATATATATATATATATATATATATATATATATATTAATGCCAATTTACAGCTTTGTAGGTCCTATATATATTCTCTGAGCTAAACCGCGGACAGACAGACGGACAGACAGACCGAAACTATAATAATAATAATATGTTTATTGCCAAAACTTTTTTACACATAACATACCGATTCTATATTACAATTTACTTAAGACTAGGATTTTTATGAGAAAACAGTTTGCAGCGGCCTTTGCACTAAGCACAGCTTGTGTCGCAAAAACCAGATAATGAGATACCAATTAACCTGCTCAGATACAATATTACTAACCACTAAATCTAAGTTATTTTTAATCTTGAACAAAGACATAATAAGGTTTGTTAAAGTGTGTTAGTGTGTGTTGTGTATGTGTGTAAGTGTTGTGTGTGTGTGTGCGTGTGTGTGTATGTCTTGTATAAGTGGTTCAAGGCAATAAGAGTTCAGTTTCTATGTAGTCTATTAACAGCCAATCCTCCAAGATTTTCTTTGATTGCCTAACTGTTGACTTAATAAAGGACGGGACTTTTTTACAGACTTCGTTATACAGGTAAGGTATTAGGAAGGGTGTATGGCGTTGTGCAAATGTCGTATGTACTTGAGGAATTGGAATTTTGTAAACTCTGCGGTCGAGAAGGGAATGATACTTTGGGGAGTTTATAATAATTTTGTGTTGGAAGGTGGCAGCTCTTAGGATATAAATTTGTCTGACACGTAAGACTATTTTCTTTATAGAGTAGGTTGGTTGAGTATCGAAAAGGCCTTTTCAACATAACTTTAAGGACAGATCTAACTAACTACTGGTAACTAACTAGATAACGGTTCATTGTTCACTACAGAACCCTAAAAAAGTGAGAAAAAGCTTATCCAGGGGTAACGCATTTAACGTAAGTTATTATGAACAACAAGAAGCGGGGCTAAAATGGTCACATTTAGCAATTCCTCTCAATCAATTCAGCAAAACTGTCAAATGTCAAATCAGTACAAAGATACAGAAATGAATTGCAAGCAGAGTTGCATTTTGCGATTTTAGAAAAATGAACCATATTATGATTCATATCATGATTCTTCAAAGCGACCATTTTAGCCCCGCAGATCAATTTGCCACAAATTAAAGTATATTATTATTTTTAGCAATATTCTACGAAATAAACCTCAACTTGTAAGTATATGCTCACTCATGTACTTACAAGTTGAGGTTTATAGGTACGCATAGGCATGCGCAGCACGGCATACACTCACTCATTTACTTACAGGTTGATGTTTATTTCGCGGAATTTTGCTAAAAATAATTAATATACAAAATTTTAAGCTATGGATTTCCGCAAAGTAACGCTTGATTCTATTAACTATTGCCACAAATGCTAACACCGGTCTCCGGATCCGGTATATTGGGACCGGATACGGTTTTCCGGATTGCAATCTCTAGTTTCTCTCTCTCTTCTCTCACTCATTTTTATTCATTTACAATTATAGGAAACATTTGTTTTTGTAGATGGAAAATAATTTATTACATTATGATTTTTTTTTTGTTTTCTTGTAAAAAAAAACCTGTAGCAAGGAATATGAAAGCTGTCACCCATATCATCTTAAAACGCACAAACTATAAGAGGTTTTTAAGTTGTAACTTGTAACTTGTGACACCCAGAAATATAATATGAATGATTCTTTTTTTTCACGTCGGCTGTAGCCAGACGCCAAGCAAGATAGTATTTATTTTGCGCATTTTTTGTTCTAACAAATAAAAGACAAGGAGTATTATTCTATCAAATATGCGTTTGTGCAGGTGGTACCTAGTTCACATATATTTTAAAATACGCATACTTTTAATCAATTAGGTACCGATTGAGATTTACGAAATTTTATATCTTATTTTATATAAAGTTAATGTATTTAGCTTTAATATATTGTTAATATAATGAATTATGAAATATATTAAGTTTATCTATACTTTGTTTTTTATAACAACCCTAATTACCTTACCTAAATTCAAAGTTTCTGTATTATGATGAAGGGTAAAGAATTAAATTAAATATTTATTAAAACTATAAATATATAATAATTCCTATAAAATATATTATAGACAGAAAGTGGTTCTTAAATTATAATATTTTGTTTCCCTGAACATTATTTCTATTGTTCATCATGATTTTCTCTTGTCGTTTCTTCTCTTCTTTGAATGCCTCTTTGTTTGCTTTCTTCTCTATTCTTCTTTCTTTCCTGTACTCCTTCAAAAGGCGTTTCCTTTCTTTCTTCTCTTCGGGTGTTTCGTCTTTAGCTCTGAAAATAAAAAAAAATATCAGTAGCCCGCGTGAAGTTAAACCATTTTGTAATTCACTCCCACCAGCAAAATAGTGCAGTCGTGAATGTTTTTCCACTTTGAAACCTCAAATCTTGAAGATTATTTATATACTTTAACCCCAAAAATTTGGGTTGCGGCCCGCGACACCAAGACCAAAACGTGTTTGTGGCCCGTATAAAAAAAGGTTGAGTACCACTGCCCTCAAGCAGTCAGTAGAGAACAATAATCCTTACTTCGAATAGTATACACAATACTATTATGAATGCAAAAGTGTGTTTGTCTGTCTGTTACCCCTTTTTAGGCTTTAACTGCTGAACAGATTTTTATCTACATAAAGATTCTTTAAGTTCAGAAAAAGGCCATAGGATTGTTGCATACCCCAAAAAAGTGCTCGCGCGATTATTTTTGGGCTAAATTGCGGACATCTAGTAATTAACAATTACCTTATAGACAACACACTGAGTGTGGACAGGATAGTCTCCGCGTTAGTTCTCTCGTCATCAGAACCGTCGCTCCCCGCGTCCTGCAGCGCGTTGAACTTGGCCAGGGATTTCATCGTCAACTTGTTGTCTTTGCCTAGCGTATCTTCCGGTAGTCCCGTCTTGGTGTTGATTTTGATTTTACGCGGTTTCTGTATAATAGATCAAAATTGTTCAAAGTTCTATGAAATATGTATTACATAACTAAAGGATTTTAATGCTTTTAAGATCCAAGAGAATGCATCACAAGTCATCGAGCAAAGAAAAGAATACAATATATTGGAAAAAGAATACAATATACAATATAAGAAAGGAATTCAGCAATTTTAAGATATACATCATAGCAATGAAATGAGTTTTTACTTATTAGGCAGTAAGTACCTTAGGCTCCTCTATTATCTTTGGGTGATTGTAAAGGTTGGAGTATGTTGACAGGATGGTCTCGCAGTCCCATTTCTCCTTCGGTTCCACTTCCATTGTCACTAAATCTTCTTCAGATTCCTCCTCTATCTCTTGCAAGCGTTGTATTCTGTAAACAAATATAGATGTTGCTAAAACAAGGAATAGTAATATTGTAATTCGCGTACATATTTTTCGCAAATGTGCGTGCACATACGCAAATATATCCGTGTTTGTAACACATTGCACAAAATTCGTTTACCCATGTGTTACTTATATATTTCAGCGAATAAAATATACAAGCTGTTTTTGTCTGTTCGACTTGTCAGACAAAGACATTTCAAGTAATTCAGTGTAAAAACGCAGTTTTATATACGTGGGAGAGCCATGCTTCGGCACGAATGGGCCGGCTCGACCGGAGAAATACCACGTTCTCACAGAAAACCGGCGTGAAACAGCGCTTGCGCTGTGTTTCGCCGAGTGAGTGAGTTTACCGGAGGCCCAATCCCCTTCCCTTCCTTTCCCATCCCTACCCTCCCCTATTACCCTATTCCCTCTTAAAAGGCCGGCAACACACCTGCAGCTCTTCTGATGCTGCGAGTGTCCATGGGCGACGGAAATTGCTTTCCATCAGGTGACCCGTTTGCTCGTTTGCCCCCTTATTTCATAAAAAAAAGTAAGAGAGTAAGCCATTGTATACCTCGCGATTTCCTTCTCCTTGTCGAGTTTATATTTCTTCTGTGACTGTTCGAACTCCTCTGCGGCCTGTAGCAGCATGTTGTGTGTCTCAGGCATGTATCCCTCTATCTCTTCCAGGTCTAGAGCGCCTACTTCTGTATCGTCGTATTCAGCAAACATCTACGAAATTATTAGTAATAATAGCAATTCAATTTACTTTAAGGCCTACTGAATTCGCTGTTTAAGGTTAAGGGAGGGATGGGAAGGGAGGGAAGGGACTAGATGGTTGCCTGATCACGTTATTGCGCAGTAATCACTAAAATATATATGGGCATGATCGTTATGCCATTGCGTTATCCGTGAATAGCGATTTACGGGCGAGGCCTCTTAAACGCATTTAGAATATTATTAGTAATTATTACGTACAGGGTGCAAGTAACCCTTCCTGCCAAATTTTTTCCAGGGCTTGGTATCACTAAGAGTTCATTTAACAAAAAAAAAATGGGGTGTTATATTTTTTTATCAACATAATATTTTATCCGATTTTAAATCGTTGCAGAACGGTCACTCGCGGCGCGAGGGAATGAGGGGGTACTGCGGGGGGAGGCGCGCGCGCGGGGTCACATCACGCGCGGGCGACGCGTCGTGTCCATTGATTGTAGTGTTTTTTAGGATAACTTTCGGAAGCTATTTCTAAACATATTAGTACTGAGTGATTATAAAAGAAAAAATCACATGTATTTTTATTTTTAACAAGAATCAATATATCAAAATTTGGCAGGAAGGTTTAATTGCACCCTGTATAAATAACCAAGATTAGACCATACACTTACCCTTTCAAATCTATTGTCCAGAAGAGAAAGACCTTCATTTCTCCTGATGACACTGGAAGACATGGAATACTGGGAGAAGCGAGATTTTGTGTCATCTTTGTCCCACGTCTGCATTCTACCTTGTTGAACCTGAAAAATTTATAATTTCGAAAATCGTCTACAAACGGCAATGTTATCCCCCCCTTAGATATTAATTTTATTTTGTTTTTAGTATTTGTTATGGCAGCAACAATATTATGTAAACATTTCAGAAGTCTAGCTATAGTGGTTATTGAGATACAGAGACAGACAGACAGACAGACAACAATGTCTTAGTAATAGAGTCCCGTTTTACCCTTTGGGTATGGAACCCTATAAAGAACATATAAGGTTAAATTTAAATACCTCCTCCTTTTTGGAAGTTGGTTAAAAAAAGCAAACTTTTGAAAGTTATTTGTTTACAGAACAACTAACAAAAAACCCAAATATATTTTCATCATCTCAAAATGGCATGGCATAGTTTTTTGTTGATATAGTTAAAAGAAAATATTATAATTTACCTGTGAGTCACTATCATCATCAGAATCAAGGTCAGAAACAAAGGCTTTATCAGACATGTCCCCGTCATCATCCGACATATCATTATCATCATCTTCATATTCCTCATCACCAGAACCTAAGAAATGTTAAAAATATCAACAAAACCAGAACCTAAGAATAATGAAAATGTTAAAAATATCAAGTTAATATAATTTTTTAAATATAAATAAATACCACATCCTTTAATTGATTTTGCATCTACAATCTACATACCTATCTTTACAGTCTGTATCACTCTTAAAGTCTAAGGTTTAGGTTTTAGAAACACATGGCCCGTAAGTCCACTTTTGTACTACAATACGCATGAAGGTTTAGTAAAAAAATAAATGTAGGTAACTTTAATTTTACCTACATTACCTACATTTATTTTTCAATAGCCAAATTTCTTTTTTATCCTGCAATAAATAGGAAATTTGGCTATTGAACTTTGATTTTAATTTTGTTATAGCTTGATTTTTTTACATGCACACTAAAATATTGGTAATACAACTCACGTAAAAGTAACATCAATAAGGTACCATTTATATAGGTTATGTGGGTAAAATATTAAATTAATAACTCACCCTCTCCCATAGCCAGTTCAATGAAATTGTCTTCTAGTTCATTTTCAGGATCATCAAAGTCAAAGTCGTCATCCAGAGCAGCAACCACCTCAGGATCCAAATTCAAACAAAGTCCTGAAAACCAAAAATACAATTAAAGTCACTGCAGTATAAAAAATTTGCATTTGCCAAATAAGTTACTATGAAGAATATGTTCCTTACAAGGAAAACTATCAAATGGCAGGTAGTCAATTTTTAAGGCATGAATGAAGAATAAAATATCACAGTTTTAATTAAAAAGTTGATAATCATTCAATTTGACTTTCTTTATTAGCTATCATATTATATATTTTGTTGCCTGATTAGATTTTATGGTGCAGACTTGTATAAGGCTTAAGTAACCTCTTATCACAGTGTTTTCTAACCTTTTACAACCACATACCTCTAGGAATTCAAGCACAGTTTTCATGGATCCCTTTAATACAATAAACAGCAAAAAAATTGGATTATGTATGGTCCAGAGATGACACCGCAGACCCCCACACATATACTCGCGGTCCTCCAGTGGTCTGCCCTGCTTACCTTGTGATGCAGCCTTATTCAGCATACCAACATCCTCTTCCACTTCAGAAGCAAACACTGAACTGGGAAGATTTAGTTTTACAGTTGAATCTTTCTCAGTTTCTGCATTCTCTTTTATTGGCTTCTCTTTCCTTTTGTGGGTGGCTTTCTGTTAATAATAGACAAACACATATTTCACAAAGAAAATATTTGGATGTTTTTATTGATAATTTTCAAATATGTGAATAATCAAAAGAAAAAATATTATTGGAATTTTGGATATTTGTTATGAAGTCAAGATATAACCTAAGAATTGATGTAGTAACCACTTACAGGTTGCATAACCATGGTGACTTCCCTGGTATCTTTGAGATGCTGTAAGTAGTTGTAATCATCATCAAAGTAGATTCCATATTTGATCTGTTGTTGCTTGCGTTGCTCTGGTGTTAGTTCCTGGAAACATTACATAGTTATTGATATATCCTTAAATACAAAGGCAGAAAATGAATAAATAAAGTTAGTTTTTAGGGTTCCGTACCTCAAAAGGAAAAAACGGAACCCTTATAGGATCACTTTGTTGTCCGTCTGTCCGTCCGTCCGTCTGTCAAGACCCTTTTTCTCAGGAACGCGTGGAGGTATGAAGCTGAAATTTATATCAATTACTCAGGTCTACTGTCCCTTGAAGCTGTGAAAAAATCAAACTTCTAAGCCAACGCAATCAAAAGATACAGCCGTTTATGCCGCAAATTTTCGACACTTGCAAGGGAATCAAAACCTACAGGGTGCTTCCCGTGAACTCAGAATCTTGAAATTTGGTACGAAGCAACGTCTTATAGCATAGATAAAGGAAAAATTACGAAAACCATAAATTTTTAGTTACATCACATAATATTTTTTTTTTTAATAATTTTAAACTTACTACCCATTTCCTCATAAACGCGTAGAGGTATTAAATTGAAATTCATACCAAATACTCAGGTCTATAATACCTTTAAGCTGTAACAAAATCAAACTTCTATGTCAACGCAATCAAAAGAAACAGCAATTTAAGCTGCATATTTTGAAACTCGCAAGTACTCGCAAGGGAATCAAAACCTAAAGGGTACTTCCAGTCGACCTAGAATCCTGAAATTTGGCATGAAGCAACGTTTTATAGCACACATAAAGGAAAAATTCCGAAAACCTTAAATTTTTAGTTACATTACAAAATATATATTTTTTAATAAATATAAACTTATTACTTTTTTCCTCATGAACGCGTAGAGCTATCAAGTTGAAATTCATATCAAATACTTAGATCTAATTGCCGTTAACCCGTGAAAAAAAAAAATTAAGTCAACGCAAAAACGCAAAACGCAAAAGTACAACCATTGATATTTTTGAACCAGATTTCTAAATAGTGACTAAAAAACTTAGTAAATAAATAACTTTAATAAAAGAACTTTCGCAAGTCTGCTGCAAGGCTAGTATAAGTGTTTCAGTTATATTATAGATAAATGATATGTGTTAATATAAAATAAAGGATTACTTAAACGATAAAGAGATCTTTGTCTTAAATTTATGCTCCTCCATCTTTCCCCATTGTAATGTTATGAATTTCATTTTGCAATAAAAATACCATAGTTATGACTCGATTGTCGTAATGAACGAACTTTGTAAACCTTGCAGGTTTGTACGGAACCCTCGGTGCGCGAGTCCGACTCGCACTTGGCCGGTTTTTTTGTCTATTCAGAAGCAATTTTAAACATTATAAAGAACAAAAGCGATGATGTTTTCAACTTGAGTTTGATAGACGTATTACTTAAATACTTAAGGATAATAATTTATAAAGGATCTTCTTGCTTCTCTCTTCAGAATCCGCCATGGAAAAAGGACGTAAAACGTACAAGCCTTGCTCACTATGATCAGAATACAGAACAAACTTGTAAAGCTTACCGGTCCTTTATCCTTCGGTGGTGGTACATTGGCATTAACTGGAACCAAAACACGTTGTGGCGCACTCTCATCAGCTACCAAAGGATCTTTTTGCGAACGGTGAACTAGATTAAAAGTTACTGCTTTCTTGCGATCTATAAACTTTTTCACCTTCGGCTAAAAATGAAAATAACAAATTATTCCAGTAACTAAAAATGTTAATACAATTGCTTTTTATCATTACGTACCATTTTTAAGCAATATAAGTATAAATTTTAGAAGAAAAACATTTAGATTTCTATTTTATCAGAAAAACATGTGTTGTTTTGAAAAGAGATTGATGAGAAAAAGAGGTTGACGAATGACCACAGATTAATAGTATATATTTGTACGAATGACGTCCATTCGGTTGACACTTGACGTTATGTTGACGTTTAAGGTACGTCAAAAATATACCATAGACAATATACTTTTTTATGATAATTTCACCAATGCCTTATGCCGATTGCCGCGGCCGCACATATATACGTCTATCATACGATTTACGAAGCTTCGTGCAGCTGCAGCGTGCTACGGCCTACGAGTTACGACTTACGACTTACGAGACGATACCATTGGATGATACTTGAATGATACACGCAGATCGTCCAATGGTATCGTTTTAAGCACTACACAGCCTGTGTACCACAGGTGGGGCTCGAGAATTAGGCATTAGCAGAATCAGCAGTTATTGAGCTTAGAAAAAATTATCAACTGCATATTAATTTTTACCTATAGTTGGTATGGAACCCAAAAAAAATCTTTGTCAATGTCAAATTTGACATTTTACCCGAGAGGAGGAAGAAGTTTGCCGTAAATAAAAGAAGAAGAAGAAGAAGCCAATTTGTAAATAAATTGAAATAAACATTCGGATTCAACAAAAAGTTGATTTTAATTTTTAAATATGATATTGAATAAAAATTTGCTTTTATTTGCACCAAGGTACAAAAAAATCGGAACAAAATATGTATCCCTAATTTATACAAGATCCAAAAGTTCAGCAGAGCCGAAAACTAAAACTTATTCTCACACTATTTTATTCCCGAAAACGAATTTTCCGACTAGAATAAATCAGATTGAAAAGGAGAAAATACAGAAGGTAAAGTTATATATTCTACTATGTAATTTATGGTACATCCAAATTATAAACTTTTATATACTTAACCTCTCTAGGTAGCCCAATTTTCGAAGCTCTACAACTGGCAAAGAAAAAACTTGACTGGGCCAGAATTCGTTCTTCACGATGGGCCGCCTTACGCAAATGGTGATTTACACATTGGCCATGCAGTAAACAAGGTATTCTCATTTTGATTTCAAAATACTGTTGATGGTCATTATAGTGATGAAATAAAAAACCAAAACTTATCATTTTCAGATAATCAAAGATATTAATAATAGAAGTCAAGTGCTACAAGGCAAGAAAGTGCACTATGTACCAGGCTGGGACTGTCACGGCCTGCCAATTGAATTTAAAGCTCTCAACACAAAAAAGAACAAAATTGAGGCATCCAGCCCTGTTCAAATCAGGCAAATCGCACGAAATTTCGCCTTGGAGACTGTGGAGAGGCAGAAGGCTGCATTTGAGAGCTGGGGAGTCATGGCTGACTGGGACAAGCAGTGTTACCTGACACTGAACAAGGATTATATCAAAAACCAACTCAGACAGTTCTACAAAATGTACAAGAAGGGATTAATCTACAGGGCACTTAAACCTGTTTACTGGTCCCCTTCTTCAAAGTAAGTAAAAAGTTTTATATTTTTATCATTGATCATTCAAAAATGTATGTGCAATGTGTATATAAAAATCATACTCACACTATGTTTAGTCCTTGTCTGATACCTGAGAGAAGTAACAAATGTAGTAACTTGTTAGTATACAAATGTTGTATAACTGTTTCTTTCTTCAGTGTTTCTTCAGTCTTATTATAATAAAACTTTATTTTTTATTTATTTCAGAACAGCCCTAGCAGAAGCAGAGTTAGAATATGATCCTCAGTTTAAAAGTACTGAGGCTTATGTAAAGTTCTCTATCAAAAAGTTATCAGATGATCTCAAAAACTTAGCAAAAGGGTAAGAAAGCAAAATAATGAATTTTTTTATTTGAACCGAGATAGGTCCAGAAAATTAGCCAATGTTTTACTTTTTTTTTAAACAAAATGGTATGTGGATTTGGTACATAGTTTATTGATTTTATATTGCCCCTGTGGAAAACTCTTAGTAAAGTATTAAAATAATATATTTTAGGAAGCAAATATCAGCTCTTATATGGACGACTACACCATGGACGCTGGTAGCCAACAAGGCAATAGCGTACAACCCTGAGATGAAATACTGTTTTGTGACCATAAGTTCTAGGCCAGGGGAAGTTTTTGTTGTTGCTAAAGATGAGATTGAGAATTTGGAGAAAGTGTTGGGAGCAGAAATTGTTGTTTCAGCAGAATTTAATGGTAAGCCTTACTTATAGGTCTTTTATTCCAGCACAGCACAATTTTTTTTTATTTGAATGTTTAATATTTTTAAGTAAACAATAGAACATAGTACAATAAATGAATATAAAACTTGTTATTAAGTGCTAAAAGTGTCACAAAAATAAGATTAAAACTTGTTACATCTTTAAGATTTTCCTTCCTCTTTTTAAGGTCAAAAGTTAAAGGGCTGTACCTACACCAATGAACTGACAAACGAAATACTCCCGTTCTTTGAAGCCGATCACGTGACAAAGGGCAAAGGCACGGGCCTAGTGCACACCGCACCCGCACATGGACCAGAGGACTTTCTTGTCGCACTTAAAAACAATATGACTGTGGTGATTATATCAATAAAATGCAAATCTATTTTGAAAACTCATCTCCTCTAAACACCTCAAAAGATCGTCTCATTGTGTCGGAAAGCAACGACACGCCGCAGCGAATCGTATATTGCGTAGGAATATTGGGCTACTGTTACATATAATTATACCTACTGCTATTGCGATTGGCTAGCCTCATCGCAAAACGCTTAGCGTGAGTGCGTTACGACGCAATTCGATTCGATATAATATTTGCGAACTCAAAACATTAATAGATAAGATAGTTAATAGAATCAGGCGTTACTTTGCGGAAATCCATAGCTTAAAATTAAGTTTGTTATTATTTTTAGCAATATTCCGAGAAATAAACCTCAACCTTTAAGTGAATGAGTGAGTGTACACTGTACGCATAGGCATGTGTACAGCACCTCCTTCCTCTCCCACACTGCCTATGCGTGACTTGACGGACTTTTTTCGTAGAGTCCACATCCTGAGGATGCTCCGGTGTTGGGGCGAAACGCGCGTCGATATTTTCAACCTGCATGGTGGTGAGGGGCCTTGCACGGATTTGCCAACATTATTGCTTGTGTGGTGGTGGTGTTTGCAGGTTCTTGCATGCGAGTGTACGCATAGGCAGCGTGAGAGAGGAGTTAGGTGCCGCTGTACGCATGCCTATGAGTATACTCACTCATTCACTTAAAGGTTGAGGTTTATTTCGCGGAATATTGCTAAAAATAATAAAAAAACATTTTTTGAAATTAACAGACTAGCTTTTTCCAAAGTTGTAACTTCATTAAGGTGGATTTGTTACCTATATTTGTGTTTTTTAGCTTATGCCTTTTTTCATTTCCCAGGAATGCAATGTAGACGAGCAAGGTCGGTACATCAACCTGGGGCCAGGGTTAGACGGCCTCTATGTCTTGAAGGAGGGCCAAGAGGCCGTGATACAGCGGCTCGGAGACGCACTCATCAAACGGGGCACGTACATCCACTCCTTCCCTCTCGACTGGAGGACGAAGCAGCCGGTCATCATACGAGCTAGCCACCAGTGGTTCATTGATACTGCGGCGTTGAAGGAAAAGGCGATTGTGAGTGAGCATAATTTAAATATTACGATTGTAAGTTTTAATACTATGGCACACAATGCAACGAAGTAGTATGACTTCGACCTAATCTAGGATTTTAACCAATATACTAATTATGGTACAATTGATTACAAACAAGTACAAAGAAATACAATAAGCAACAGACTGTCGTATTCTTGACAATTCACACTCCATTTTCTTTCTAAAAAACCTGTATACAATTGCAGGCAGCCTTAGATAAGGTGTCAGTACTCCCTCCGTCCACCGCGGAGCAGTCCCGGGCGGGGTTCCGCGCGCAGCTGGACAAGCGGCCGTACTGGTGCATCTCCCGCCAGCGCGCCTGGGGCGTCCCCATACCCGCGCTGTATAGAGGCGGCGAGGTTATTGTGGACGAGTGAGTATACAAGGTGTCAGTGCTTCCTTCGCCCACAGCGGAGCAGTCCCGGGCTTTAAAAAACAACACAAATATTAACACTATGCGCAAGTGTCTGTTTGTTTCTTCTTCTTTACGTTTAACCTGCTGGACCGATATTGATATAATATGATACTTTGAGGTCCAGGAAAGAACGTAGAATTTGCAGTTTTCTGTGCGACCGCGGTTGCGGACCTTGACATTTGTGGCGTAATCTGACGCCATCCTGTGTGTAATAGGTGACCAAACGCTTTACAAGCGTATCAATACTTGTCATACTTGTCAATGACTAGTTAGCTGTTAGAGTCAAAAGCCTGTATAAAATATCCCTTTAATACGATTTTAATGTTTAATTTTTTCAGGGAAATAGTAGAGAAGTTGTGTTCTCTAATAGAGACACAGGACTCTGATGTGTGGTGGACGTGTGACACCAGAGATCTGTGCACGAGCGGTGTTGTCAGCAAATACAACATAAAGGGTGATGATGTTGACAAGGGAAAGGTGGGTAGAATCTCAGAGCAGGCTTGTAATAGAGGGAGCGCTAAACGACTATTGTGTCCTCAAATATAATATTGACTTGGAGTCCAATTTTGTGATTTTGTAATAACGACTTTATTGGACACACTATAGTTAAGTTTTAAATTGGTAATGGTCATATTGGACTTCAAAAGCAGAACAATCTTAGAAAAGTGAAGAGTCAAAGAATATTATCTTTTGCTTTTACTGCGTTCTTGCCCATGTGATAAATTTCACTCTTGTTATAATAACAATTTTGCTTTCCTCAACAACAAAATTAGTAGGTACCAACAACATAATTATTATCAACAACATATGAGTAGGACTTAAAATATCTTTTTAGGATATAATGGACATCTGGCTGGACTCTGGCCTTTCCTGGCAGACGTTGGACGGTAAGAAGGCGCAGCTGTACTCCGAAGGCATCGACCAACTGACTGGATGGTTCCAAGCGTCCCTACTTACATCTATCGCCTTGAAAGACGAACCGCCTTACGAGTGAGTTTTATAAGGCTTTGGAAGCTAGAATGTCAAATGCTATTTTTTATATAAAATAAGGGGGCAAACGAGCAAACGGATTACCTGATGGAAAGCAACTACCGTCGCCCATGGACACTCGCAATATTTGAAGAGCTGCTGCAGGTGCGGCCAAAAATACTAACTAGTTTACAAAACGGTATTTTGTCTGTAATGTAACGTTTCCAATAAGCCAGACCTCGGTCAAACTATACACTCTCTAAATATTTTTTATCAGTATGGAGTTTTGTTTTACGACATAGAATACGGATATTTTGTACGCATTTTGTACGCACTTGCGTAGGCACGTGCATGCAAAATTGTGTTATTAAACAATAATATAGCCAACGTACTAAAGAATACTTTAATATTTATTTACAGGTCCATCTTCGTGCATGGTTTTGTAGTCGATGATAAGAAACGTAAGATGTCCAAGTCGATCGGCAACGTCATCGATCCCAAGACGATCATCTACGGGGATGACAAAAATCCGGCATATGGAGTAGATACATTGCGGTGAGTTTACTTGTTTACTAAGTAGATGACTCATTTCTCGCGAGGGAAGCGTACATTTTTTCGGGATTAAAAGTCCTAGATGTCCTATCCCGGGACTCAAACTTTTCCATACAAAATTTCATTGAAATTGGTTTAAGTTTAGTTACATCGTCGTATAGGTATAATCACTTTTTAGTGATTGTGTGTTATTCTTTCTTTTGCAGGTGGTGGGTGGCCAGCCATGGAACGCAACACACACAAATAATAATAAGCAAAAAGTTCCTACAAGATTGTCAGACGGAACTGCACAGGCTAAGGAACAATTTTAAATACCTTCTGAGCGTCATCAGCGATTTGGAACCCGAGCAATTCGATCAGAAACCAGAACTTAACTTTTTCGATCGGTATATTATTTACGAATGCGGGAAGTTTCTGGAACAAATCAATGGACACTACAACAACTATAGATACAACTATGTAGCCCAAAACGTACTGCATTTCGTCAGCAATAAGATCTCTGGCTTATACTGTCACTGTGTAAAAGATCGGCTGTACTGTTCTCCGAAGAATTCCCCAGAAAGGTTGTCGGCTCAGTTGACTATGAATACGATATTTGTGACCCTAGCCAAAGCTTTGGGGCCTATTTTGCCTCACCTGATCGAAGAGACCTGGCAGTATCATCCGTTGTACAAGGATCCATTCTATTTCACGCGAGAAATTCCGATTTTGAAAGTAAAAAATGTCGACACGTCACTCATGGACGCCATCTTGGATTTGAAAAAAGACGTGCACGTAGCCGCCAAAACTGAAAGTTTGAAGAAATTCAAATTATATTTACAAGTCGATCAGGGATTGTTTAGTAAATTGAAAGTTTTAAACGAAACGGACGGGTTGAACGATAGTGTTTTGAGTGAAATTCTAGAAATGTCCTTTATAAATTTAAGTGAAAGTAAAAATGGCGGGAGAATGGAGATTGAACTGACAAAGAACGAGAGCGAGCAGTGTCTGCGATGTCGAAAATACAATGCTGCAGAAAATAGTGATAAATGCCTAAGATGTGAAAAAGTTATAATGTCTATGTAATTTATTGTATCTAACATGTTATATAAAGAGTTTAGCTAATTATAATAAGTTCAAGTTAATAAATTATTATTGTTGCATATTGACTTTAAGTGATAATAAAATCAAAATGATTTTTTAATTTATTATGTACGGTACTCAACAAGTAACACACTACCTATATTACTCCCCAAAAAAATCAGTAACTAGACGTTCTGCGCGGCTTTGCCCGCGTAAATTAGATATTTCACCGGCAAATTATGTAGTCCACAGACCACAAAAAATAGTCTGTGATTCTTCACGTGGTCTACTTCTTATCTGTGCCAAATAACAGAAAAATTGCTCCAGTAGTTCGTGAAATAAGCCCTTTTATATAATTTCCCCCGTTTTTTTTCCACATTTTCATCAAATTATACGTGGGAGAGCCATGCTTTGGCACGAATGGGCCGGCTCGACCGGAGAAATACCACGTTCTCACAGAAAACCGGCGTGAAACAGCGCTTGCGCTGTGTTTCGCCGAGTGAGTGAGTTTACCGGAGGCCTAATTCCCATCCCTATCCTCCCCTATTCCCTTCCCTTCCCATCCCTACCCTCCCCTATTACCCTATTCCCTCTTAAAAGGCCGGTAACGCACCTGCAGCTCTTCTGATGCTGCGAGTGTCCATGGGCGACGGAAGTTGCTTTCCATCAGGTGACCCGTTTTTGTCCCCTTCTTTCATAAAAATAAAAAAATAAAAAATGTATTCGCTCCTATTAGTCTTAGCGTGATAAGCTATAGCCTATAGCCTTCCTCGATAAATAAGCTATCTAACACTGAAATAATTTTTTAAATCGGATCAATAGATCCTGAGATTAGCGCGTTCAAATAAGGCCTTCAAATAATTTCCCCCCGTTTTTTCCACATTTCCTATATTTCTTCGCTCCTATTAGTGTTAGCGTGATAAAATATAGCCTACAGCCTTCCTCGATAATTGGGCTATCTAACACTGAATGAATTTTTCAAATCGGACCAGTAGTTCCTGAGATTAGCGCGTTCAAACAAACAAACAAACTCTTCCGCTTTATACTATAATTAGTATAAATATAAGTAGATATACAAAAACACAATGTCATAGCTGAGTCATAATATGAAATATATTTTCTAGAAATTTACCTATGTCGTATTGTTTAGCTCCTAGATCAACGGATGGACGGATGGACGAAATGAAATATATTACTTATATATTTTAGCGATTCCTCGTACTGAAATCCTTAAAACTCATAAAAGGGCGGTCGGCGTGCGATCCGGCTGATTTACCTACATTCGCATTTAATTTTGAATTACGTTAAAATCCATACTAATATTATAAATGTATGTCTATCTGTCCGTCTGTAACCTCTTCACGCCCAAACCGCTGACCCGATTTTGCAGAAACTGGGTATAGATACTTTGTGTCCTGCCTCCCTAGCATACGCCAACGAGATATCTCACTCTCGAGATAATTAAAAACTACTCGTCTCATAATGTCAAAATCTCGACATTATCTCGACAAAACTCTATAAAAATGTGTTATTTCGATGATAGATCTACGCGAGAAAGAATGTTTGTCATGCTAGGGTCAATAGAGATGAAGAGCCAAACCATCAAACATCGAGAAAACATGTAGAGTGAGATATCTCGTTGGCGTGTGCTAGGCAGGCTGGGAGAGTTCATCGAGTACTTTTTATTCAGGAATATGACAAATGTACGGTTATCGCGAAATAAACGAATTTTGGCGCAACGTAGTTGCGGGCGTCGTCTCGTATTTTATACAGTACAGAACTGGCACAAAAACTATAAAATTCTAAATGGAACGTACTAAATAAAACTCATGCAGTCCCAGTGTAATTTGAATCTCTGGTGGCAATTTGAATTCAAATCGGATAGCAGCTTCATATCCTGCCGGTATCAATATTCAATCGTCTATCGGACGCCGCTTTCGAAATAACAATGCACTCAAATATTTATCAAATATTTTCAACATGGTATTTGATGTCTATAACGGTCTACTGCCGTGATTGAGTTCCAATAAAAGTTCTTTGATTATTGTGACGACTGAAATATAATGAAACAGTTTGAGCGAGGACGGGACGGGGAAAGTGGGAGCGAAAGCAGGAGTGGGAGCGCAAACGAGAGCGGTATCGATGGCGAAGGTGTAGATCAAAGGTTCCCAAACTTATTTTATCTACCGCCCACTTTAAGAACAAATTATATTTTAGCGTCCCCATTGTTTCAATTTTAAATGCATCCTGATGAAATAGGTAAATCACCCCCCAAGCCTCTACACAACGCCCCCAATTTTTTTTCTGGGTTGGGACCAGACATGGACGTATATTTCCCTTAGTCTATGGATCCAGACAAAAAAATTGGGCGCCGCCACACTTCAGACTTTCAGCGCCCACAAGAAGGCGTTATTGCTCACTTTGGGAAAGGCTGGCGTAGATGAAAGCGGGTGCGAAAGCGGTAGCAGGAGCGTAAACAAGAGCGGAAGCGGATGTAGAAGCAGAAGCAGAAGCGGGTTCAAAAGCGGACGCGGGAGAAGAAACCAAAAAATTATGCTTTTTATGTAATTGAGAAATGAGAACACAATCATTCTGTTACGCTAGGCTTTTTTTTACTCAAAAATACCTTTTTATACTTAATCGAAGGAACAAATTCCATGTTGTTTTAATTATTCATTTAACATTATAGTTCTCGCTGATAAATTTGAATGGGCACCGCAATAATCGTGGCCACTTATTGAAATACCGCCATAAATTAAGCCCTGAACCCACATCTGCCACTCAGCCTAATGGTTATAGTTTCATTGATAGGTTATAGGTACCTACCTACAAGCGATCGCATTTTGATTTGTGGCCGTGGTCCGGCCATACTAATATTTTATATTATAAATGCGAAATTGTGTCTGTCGGTTTGTTATGGTCTGTTACCTCTCCGCACACAAACCGCTGAACCGATTTTTCTGTTTGGCATGGGGATACTTTGAATCCCGGGCAAGGAGGTAGGATACTTTTTATCCCGGAAAATTTTACGGTTTTCGCACTATAAACTAGTACTAATTAATTTTATTATCAAATCAAATATCTTTATTGCCAGAATGTTATTAATATAAAGGTCTTATTAACTAGGTACTTATAGTTCTATCATTCTGCCATAACAATGGCGTGCAATTAAATGAAACCCGCAGAAGTGTCGCTAGCATTTCTGAGGGTTTTATAATATTGATATTTTGGGGACGCTGAGATGGTCCTCATTCTTATACCGTAAAGATGTAAAGTAAGGTTTCGTCAAGATTTGTCTAAGTGACTGTAGAGTGTAGTACTACTGTAGGGTGTGAGATTATATAGGTACTTAACTATGATAATTCTCTATTCATGGGCGTACATATACCAGCAGCATACTTACCTGTTTTGAGAAGATGGTCTGGTATAATATTGAAACAAAAATCATGAAAATTGACTTTTATTAATCTGACTGAAAAGATATTTTGTTTTCAAACTTCATTTTGGGCAGAGTAGGTAACACGTTTTTAATTCCCACTTGCCAGGAAAATACGCCCTACCTTTATTATGTTAGCCAATGCTCAGACCTAACCTTTAAATTAGGTAAGTACTTAGTTATTTTAACTTACTAAAACGAATAAGTTGGCTGATTTCATTATCAATTCATCACCAATTCACCATGCATCAGTGTCATCATCACAAACTTATTATTATATTCTAATCCCTATTCTGCGCATAATTAAGTACCTATGTATTTCAATATTGGAATTTGGAATATCATTTGAATTTCGAATACGGCAAAAATGCTTGTGGGTGCGCCGATTTTCATAGTTTATCACGCGGAAACGGTATATTTTTTGGACAAAAACTATACTATGCCCTTTCCAGGGCACAAGGCACAATACACCTACTTAATTAAAATCGGTGAGGTATTACATAGTAATATTTCATATTATGATGATGAATCTTAGTTTGTTGCGGTCGTCAATGATTTTTAAATCCAAAGTCCTAGGAGAGAAGAATAAGGTACTTACTTAGTATCTACCTAGATAGCTACCGGGAATTTTGGAATTTCCAAGTCACAGTCCCATAGATCAGGAGCAGCGGCCCGCGCGGGACACACTAAATCACGGCGGCCACGGGCTCTCCGACTATGTTAATGAATACAATTTGTACTGTGGTTATGAGCATTCTCTTATTTAGTACTTCGTGTTATTGCAACATAAAAATTGATGATGTCTGGCTGAGGAATTAGGGTTTAGGAAAAAAACTTATTTTTTCGTAGAAAGAGTTAGAAACAGTTTGTTTGCTGCATTTTTAACACGAAATTAAAACTTTGAAGTTATGAGTGCAGGCCGAAGTAGATTAAAAAGTCCTTTCTTATCTGCTTGTGTGCTTCTTCCTTAGGTACGGCAAAATGTGTAAGCAAGTCCTACTTATTCTGCCGTTAATTAATTGTAGGATTTTGTTTATGTTCTTTTATTAAGAGGAGTCCATACCGCCCTTTTTTCCATACAAACGTTGTCCCCTGTTTCCTCCCTAGATAATGCTAGTAGAGCTATAATTTTTTTCCTGAATATCTACGGCCACTAATACAATGTCCCTATGTTTTCTTTTTTTTTCATAATTTAATTATTAATTAAGATATGAACGTTCAAAAACCCAAAAAAATAAGCCAGATTTTCCGCTGTGTTCAAACATCCAGAAAAAAAAAACAAAACATAGGAACACAGCTCAAGCTTTCTTTAATCTTTAATGAAAAAGTTACTTAAATCGGTTAAGTTTTGGAGAAGGAATCAGGGGACAACGAATCGTTGAAATTCCTCAGTTGTCTCTATCGCGTTCTGCGGTATAGGCTTGAGGTAAGGGAGACAGCTATAGATATTACACGTACTTTTTTTTCATTTCTCTAGCTCCTGGTGTATCCTCTTAAACAGTGGCATCGCCTAATGCGATTGTCTGGACATTTTATTTTTAATGGGTTATCAACTTATCACTTATCACTCGACCGTAATAGGTACCTGTATGTAAAGAAATTTAACTATAACTGTAACTTTAACTATAACTTTAACTACAATGCAAAATGTAAAAGTAAAAAATAACCATAATAACCATAGAGCTCGACAAGGCTTTAAATGCACGTGGCGAAAAAAGGAACTAACGCTGTCATCATACAAAAACGCCATTTTTGACAGTTCTCTTTTACCATCAGCGCCCCCGCCCACGGTCATTTAAATTTTAAAGCCTTGTCGGACCCATAAAGTTAATATACCTAGCGGAATAGAGCAACAATCTCGAGCTGTCAAACGAAACCAAAGTTAAGGTTAAAGTTAAATTAGCCCTAACTATGACCATAACTTTGACCATATAACTTTAACTCCACGCCTCTGGTGCAACCCACCCTTAGTGATTGATTCAAAACAAAAAGTACCTATACCTAAAGTCGAAGACCGCTTGGCAATGTACCTTATTATATTTTATTGGCGGTTCAATAGACAACTTATAGATTTGATTGTAGCGTCAGGATCAAGAGATCTTGGAAGTTATCCAGTTTTATTTCCAAGAGTATCATTTTACAAGTATTGGCAGCAACTCCGCAACTATCCTGAAAGACGATTCACTGGAGCACTTACTCTGAACACTTCAATTTGATAAGTTAACGTTATTCGGGGCCAGAGTGACTGAAAACAGTTCATTCTAATATTATAGTTTCGTACTAACATAATTTATTTATTTTTATAGACTCACCAACAGAACAGCATTTGTGACATTTTTTGTACATAAATATGTTTACAGATAAAATGAGTTCTAATGACAGGTGAAGTACAGCGTGCGTATGCGACAAAAATTAGACGAGATGAGATGTAGTGAATATGGTGATAAATGATAACGATAAAAATATGTGTGTAACAAAAAAGATATCTTGTTTTTTTAAACAAATAAAACCTTGAAATGAAACTAATACTAATATCACAAAAATTTAAATTTCAACTGTGACAGTACACCAAGTAGTTAATTATATAATCATTATAGTAGTTTCAACTTTACTTGACCGAGGGATATTTATTAAAATAGTGTTTGAGATTTCTCTTAAAATAATTAAGCTTATCAGAGAATATACAGATGTCGGGATAGTTGGATATAGCATTGTAAGCTCTGCACAATCTTCTGAGTGGTGCATAGTGACCCAGGTTTGTTCTGGCAAGCTTTACGTGTAAAGGTTTGTATTTATTTTTTCGGGGTAGTCTTGTAGGAATATTTATAGCTATTTTGCTCAGCAATCTAGTATTGTCCGTAGCACCAATCAGAAGTTTGTGTAGAAAAATTAGTTCTAAGTATTTACGGCGGTCTAAGAGTGAAGTAAGATGAAAATATTTTAACCTATTGGTGTAATAAGGAAGTTTTTTGACTAAACCATGTTTGTGGGTGAGAAATAACAGAAAACGTTTTTGGACCCTCTCGAGACGGTTTGAGTAGATGGCATAGTGTGGGTTCCAAGCCGGACTGCAGTATTCAAGCTTGCTCCGTACCAAGGCATTATAAAGTACTATAGTGGTAAGTGAAGGATGTGCAGTTTCGTTTTATAAAACCTAACATTTTTAAGCTATGACAAACGATGTGGTCAATGTGTTTATTAAATTGTAATTTGGAATCTAGTTTTTTTTTTTTTTTTATTAAATAAGGGGGCAAACGAGCAAACGGGTCACCTGATGGTAAGCAACTACCGTCGCCCATGGACACTCGCAACATCAGAAGAGCTGCAGGTGCGTTGCCGGCCTTTTAAGAGGGTATACGCTCTTTTCTTGAAGGTTTGCAGGTCGTATCGGTCCGGAAATACTGCTGGTGACAGCCCATTCCAGAGTTTTACAGTGCGCGGCAGAAAGTTACGCGAAAAACGCACTGTGGAAGACTGCCACTCATCAAGGTGATGAGGATGGTATGTTTTTCGTGTGGGACGATAGCGAAAAGTTGCAGGTGGTATGATTCCGAACAATTCCTCAGAGCACTCCCCGTGATACAACCGATAGAGGATGCAGAGTGAAGCAACATCTCGGCGTAATTCCAGGGGGTCCAAGCTGTTTGAAACACTATGGCAGTCAAGAATTCGAGCAGCCCTTCGTTGGATACGATCCAGAGGGAGCAGTTGGTATTTTGGCGCCCCTGCCCAGAGATGAGAACAATATTCCATATGAGGCCGAACCTGCGCCTTGTAGAGTTGTAGGCGTTGGTTCGGACTGAAGTACTGTCTCGCTCTGTTAAGAACGCCAAGCTTCTTTGAGGCTAATTTGGCCTTACCCTCAAGATGATATCGATACGATACCACAAATTCACCTCGGTAGATTGAGCGCAATTCAGTCAGCAAACCTCTAACGAGACTGTTAATTTTTTAGTTCTAGATTTTAAGATCACAGACGCGCACACGCGATATCTTTCAGGCGGCCATATATATTTTTTCTTGCTCGCGCGCAGTGATTGGCGGGAGGCGATACGCGCGGTTGGCGGGATATTTGAAAGTGGGAGGAATTTAAGGAATAGGCTCATGTCTATACACTATACGTATCCACAAGTCCTCACAGTTGCTTTCAAAGTGAAATATTCTTACAGAAGCTAATTCTTTTTTTATAGCAACCATAACACCTCCACCAAATTTATGTTTATAAAATTGTGTAGAGCAACGGTCGCCTCTATAAACTATGTAACGACTATCAAGTAGTTCACTGTCAAAAACATTAGAATTAAGCCAGGTTTCAGTAATGATAATAATATCGTAATCAAGCAAAATGACATTGTGCATAAATTCAGTTGTTTTAGTATTGAGGCCGCGTACATTTTGATAGAATATATTTAAGGACGAGAATGTTAGTAAAAAGGAAAGTTGTTGCATGATATGTACAATGCGGTAAATTTTAATTTTTAATTGACATCACTAACCTGATTAACCTGGCTTAATTTGTTCAAGGTCTCAATATTTTTTACGTATACGTAGTTCGATGTTTCAGTTTTTCTCATAAATATTCTGCCATTTCTAGTCCACACAAACTTAAATTTTAGTTCCTTTGCCTTCATTCTTGCAGCAGCCCAAGTATGTGCGCAGTACACAAGAGCACTCTCTCTTCCTTTACTCTCATAACCCAGTGGGACGGAAGGCCGACACGACTGGCAAGAGATCAGGCGCAGGACCGACTTTTTACATGACCAATGACCATCCGACGCATGGATCATCTTACTTGTCAGACAATTAGGTGATCAGCCTGCATTGTCCTAACCAAACTTGGAAATAACATGTTTCCAACGCGGGAATCGAACCCCCGACCTCCGAGTCAAGAGCCACGCTCTTAACCACTGGACCACGGAGGCGTATAACATTATTATGAAGTGTCTGTCTGTCTGTCCGTTCACTAGCTACTCAGTTTGTGTATGTCTGTTACATCTTCTTGTTCCATCAACTTCCAAGCGGCACCCGGGTGCCGCATAACAATGAAAAATCTATTGTGTCTGCGATTCCCAAGATCGAGGTATTACAAACGCGTAAAATAAATATACGTGTATGTATAGGGCATACAATATATTATGCCACATCACCCCTCCCCAGAGGCCGTCACAGCGGAGTACCATGAAAGGATAGTGTTTATTTCGCCATAATGTAGAGTTATCCTATAATCCCGCGACCACTTAATTCTGCTAATGGAGTGACGTTAACATCTAGTACTTTTGTTGCACTAGGTATACTCCTAACTCGACATACAATGAAAGCAAGTTCTAAGTACTACATTATAGTATTAGGGTAAAATATCTAGGTCATATATTCTAGAAGCTAGAAGTTTACGGATTGAGGCGTTGGGCAGGTGCGCTGCTCGCTGGATGTCAGGATTACAGTATTAATGTACTAAACTAACTCTGAATACGGTACTAAATACTGCATGTTATTATTTTTCACTCTATCTAGCTCAAGAACTACACTACATGGTAAAAGTGTTTCTAGATACTTACACTAATAATATACTTATCTAGATTACTATACCTAATGTAAGTAATGTCTATTTGTACCTATATTCTAATAAACGCCAAAAAGTCTAGCCCCTTAGCCAATATGTTGTCTATGTCACTTCTTTAGGTTTAGATTCGCCATAAGCGTTCGACAAAATAAAGTCGACATTCGCCTCATGTTATGATAATTTGATCAGCGATTCTATAAAGAAGCGATAAAGAAAACTTCTTGGCTAAATGGTGGACCTACATAGATAATATTACATACTTTGATTTCAGGCGCAGTTATTATTATTATTATTTTTTTTAATGAAAGAAGGGGGCAAACGAGCAAACGGGTCACCTGATGGAAAGCAACTTCCGTCGCCCATGGACACTCGCAGCATCAGAAGAGCTGCAGGTGCGTTGCCGGCCTTTTAAGAGGGAATAGGGTAATAGGGGAGGGTAGGGATGGGAAAGGAAGGGAACAGGGGAGTAAAGGGAAGGGAATTGGGCCTCCGGTAAACTCACTCACTCGGCGAAACACAGCGCAAGCGCTGTTTCACGCCGGTTTTCTGTGAGAACGTGGTATTTCTCCGGTTGAGCCGGCCCATTCGTGCCGAAGCATGGCTCTCCCACGTATGAAACTATACAGTTAAAAACTATAATACTTTTTATAGTTTTTAACGGCGCCTGAAATCAAAGTATGTAATATTATCTACTATACATGGTCTAGTCTACTGACTAGACCATGACAAAGAACTAACTCTTATGTTGTCACACATTCCAATATCTCTTACCAATATTTGCGTTTAATTAAGGATGAATAGGGATGATGCGAGGTCAAAGATTAGCGAATTTTGTTAATAAAATAAAGAAATCACGGTAAAAAATAAGTGTTCCCAAATTTTCAGCTTGATAGCATTGTATTTTTTTTTGTTAAGCGCCTTCAAAGTTGGATATTCAAGTCGAATTTTTTTTCAATTAAATTTCTTAATATTTGTATACAATTCGATAACTTATGCAATTAAAAGCAACTTTTGTTATGAAACCACTTTCATAAACGCAATATTTAATATACCTGTCGAACAAAGTTGTCTCCCGATGCGTACAAACTACGAAAGACTGACGTCATACTTTCGTAGCACTTTGTATGGAGCGTTTCGGGCAGGTCTTTTTTATGAGATATTTGAATTGTCATGTCTTGGTGAATTTTTAAGCTATCAGAGTCATTCTTTCAGCGATGTTTATATTTTTTAAGTATCTTTCAATTACCGATAAGAAAAAAAAATAGTCATCATGCCTATTATTATAGAACTAGACGATGCCCGCAACTCCGTTGCGTCGAAACTTGTTTATCGCGCGGGAACCGGGATAAAAAGTATCCTATGTCCTTTCCCGGGACTCAAAGTATCTCCATGCACAGCAAAATCGGTTCAGTGGTTTGAGTGTGAAGAGGTAACAGACAGACAGACAGACACACTTAGCATTTATAATATTAGTAAGTATGGATAATTAGCGTTAGAGGTAAAAACAGTCGAAGGACAAAACGGCGATTCCAGGAGGATTTAATTACGAGCTGTGGCCGGCTAATCAATGCTCAATGGAGGACGTGCAGGGATTGCCTAACGACTGCTGGCCAGTTCTGGTGATGGTGTATCGATGTTCATCGAACTGGAATCTGGATAGACCATAAGCAACAAACATTATTTTAATTAATGGCCTATAAAAACTGGATTAGTTAACAACAAATTGCGGTGCTGCATTTTTGAAGCTTATTTCAGAGTTTTCAGACGCTCATGTTAAAATTATGCATTGGAAATAATAATTTGATTGTTATGTCCAGTATCACTCTCAAGTCGAATAATTATTTTATTTTAAGATACATAATTTGATGAGCCGATAGGATATACTACTGCATTGTTCTCACACTAGAGGCAGCACCAGCATAAATGCTAGCTAAACATTGCAGTATAGTTATTGTAAACAGTAAAAAATCGGTCAAGTACGAGTGGAACTCGCGCAGGAAGGGTTCTGTAAGGGCGCGATCAGACGTGCGCGTGTTTTGCGCGGGTTCAGCGCGTGTTTTCCCATACGCTATAGTAGAACACGCGAAGAACACGCGCAGAACACGCGCATGTCTGATCGCGCCGTAACGTTATAGAGCAAAAATAGGCCAACAATTTTGTTTTTTGTTAGGGCCCCCTTAAATTGAAATTATATTTTAATTACTAATTTTTTTTGAGATACAGCCTGGATACAGACAGACGGACGGACAGACTGACAGACGGACAGACGGACAGACAACGAAGTCTCAGTAATAGCTGGTAATATGGTCCCGTTTTTACCCATTGGGTTCGACTTTCGGAACCCTATCAAACATTTTTGTTGGACGTTTGACAATGTTTCTGTCAAAATTTTGAAATGACGTGTGCAACATGTCCAATTTTGGTCGGATTATTTCAAGAAGTTTACACAAACTTCTTGGATTATTTACTGTATGTGCTAGCAACGCCCTCTGTTCTGACCTTTTCGTAACAATTCCTATTAAAAGATTTCACTATTAGTACGGTAATAAACATTTTAATTATTTAATAATAATTTAGTTTATTTTAATAAAGTATAAATACAGCTTGTGCTGTTACGACAGTGTGCATTATAGATCAATTATAAAGTATCTCATAACTTTATAAACTATACTCCGCCAGCTTTATCCAGTTATTCTGATATCAACCAGGCTAAACAACTTTAAATTGAGTTTTATATTGTACAATCAAACGACTATTGTTCCATCAACGTTATTAATAATTTAGGATTGCATTTATATTAAAACAATAAAATTAATTGCTTTTGTGTTCGGTATTATAATTGGTTTATATTCAACTAAGTTTTTAATTTGATAGCAGCAGCCATAATAATTATTGTTGTAATAAATAGAACTGTAATATTTTTTGCAAACTACACTAATTTCAACTTTTCCTAATGATATGATAATCTTGTTTTAAATATTCACTACGTTAATTGAATTAAATTATGTACTACTTGACTATTTTAATGAAATGTTTGAATGAAGTTTATTATTATTATCAAATCAAATTCTTTATTAAATTAAATTATATTAAATGTTTTATCTTAATTAATATTTTGTCTTAAATAATATTATTTTTTACCTAATTTACGTTTTATGATTTTTTTATATATGTATATATTCAATTGTGTTAAAATTTCATCCAAACTGTCTATCAATTTTATTTTGATTAAGTATTTTTTATATTTTGATTTATTTTATAGACATGATCAATGATCGCCATCAAATTTGCATGCCTAATATTAGGTAGAAAGACTGGACCTCTGTATGACTATTGTAACAGCTATTGTAACGGTACTTTCTGCAAATAAACAATTCTTATTCTTATTCTTATTCAATCAACAGAAGAAAAACGGTTGTTATTGTGACTATCAAGTAGGAGTATACCTACTGCTAATCCTAGTATACTAAATGCTGTAGATAGAGCCTTATAGTATTAGGTGGCAATCAGTGACGGATTAAGAATACTTGATGCCCTAAGCAATAAGCAATCCATGCCTGTGTAATCCCGCCCAAGCTATCCATATGTAAATTAGAATCGGTCTATAAACTTTTACCACCTAAAACCACAGGTTACAGTTTTTTGGAGACGTGAGACGTGATGCCCTAAGGACGGATAGATTTTGTCTTACTCCTGGTGCCCCCTCAGACGCGATGCCCTAGGCAATTGCTTAATTTAATTAAGGGTTAATCCGACACTGGTGGCAATAGCAGTATCAGTTATCAGAGTTCATGTGGCTTAGTGTAATCAGTGTGTGTCTGTATGTCTGACTGTTATCTCCTCACGCCCAAACCGCTGAACCGACTTTGCTGAAAGGTATGAAGATACTTTGAAACCCGGCAAAGGACATGGAATACTTTTTAGTCCGGAAAAGTGTACGGTTCTCGCGCGATGAACGAATTTTGGCGCAACGGAGTACGGGCGTCCGGTAGTATAATAATAATGATCAAATTTTCTTTATATTCTGTCAGGAGTTTTGCTGGCGGTACACAGTTTGTGAGATTCCTCAATGTACTATCAGAGAAGTTGATTCCTATGCAAATCGGGGACCTAAGTAGTTTGGTTGCGTTACGTCAATCCCAGCTGACAGATCACAAATAACATTGAATTGACATATTCGACCAAATAACGTTGGTCTCTCAATTGCATAGGAATCAATTTCCTCGATGGTACTCAGTCGAGGAAAATTAATTCTTTCATTAGTAAGTATTCATCTCCGTTTACAACTTTTAACTTAATTAGTGTCTTTGGAGTTGGACGTGAATTTAATAATACCTATTTAACTCATTTTCAGGTGTCTGTTACTTTGAATTTATTACGGGTAGATGTTCATTTTCAATCTTGTTGTAATCGTGTTCTTTTTTTTTATGAAATAAGGGGACAAACGAGCATATGGGTCACCTGATGGAAAGCAACTTCCGTCGCCCATGGACATTCGCAGCATCAGAGGAGCTGCAGGTGCGTGCCGACCTTTTAAGAGGGAATAGGGTAATAGGGGAGGGTAGGGATGGGAAGGGAAGGGAAAGGAATAGGGGAGGGTAGGAAAGGGAATAGGGTAGGGGATTGGGCCTCCGGTAAATTCACTCACTCGGCGAAACACAGCGCAAGCCGCCGGTGTTCTGTGAGAACGTGGTATTTTTCTGGTCGAGCCAGCCCATTCATGCCAAAGCATGGCTCTACCACGTATACATACATACATATATACAATATAAAAAAATATATACAAATCGTGATAAATAAGTAAGTATGTAATTTTTTTCCAATCATTTGTCGGATAAAAATAACTCAATTTTTTTCGAGTAACTCGCAATAGGTTCACGATAGCCCTCGCAGCCTTTATCAATCTAGGATTAGGACTTAGACCTAGGCTTAGAGTAGTTTAACGAAAACTAAAATAGTAGTATTTTATACGTGGGAGAGCCATGCTTCGGCACATATGGGCCGGCTCGGCCGGATAAATAACACGTTCTCACAGAAAACAGGCGTGAAACAGCGCTTGCACTGTGTTTCGCCGAGTGAGTGAGTTTACCGGAGGCCCAATCCCCTAAACCCTACCCTATTCCCTTCCCTACCCTCCCCTGTTACCCTATTCCTTCTTAAAAGGCCGGCAACGCACTTGCAGCTCTTCTGATGCTGCGAGTGTCCATGGGCGACGGAAGTTGCTTTCCATCAGGTGACCCGTTTGCTCGTTTGCCCCCTTATTACATAAAAAAAAAGTATATTATGTAATAATAACCTCCCACGAGGTGTTCGGCTGTCGGCGTGGGAGTGGTTTACTTTATCTTCCCACACATTCTCATTGTCTCCATTGCTGATGTTCGATGGTAAAAACAATTTATGTATCGGTCGCGGACGTCGCGGACAACAAGGCCCTTGCGGAGCCCTATGGCAATATTTGAGAAAAATTAATAAAATGCTGTGCGGTGTGCAGATCCTTTTTAAAACACCTGCGTGCATAGACTTATTTATATATACTGCTACGTGCGACAGCAATTAGTGAAAAAGGCATAAAGTTAATATACCTAGCGGAATAAATAAATAAATAAATAAAAATAACTTTATTAAACATGTGAAAGGGACAGAACGCAGCCAGAGTTAAATAGCAATAAAACAAGGAATTCAAGTAAATTGACATGACGCATACAACATTTAACTACCTACTTAAAATTAAACTCGGTTATGGCTGTGCAATGCACACACCGCATGTTTAAAGGGGTAATCCACTCAGGCATCGACCGCGGCAAGCCGTGGCTACTGATCTTCCGTGGCCCCCTGTCAGTCTGTGATCCCACAAACGGCACTCTCTTATAACTTATAAGTATACTAGCTGTTGCCCGCGACTTCGTCCGCCTTAACATAATAATATAATATAATAACAAAGTTCGATAATTTTCCCCTTTTTGTGGTTCCTTATACAAAGGTTAAAACGGGACCCTATTTAAGCAAACATCAAACGCAAACGTCAATAAACTTTCATGTTTCTAACTCAAGAAATGACGGACTTTCATTGAAATTTTCTACGCCAATTTCACCGCTTGTGGGTAAAATTACCAGAAACGCTGTATCCATTCATTTTTAATCAGTAGCACAAAAATAAAGTTTCATGTTTCTAACTCAAGAAATGACGGACTTTCATTCAAACTTTCAACCCCAATTTCACACCCTTGGGGGTAGAATTTCCAAAAACGCTGCAATACCTATCCATATCCATATCCTATCCATGCAATAGAGCAACAATCTCGAGCTGTCGAACGTAACCGATATTGGTTTTCATCTGTGTGAAAAATATATGTACGTATACACTTACACAAGCATGATTGAACATGAATTCTATGAGATTAAATTGTCAACGTGCCGACTGGACGTCAAAAAAGAGTGCTGCTGTCATGTATCACACGTCTCATTTTACCACGCAGTTACTGATAGTGACATCTCGCTTGCTCGGGCCTTTGTTTCTCTATTCCGCTAGGTATATTAACTTTATGGAAAAAGGTGAAACAGTCAGAGACAAAACTTCATGTCAAAATTTTATCCATGGCTGATTGATTTGATTTTGACGTATTTTGGACGTACTGACATGAAATTATAAGACGTTTCTGTAAAATAATGTAAAATCAAATAAAAATGGGTAAAGTACCATCCCTTGTGTACAAGGACTCCGACGATGAGGGTGTGTACAACAGAGACTCCAAGAAGAAAAAGTCGTAAGTAGAAACTGTAAATCGTCACGGTAGACCTTGGACTCATCACCAGCTCATCGCAGTTTCAGACAAAAGTACCAACTCATCATAACAGAGAGTACAGGCTTATAAAATTTTATAAAAACGAAAATGCTTCGAGAAGTAAACTTCAGAATGGAAGATAATAATTAATTATTATCTTTCATACTCTCTGAACTCTTACTTCTCATGCTGCTCAACCGATGTATCATGTAAGCTAAAGTTGTCATGATACTTTGGGTAGGTAGGTACTAGGTAGGTACCCAAACAAGTTATTAGGATAGCTGGTTTTATGCTGTCAAAACTATACGTATCCCTCAAATCTAAACGAAGCCCGGCGCAATGTAGAAAATAAAATGCAGACTTAAGACTCTCTTCTCTTTTAACGTCTTTAAAAAGATTCCGTCTGGTTCTTATGAAAAAGTTACATATTAAACCTTTAAATGTTAATAATAAATGAGATTAATCTGAATAACTATTAAATCTATCCATATAATATTATAAATGCGAAAATGTGACAGACTGACAGACAGACGTCTGTCTGGAGAGGAAACAGAGAGAGAGGAAACAGACAGACAGACAGACAGACGTCTGTCTGTCTGTCTGTTTCCTCTTCACGCCCAAACCGCTGAACCGATTTTGCTGAAATTTGGTATTGAGATACTTTGAGTCCCAGGAAAGGACATAGGATAGTTTTTGTCCCGGAATATGTACGGTTCCTGCGCGATAAACGAATTTTGGCGCAACGGAGTTGCGGGTGTCATCTAGTTTTATATATATATATATATTGATATTACACATTATAATAATAATAATAATAATATCTATGGACGCCTCACACCACGTCAGTCTGGCCCCGTGGTAAGTACCTGAAGGACTTGTGTTACAGGTACCAGACAACGGAAATATATTTTATACTTTTATACTATACATATATTTAAGATTTTTATTATATGATACACGTATTTAATACACATCCATGACCCAGGAACTTTTGAAAACTTTTTTGTTCCTTCGGCGGGATTTGAACCCGCGACCCCCGGCTTGAGCTGCCAACGCGCTCACCACTGAGCCACAGAGGTTGTCAAATATAATAATTATTATGATATATCTATAAGAGTTCCTCAGAGTGGCGTCTGTCGTCTGCTAGTCAAAGGGAATTAGTAACGGGCGGATGGCCACCGCTTGTCGTCATCGCCAGGCGTCACTTGAGTTTCTTTCTACTTTATACATTTTTTTTTAATCTCTCGGTTTTCTTCGTATCTTTAATTACTTTTGCCGTTTATGATACAATTTTCAAAATTATTTTCTGGTTCTATAGGCAATATTTGAGTATATAGGCCGCATTATGTATATTATGGTTAGACAAAAAATATCGTAACTGGTAATATTCAGTGCCGAATATATCTTATATTTTTAAACGAGCAATTCTTGTATATATATAATTGGGATCTCGGAATCGGCTCCAACGATTTTCATGAAATTTAGTATATAGGGGGTTTCGGATAAATCGATCTAGCTAGGAATCATTTTTAGAAAATGTCATTTTTCTCGTGTTTTATCGAATACCGAGCAAAGTTCGGTCAAATAGCTAGTATTTTTTATGAGAGTAGAACGCTTTCTTTCCGCCGCCGATGTACGTAATTAGTAGGGCCACAGGGTCCATGATAGGACGCTGTCGTTCGCTTTGGACGTTGCCGCCCTTAGGTCGTGGCCTGTAACGACCAATTTAAAAATTTGTTTTCAAAAAAACATGATACCTACGATTTAAACATTGACTACAATAAGAATATTGACTTTTACACTGTAGAAAGTCAAGATTTTCGATTACTGTAATATTTTAGTATGTGGAATCTACATTATAATTTTTACATTGTCCTGCGATGTCCACAGCAAGTCTCTAAAGGAGAGGTTCCGTGGGCGGTCCAAGTCTGAGCCGGACAGGGCGTGGCGCGGCCGGCGTAGCAGCCATAGCAGCGCTACGAGCCGTAGCAGCTCGCGTAGCACCACACCCACCAGACCGCTACGCGGGATATTAAAACATACGGACCATGCGTCTTATTGTAAGTTGGTTTATATTGATGTACAATTATTTTGATTTTAATGAGCTGTTGAATATTAAGAAATAATATTCAAAATCGTAGGCAAGGCAGCGCTGCAAGTTTTTTTGGTTTCGGTTAAAAAAAACTGTTTCGGTTGGGCACTAAACATTATGGGCTGTCGAGCACTTTTAAATCTTAGGCAGATGGTGGACCTACGTCGCCTTCATAATTTGATCGGGCTATAATATATTCTGTCAAGCCCAGTCTTCAGACAGACTGGTTTAGCAGAATCAAATAATATAGGTCAAGCCACCACAAAAAGATTCGGATGGTTCACATGTCAAAGCATTTTTACCAAACGAGTAAAAGTTTTACTATATCTATCTACTTACTTCCTAATTAATAATGACTATCCACATATCCAGCATCCGACGAAGAAAGCTCGGAGAGTGTGGAAAAGCTGCCGGCACGCTGCGTGGTGGGGCGAGTCCCCCCCCGCGCGGGCGCCAGGCCCGGCCGCGGCGCGGGACTCGCACTCGTTATACGACGGAACCCCATTGTAAGTAGACAGTTAATATTGATAATTGAAGTGTTATTAGTATTAACTAGATGTTCCGCGTGGCTCTGCCCGTGTAAATGAGGAATTACGCGGAAACCGTACGGTTTTCTGCATAAAAGTATGTCTACTATTATGTCCTAACTATCTCCTTCCCGTGGTCTACTTTTTTTCCAAATTTCATAAAAATCGGTCGAGTAGTTCGTTCAAACAATAGTAAAAAACTTTGTAATATCTAGATTTGCTTTAAGTCTGTAGCTTGAGGGCATTTAATATTGCAAACATACCTATTAGTAAATTAATTGGCTAACTTGACTTCAGAATACATTTTATTTTGCGTTTAAATACCGTCCGATACAAAAATGATGGCATAAACTTTAGAGATATGAAACTTGGGACCCGACAGTATTACTCCTAACTTTCGACACTAATAACGTTGAGACTTGAGAACAATCGTCTCTATAGATCCTGAGGCATGACGGTAGGTCCGGTCGAAAGATCGATTGGCCGATCGGTCGATTGGCCGGTCGTCCGGTCGTATTCCCCCACAACGACCCCGCATCGAGGGCCAGTCGATGATTCCCTCAGAATCTGTCAATTGCTGCACGATATTTGAGTTTGTAGTCTAAGTGCTACCTGAGAAATGACTTATTTCGACCACTCAACTTAAATCTTAATTCATAATTATTATATTTATAACAATGTTTAGAGTACTTCATAGTTACTTATTGAACGAAGAACGAACGAATTACTTGAGATTTTCGTTACAATGGCCTAAATAGTTGGATTGTGAGGTACTTGGCAGCAATTTGAAAGCGAATAGCAATTAGAAAGCTACTTAATAAATTAACTTACTTACCTATTAAGCAATCTCTAATAATTACAAAGAACTTCGTACCATTCACCTTATTCAAACTGGCAGCTAAGTTAGAACAAATAGTCTTGGAAACATTAAAGATATTAAGATTTTAAATTAGAAAAGTTTTGAGGTACCTAATTAATATTATAATTATTATATTACGCAATTATTAGGTAATATCAAAACTTTTGCCACGGCGTTGTTAATTCATGTAAACCAAGAAGTTTTAGATATTATCAGATTAAGTGTTTGTGGCTTTTGTACTCATTACCAAGTTTCAAATAGAAAAGTATTTAACTAAGATACTATTTTAATTGAATGTTAAAAATGTATCTTAGTTAAATCCTTTTCTTCAAACTACAATTGTTGATATTATGTGAAAATCCATGGGATTATATCCAACCACCATACTCATCATCAAGTGTAAAACTTGGACAAAGTAAACTAACGTAAACCGACGCCCATTTCCTGGGCTATAGAAGTTTGCATTAAGTATTTTGGGTAGCCGATGACCAACCCGGCTTCTATTTGTGGTTCCGATGTAAGTCGAGGTAGTTTTGGATGGCCCCTGGATAAATTATTAAGGGCATCTGTACCATCGATATGTTGATAACTGAGTTCACAGACATCATCGTTTGGTATGCATGGGTTTGAATAATTTCTTGATTTGATTGGGTATTGTATTCTGAAGCAGCCTCCGTGGCTCACTAGTTTAAATACCGACGACCGATCCGACGACGGATTAGAATAATCACTATTGTGATTTGTGACAAGTTGATAACGTTTATACGAGTAATAATATTTATGCAATTAATATTACTAGAGATCGCCCAATGGTCGAAATTCGACCTTAGTTTCAACGACATTAGGACTACTACTACTTTATCATATTTTTTTCAACTCTTGTCCCTGGGACTCGGCTGATCTCAGACTGGCCGTGTAAGTATTGTCTAATAGTATCTCAGATTCAATAAAAAAAAAAACTATAATTCATTTTCAATTTGTTACCTTGTTGTCAACAGACTTCAACCATAAATAAAAGAGTATAATTCGTATGTATAGTCACTTGTCACTCAAAAATCTGTCATTTTTCCTAGTGTGTGTGTTGTAGTGTGTGTAATGTTTTATTTGTTAAAAAAATGTATGATAAAAGCATAATTTCAAAATAATATTAGCTCGATGCACTCCTTCACGATATAAACTATAACTGTGCAAAATTTCATTCACCTACGTTTCCCCAGTTTTGGTCAAAAGGGATACAAAGTTTTTGGCTCACGTATTAATATATAGATAATATTAATTGCATAGATATTATTACTGTTATTACCGATTTATAAATCCAGTTATTACTCTAGCTTCCTAATTTCAAAGTAGGATGCATTTTCCATTTTCAAAATACGCCCCAATTATGTTAATTCAAAATTAGAACACGGAATTAGAATAGCCACGTTCGCGCCATAATTTATAGCGGCTGAAATAAATATGGCGACTATCGACGGGAAATGGGATTGGCGGGAGGCTTTCACGCCGATAGCACCAAAGGGGCTTTTAGGCGCATTGGACCGGGATAGGAGTTAGAAAAACGCCCAGCGATATGCATTCCGGGAAATACGGAGATCCTAGATAAATGCGTGAAAACTGAAAGGCACTTGGGGAAAAAGTTTCACGTGTGATCGAAAAGATCTCTTGATACAGCGTACTGTTGAGATAAATTGATGCATAGGGGGATGGCGGACCGACGTTATTTGGCCTGATTGTGTCTTTGTGCCTAGCTGGCAGTCAATAACATTGGACTGCATAACCCGACCAAATAAAGTAGGTCTGCTATATTCCGAATCCGAATAATTTTCTCTTATGTTACATAGGTCTCAGAATAATATTGTGAGTGGTCCATGCAGATATACAAACTACAAGACAAACATTTTTCATTCTCACGACATGTATCTAGTTTAATAGTTTAGTATGTGATGTGTGCAAAGTGCACTTCCAAACAATACATAGGTATTTTGTTCTTTATAATTCATGCATAATATGAGTTTTCTTAAATTGCATGCCAGTGGTCACAAAGGAAGGTCTTCCGACCGAGCGAGCTGGTATGCTCGGCCAGGCCAAAGCCCCTGCCGCGCTTAGAAAACTTACAATAGCGCGATGCAGGATTATGGTGAAATTTGGTCCGCCATAAAATATATTTTGTGTTTAAAAGAAAAAATATTATTAAGGTTAATTATGACCGATGATAAAACTTAACCTCACTTTGTGTCTCGATATGCTTCGTATTCAATATACAACATAATGAACAGTTAAAAACTGAGAACCTCCATTCCTTCATTAAATTCAACTATGAATGATTGAGAGAAATGAATGGACCTTACCATCCAAAAGCGTTTAAAAGTTAGTTATAATGTTCTCTGGGGACTAATCCCCATAACTAACAGTTATAATAGTCTAAATGTGAATAAATCGTCACTAAAACGTGTCAGTGGTGCTCTAAATCATTAAACTAATTCAAAACACCTATTCGTTATGAAACACAAATATTAAATCGCTTGTGAATAAGCTGCGCTCGAATTGTGTGAGCTGGGTAAGCTAATATTGTGCTAATAACAGCTAAATGTGCGATAGTGTAACGCATCATACCTATATCTATACATTGTTCCGTATAAGAAAATTCATGAGGCTCGGACGCTTACCCATATACAAATCACAAAAAAGTAATTGCTCTTTCAATACTTTCACAGTGAACTCTATTTAGGGGACACATACAAACCCTAGTTTAGTTTTGTTACACCCTGTTGATACTCATTCCACACATAGGCTACACATTTGTCCCGTGTCCGAGGAAACAAAGATGGATACCGACCGTGTAGACGCTCCATAATACTTGCGAACAAGTGGCGGCCCACAAATCAGACTTACGGCAGATTCGGCCTTCGTCGATATTGTGATATGTTGCTCTGTATTTCGCTACTCTATATCCATTGTGCGGCTCTGCTGCTAGCTACTCTATGTTTTATGTGTATCTGTTGATAAGCTGCTAAGTATAAAATCCAGTTTTGTACTTGCAGTTCAAAACACAATTTGTTGCATGCCACAATGGGACCATAGATTTTGCATTTAAATAACCGCGACGAAACTGCATAGTTGCTGGACGTATATTTTATATTACAACTGGAGAAAAAATGCTATAGTTGCATAAAAATGCAAAAATGCTATATTTCTCTCTCTGTCTCTCTCTCTCTCTCTTTTTTTTGTAACTTCGTCCCATCCGGGTTCCCTTGACACCTCTCAAGTTTTTTTTAATTAACAAGGGTACATTGGAATGTATGTTTAATTGAATTGTGAAACGATTAGATAATATATTTCCAGCCGGCGCACGGACAAGGCAATCATCAGTGGCAGCGTGCAGATTGGTTTAGACGAACATGGACACGGGCGACGCGGGTTACTGATGGCATGCCACTAAATCGCTTGCTTTATACACATTAACAAAGTCTAAGCTTCAAGTAACTGTATTCAAAAATTCCTGATAGATTTTTAGATATTTAATCAAATAAATATCCCTTGAGTTTGTTGATGTTTGTATAGGTATATATAATTTAATGTTTCGGAGGTTTTTGTTGCTGAAAAGATTTAGAGGACCAAAATGACCGGAACAATTCTGATACAATTTTGTGTGCTTAGCGAGTGGTCTTGGAATTCTGCGAACATAGATATTTTGCACCTGAAGTGACACAAATAGCGCACCATTCTGTTTATATGGCAAAACAACCTTTTCCGTATCAGATAGTATTACTTCGACGCCAGAATTTTATACATAGGAATTTTAACCAGTTAATTTTAGTGTAAAATATACACCCGCTACAGCGTCAGCGCCCGCGCCCGCTACACCCATGATCACGGTGCTACATGCGGAGTGTTTGGCGCTAGGCTAATTATTATTCCGCCGGCTCCATATCGCAAATCAACCGTTCATTTGTACGAGCATATTTTCCCAGAAATCCGCGACAAGCCACTTTAAATTGCATTATAATTCAGTGAGCTATAACTTACTAATTAGTTTATTGATATTAATAATAATCTTATCATAAAAACTCAAAAGCAGGTCTTTTTATAAAACACGCAACTGGCCCACCACAGATTCGTGGTGGCATCTCCTGTGTCGCCAGGATCAACAGTGGTAACCGACTACGAAAACCCTTTGTTTTCACGCGAACTTAATTATGATGGAGATATCAGATACTATTTTGAGAACGACTATGTCGCTTTAAAATTTGTTGTGGCTTAAAACGGCACGATACTCGTAATGTCATCGTGGACGTCACAGACGTGACGACCTCTGTGGTTCAGTTGGTGGGCTATTGGTAGCTTAAGCCGGGGGTCGCGGGTTCGAATCCCGCTGACGGAACAAAAAGTTTTCAATGTTCCTGGGTCATGGATGTGTATTAAATATATGTATATGTCGTAGGATTATTTGATAAATCCGTGTTTTCGCGAAATCCCTAGAATTTTCGCGAAAATTCGATTTATCAAATCATCCTACGATGTCGTAGGATGATTTGATAAATCGAATTTTCGCGAAAATTCTAGGGATTTCGCGAAAACACGGATTTATCAAATCATCCTACGACATATATAATAAAAATCTTAAATATGGGTGAGGCCGCCAATTTTTGCTGATATGACGCAGAAGAAAAAAGCGTAGCGTAGCGTCACAGTAGCGTTTAAAGTGACGAATAATTGTTAAGGTGTTCGTACAAAACAATACTATATTATTTTTAATATTTATATTAAACTAGCTGTCCCGGCAAACGTTGTTTTTATTTCCGATTTCGCCCATATTCTTTTATTGAAGTGACTAAATAAGTATGGCATCATGGCAACGTCCATCGCTATCCCGTCACACAAAAAATGCATTCTGTCAATTCTATGTCAAATGTCATAATTGTACATTAAAAAAGTTTATATATTATTGTTTATAGTCTGTCAAGAAAGTCATGACAGGCAGGAAATTTTTTAAAGGAGATAAAAAAATATGAGAACTTTATTAATTCGAGATAAAAATGTGCAAGGTTATATATAAAATGTAATAAGCGTTCTCTGTGAAAATACAAAGAAAAAAATACACCTTATAAGCATGATTACCTTAGAAAAATTTCCCGCCTGTCATGACTTTCTTGACAGACGGGAATCATTTCATCGGATACCGAGCAAAGCTCGGTCAAACAGCTAGTTATGTTATTATTGTCCAAAGTTAGAGTAGAAATTTTTTAATTATCTAATTTTCCGCGCATTTTTAATTTTTTTTCTATCATATTATTCTTCTCCAGACAATAACAAATACATCAAAAAAAGAAATAGTGAAATCGGTCCAGTCGTTCAGGGGGAACGTCGTGACCACGGGACATATATATAATTCAATTATTCAATTATTTTTCGCGTCCAGCCCATTGTGTGGGGTGTCGTTGGATAGGTTTTTTTAAAATATTATGAGTATTCACAGATCATTTTCCGATTTAGGGATCCGTTTGTGAAATATTACGTTTTAAAGTGGAAAAAATCGTTAGAGTCCAGTGTCCCCCCCTTCTACCAGCTAAACGGTTGCTTCTGGAAATGTGAAAAAATTCACGAGAGTAGGAAATATACTGAATTTAAAAGCAAAATTATCACGGCTAAGAAGACTTCATAAGTTTTTGAGTTATAGTCGATCAACTAAAAAAAAAGTATTCGGCGAAATATAGCGAAAAGGGCGAAATAAAGGGAAGGTTAGTAGTGTAAAACACGTTACAAATGTACATTCATTGACCATACAAAAATTACCAAAACTAGCGGTACTACGGAACCCTATATTGCGCGTGGCACGACACGCACTTGGCCGGTTTTTTCTTCTAAAGCTTCCATACCTAAGTATTTATTCATATAACAAAGTAACTGTCCTCTTGTTAATTCCCTTTATTAATTTCGAATGAAATCCATGATTCTAAATATCAATATTTCGACAATGGAATCTTAATAGCATCCAAACCATTAATTTAAATTATTATTTAAGGTCGACCACTAGGCGACCTCTAGTTTATGTAGTTAAGTACTTTACCTCTAGTTATTATTGCATAACAAAAAGTGAAAAACCATTGGATACCTTTATTTGGTAGCGTTGAGGAATTGGCGAATATCTAAGCTGCTGGTGACGTTGGAGCACCAAAATGGTAGCGAATTACCTACTCAACGCTACCGTAGCGTTGAGAAAATCATCTTATCTCTGTAAATAATACACAATGTGGTTTGTATTATAGCCCTAAACATGGCCCTTTTGACTACTTACATGATGCATTGATAGTTTTATGTGAAACAGTAATACTTACATTTGTGTCACAAAAAAACTTCCTGAAAAAACTGAAAAAACTGTGTACACAGCCCGTCTGAGGGTCGAGAAATGGCGGATATTACGAGATTTTCCATAGAATACGTAAAAACTCAGCGTTGCCACCTCCCGATTTTACCTTCCCTAACACCGAACGATAATAATAAATGGGTTTTATTGGTGACGTTTAAAAAGTGGGGTAAAATTGATGTTTCTAACGATTCATTTGATTTTAAAAGTTTATAAAGAAAGTTATCTTAAAATACTATAAGAATTAGATGAGGTTTATAGCCATTTATATAAGGATTCATAACATATCCGATTTATCTTCAAATCTGCCATACTTACTGCTACAGCGACAGTTAAGGTGCACCTCTTCCAAGGCGGATTGTATATTTTAAGCTATTTTCTTACCTTTTTTTATGTTTAATTGTAAATATATTTTTAGAGTATTGTTTGAACCGAAATAATTCTAATGCATGCTTGAGTGCTTTGTTTTCTGCGTTAGAAGCAGTTTTCGAACATACGATAAACACAATACTTTTTAAAATACAAAGGGCGGAGCAAAAATTGGCGGCCTCGCCCATATATGCATAGTATAAAAGTATTAAATATATTTCCGTTGTCTGGTACCCGTAACACAAGTCCTTCAGGTACTTACCACAGAGCCAGACTGACGTGGTGTGAAGCGTCCATAGATATTACAGGTCTTTGTAGCCCTTTACCGGCTTGCCGTTGGCCGTTGCCGTAGCTATTAAATTAAAAATGCCTGCATGATAATTATGATACTATACATCTTGATTTCCTAATTTACCACTTGTTCATTTGACAGTAGTTAATTTAATTATGTTATTTTCAGAATTTCCCAGCGAATAGCGCCGGGCGGGACATGGCTCACAAATCTTCTTTCAAGCGCCTCGCTCGGAAGCAGTCATATTAGCTGTACAAATAATTTATTCAGAAAATAAAAACCTATTTATTACTAGATATGTTTTATTTGCAAATACAGAATGGATCTTCTTTTATCTTTTAAGCGTAAAACGTACCATTGAGGAAATTGATTCCTAGGCGTCGTCGTCATTTGGTCGGGTCATGTCAATTCAATGTAATTTGTGATCTTTCGGTTGGGTTTGACATAACGCGACCTAACTACGTAGGTCCCCCATCTGCCTAGGAATCAACATCTCTAATAGTACTAATATTATTATTGTTGGGCTATGAACGGATTGTGATGGGTATGGTATAATAAGTTATCTTTGCCTATGGATTACATCTAGACTCTAGACTACTATATAATAATTTAGGTGCCTGTAGAATACTACAAATTATATTTTTGCTGACATCCATACTATGACACTACACTATTTTTCAATTCATACCAGCCGCATGCATCCTGATCGCCGCGCTGGGCAAAGATCACCAAAGAATGGGTAGATACTACAACTAGTAGACGATGGACGACGCCGTGGTCGGCCTCAAAAAAGATGGCGCGATGAGCTAGACAAACACGAGCCAGGCTGGCCTACGGCTGCGTTGAATGGAGAGGAGTGGAAGTCTTTGCTGGAGGCCTTTGCCTAGCAGTGGAACACCAAAGGCTCTTAAAAAATCACATTTTAAAAGCTATTATAATAATCATAATGTAAACCAAAAAACTACAGTAATAACCACTAGCTGTTAATATAAAGTGTTAGGTGTTAGGTCGTAAAGCGCTCAACAATAGTCTTGCTGAAATCTGTGTGGAAACTGGAGCAGCCTGTAACGTGCTAACCTGCTCCATAATTGGTCTAGCGGGACTAACGAACGACTCGTATTTATTCTGTTCTTATTATAACGTTCTTTGTATCTTTAGTTTTATTACAAGTTGTATTGCTATAGAAAAGTTGAGATATATTTTTAAAATTGCTTTAACAGTTTGTGAATATAATATTATAGTAAAAATGCAAGATAATGACTGTGTAAGCATTTGTTAAAATGACGTGATACAGTTCTTTTCAAAAACTCAACTCCACTCTGCGACGAATTTAATTATAATAAATGAATTAGTAGATTTTATATAGATTCCTCGCGTTTTACGTTTACGTATTATACGTAAACGTAAAACGCGAGGAATCTATATAAAATCTATTAATCACATGTTAAACGGATTGCATTTGAACTTAGCTAAGTTCATTGCTAAGTTCAGATTATCTACATATATACATTCAAACATGGCCCTCCTGACGCAGTTGAATAAAAACAATTTGTATTTCTTTGAAAAAATGAAAGCGTCACCGTCACGTCCACGTTTGATATTCCACCCTGAGGTCGAACCCCGATCACTCCCTAATGATGGTGCTTAAAGGAATGATCACACTGAGACGGGCCGTGCCGGGGCTCAGCGTGCCGGGGCTCATCGCAAAAATTTGTATGGAAGCGGATGCGCGTATCGCACACTGTGTTGGGGCGCAGCGGATTTCCGCTTCCATACAAATTGTATGGAGGCGGATTTTTGCGATGAGCCCCGGCACGCTGAGCCCCGGCACGGCCCGTCTCAGTGTGCTCACTCCTTTACGGTAAACCATCGTTCTATAATGTATCATCAACTTGATCCTTCCGGTTTTTTGTACCCCTTAGAGCGACCGCAGACTTACAATTTCAAGTTGACCAACTAAATCGCATAGTATATCAATGTGCGCTTTTTTCTTCGCTTTTTCTAACGTGCACGTTAAAAAGTTATCGTCGACGGAAATTTAAGCGTCTTCATATATTTCTCTACATTTTACTTCCTTGCATTGTTATCATTTTACCGCGGACGTCCACGATATTACCGCCACGTCCAAAATTATAAGAGCGCACAATAGCTATAGCGACTTATGAGAGCTCGCACATTGTATCCAAATATCAACTAAATAATTGGACATCAATCGTATAAGAACCGCGATTCCTTTCCGATTAGCTACAAATTAAAAAGTTGTCCAATTAAATTGTGAAACTACGCAATTTAGTTGTACGATAGTCAGCTAACTTGAAATTGTAAGTCTGCGGTCGCTCAGGCTAAGGGTCAATTCAGACCGCAACGTGACGAGGCGAGGCGCGACGCGACGCGACCTAAATTTGTATGGATTTGACAGATGTCGTCAGCGTGAGACGTCTTGCGAATCTGTCAAATCCATACTAATTTAGAAATGCATCTACGCGTCACGTTGCGGTTTGAATTGACCCTAAGAATGCATACTCATATTATATTATTATTTTTAACAAAAAATTAAAACCGACTAACAAGGTAAAAACAATAATAACATCCTTATAATATGAACTAAAAAGTATTAAATAATTTTTTCCTATCTAATAGTGCCTTTCTCCGAATTCGGCTAAAACTCTACTATTTCTGTACTCAATCTTCATCATTTTGAAGTCGGTACCAGATAGCTGAATCTTCAGTCTGCCAGAATATTTGAAACTTTTGGAACTGGCACCGACTTCAAAATTATGAAGATTGAGTACAGAAATAGTTGAGATTTAGCCGAATTCGGAAAAGGGCACTATTAGATAGGAAAAAATTATTTAATACTTTTTAGTTCATATTATAAGGATGTTATTATTGTTTTTACCTTGGAAGTCGGTATTAATTTTTTGTTAAAAATAATAATTTCACTCTTTTTAGTTACCTAGTAAACTATCGCGTCGGTTAAAATTGTAGCCTATGTGTTATTCTGATGTATAACCTATGTTATTGTAAAGTTTTATTCAAGTCCGTTCAGTAGTTTTTGCGTGAAAGAGTAACAAACATCCATAAATCCACACATCCATACATCCATACATCCAAACAAACTTTCGCCTTTATAATAGTAGGATTTGACAACTACTTGTTTGACAACAATCCACCAATAGGAGGGTGAATTTGTGTACGAATTCGGACATCTACCGGTCCCTAGCACTTGTAAGTTGTATGACTCGAGCGATCTTTACACGAAATATTTCGAATGTTTTGAGAATACACAAACTATTAGCAACAAATTATATCGTGCAGGAAACCGGTCTCGAACGCTTCAACTTCCAAGCGGCCACATGAAATATGGGGGCAAATGAGCAAACGGGTCACCTGATGGAAAGCAACTTCCGTCGCCCATGGACACTCGCAGCATCAGAAGAGCTACAAGTGCGTTGCCGGCCTTTTAAGAGAGAACAGGTTAATAGGGGAGGGTAAGGATGGGAAGGGAAGGGAATAGGGGAGGGTAGGGAAGTGAATAGGGTAGGGGATTGGGCCTCCGGTAAACTCACTCACTCAGCGAAACACAGCGCAAGCGCTGTTTCACGCCGGTTTTCTGTGAGAACGTGGTATTTATCCGGTCGAGCCGGCCCATTCGTGCCAAAGCATGGCTCTCCCACGTATATCCCCCGGAGACATGCATGTACTTACTTGTATTATCGAAGCAGCTTACTTCTCAAAGTAATGTCAAATGTGTGCCTTACGCTCTGGAGTTAAGGCGAGGATAAAGCCCAATTTGTTATTCCGTGACTCCCGGTTTACCTAGTTCCAATATAATAACGAAGTGTTAAAAAATATGAGATATAAAGCACAATATTTAAAATACCTTTAACCATAAACATTTTAATAAAACGTAGATAATACTTTGGCTGTAATTAATTTACAAACTTACCTCCGAAAAAACTCTATTTCATCGAAATATAAGTATTAACTAGGATAATTGTACATTTTATTTGAATAAATTGTTAGTAAATCTATGTTAAAAATTCTTTAACCGAACAATTTTGTTTCTTAATATTTATTTCCAAAGATATTTAAAAAAAACATGAAAAATACAGAAGATCCGCCCGAGAACCTATAGTTTTATGCTAAGCTAAAATTAATCTTATTGCGATGCGTATACGCTTGGTCTTTGGCTGTGTGCAAGGTTATCGTTTTTGATTGAGATTAATCCCTGCCTTAAGGCTGAATTTGGTATGTTTAATTTTGGTGACATTGGTGACCCTGACGTGGTAATGATGATGATGATGATGAATGTAATTTGCATAGTAGTATATGCTTTCAGTTCTTAAAATAGCGCCTAAACCAGCGAACTTGTATTTATAAGGAATCCGGATTTTTTCCGGATCCGGATAGAAATTCTCTTAGTATCTTCGGAACCATAGTATACCTCGGTACAAAATCTTGCGTTTTAGTAGCATATGCTTAGGATGCTTCTAATAAAACCAAAATCACCATATGTTTCCATATAAATTTCGAGGAGTTCCCTCGGTTACTCATGGATCCCATCATCAAGTCACCATTTTTGTGAATATGGTACCAAATTGGAGTGAAACCTAATACAACAAAACAAAAATTTCGAAAATCAGTTCACAAACGGCGCAGTAATCGTTGAACATACACAAATAAAAAAAAATAAAAAAAAAATATCCACAGCCGAACATATAACCTCCTCCTTTTTGGAAGTCGGTTAAAAAGCAAAAGTATGCCTGTCTTCCCACTTACTTTGCTGTAACGACGGAGATGAAATTCTGCATAGATTATTACACTTTGCGTCCAGGGAAGGGACAGCTTTTTCTTGAAAAAATTTACAGTTTCCGCACGATATGTAACGAATTTTTGTGAGATGAAGTGGAGAGCAATATCTAGTTATGTTTATTTTGTACTTAGATCTTTCAATAGGCACTTAAACTAGATGAAAAATTGAACTTACAACTTATAAAACAGTAGGTAGAGCGGGTTTCTACAAGCATTTTTTTTAATTTTCGTGTTTATATGAAAGTTGGTTTACAAAATATATTTTTTTAAATGTTACCTATTCAATGCAATGTTATCACGTAATCACATCGGAACCCATAAAATATTTATTGTATTGATCGAGCACGCCACTTATTATTATTGGTGAGCTGCTAGAGCAGCTATCCCCAACCCGCGGCCCGCCGGGACTTTATATGTGGCCCGCGTGATGTTAAACCATTTTGAAATTCACGCCCACCGGCAAAATAATATAAGGTCGTCGTGAACGTCGTTAAAAAATTTTCCACTTTTAAAATCGTAAATTTTGAAGAAAGTTATTTTTTACACTTAAAAATTTTTGTTGCGTCAACACACCAAGTCCAAGGTATGTTTGTGGCCCGTATGAAAAAAAGGTTGGGGACCACTGTGCTAGAGACAATAACATCAAGCGCTGATTTCCCGCGGGTCCCGACTCCCACCACTTCCTACTAACTGTCTGGTAACTGCTGTTATGCTGTTGGAATGATCGGACTCTAACTCAATCTCAATTTATGCTCAATCTTAACTTTAAAGTCGTTCTTTCTTACGGCCGTTCCCAATATACGATCTATCTCTGGTTCTGCTCTACTAGAGATAGGAATAGCTCAAATTAGACATTAGAGACATATATTTTATGTCAATTCAATGTTAGCTGCGATCGGTTGTATTTCAAACCAGAAATAGATTGAATATTGGGAACGGCCGTTAAACGACCAATTATACTATAACCATGACTATAACTATAATATCATTAAACACGTCACACTTTTTCTTGAATATGGTAAGCTTCATTAGTATGTCATCCTAATATAATATCGTTATTTTGTATTTATTAAAATCTTCATTTTGTTCATGTCAGTTATTAATAATAATAAGCAAGTTCAGAAAAATATAAAAAACTAGGTGGATCGTTTTTTCTCCCCCGAAACAATACAAGAAAATACCTGCAGTTGTTACAACTTACAAGCCGACTAAAACATACAAACACAAATAAAACACAGTATTACGTGCACTTTTTCCTCTGTGAACCAAACTTTCGGTTCACAGAGCAAACGCAACGCGGTCATCTTACAATTTGTAACTACTTAACGTTAAGTACTTACACCTAAACTACCATCAAAATAATATGAATCATCATCCTGTGATGATGATTTATATCGAAACCGGTGGTGACTTAAATTTGTAGTGATTAATAAATATAGAGGAAAAAGTGCACGTGATACTGTGTTTTATTTGTGTTTGTATGTTTTAGTCGGCTTGTAAGTTGTAACAACTGCAGGTATTTTCTTGTATTGTTTCGGGGGAGAAAAAACGATCCACCTAGTTTTTTCTGAACTTGTTTTTTTTCATGTCAGTTATTAATAATAATATTATTAATAACTGACATCCATTTTTATCCATACAGGGTGCAATTAAACCTTCCTGCCAAATTTTGATATATTGATCATTGTTAAAAATAAAAATACATGTATTTTTCTTTTATAATCACTCAGTACTAAAATGTTGAGAAATAGCTTCCGAAAGTTATCCTAAAAAACACTACAATGAATGGACACGATGCGTCGGCGCGCGTGAGGTACCTCCGCGCGCGCGCCTGCCCCCGCGTCATCCCCGGTCATTCCCCCGCACCGCGAGTGACTGTTCTGCAACGATTTTAAATGGGGTAAAATATGCCATTGAAAAAAAAATAGCACCCAAATTTTTTTGATTGAATGGACTCTCCTAATGATACCTAAGCCCTGGAAAAAATTTGGCAGGAAGGTTTAATTGCACCCTGTATAGATAACTAATATCCACACTTCCATACTTAATATTATGAATGTCAGTCTCATTACCTTCTTCACGATCAAACCGCTGAACTGATTTTGCTGGGTATGAAGATATTTTGAGTCGAGAAAGAACACAGGATACTTTTTACCCCACAAAAATGTACGGTTCCCGCGCGATAAACAAATTTTAGCGCAACAGAGTTGTGGGCGTCATCTAGTATTACAATTTATATGTATTTAAATCTTGAATCACACCATCTATAAAAACTGCATCAAAATCCATGGGGTACTTTTGTCTATCCCAATCTTTACATATACAGGAAAAAGCCGAGTCTCCACTAGGCAACATTTAGCGCGCGACACGTGACGCTCAACATGTACGGCAACGCTGCACAACAGCGCGCGATGTTGCCAGCTGACGCGCAACATGACGCGCGGCTTGTTGTTTGTTTAAAGAGAATTGCATCAATTGTCGTCAAGTGGAGACGCGCGCAACAATGTCCGTAGTGTGGTCTAACGAACAAGTGCTCAAATTAAGCGAACTGTACCAAAACTATGAACGTCTATGGGATACTGCTCACAGATACTATAAAAAAATTATAACCACTGCCACTAAAATCAACACAAGTTCCTCTGGCGACATGTTGGCGACGACTGACGTAAAGTAGATGCGTAGACAGACAACGTTGTTCATCAAAAGTCCCGCGCTGACTTTCAACATGTTGGGCAACTTGTTGTCCAGCATGTTGCGCGTGAATTGTTGCTTAGTGGAAACGAGGCTAAAAAGTGCTATTCACGGTAAGCCAGGGGCCACACTCCCTGAAGTATTTTGACTTTGTTTTGTTACACCCTGTTTGGGAACATACAGCGAGAAGCTACTTTCTTTTATATTGTGCGATGATGGTTCAACAATTTGCCTTTTAGTTGTAGAACAATGTCTCGGCAATTTGCCATCGTTAGTCGCGACAGTCGGAGCGAACTCGTCTGCAACAGTACGACAACTGTATATATCGCTAATTATCTCTTGAACATCCCACGTCACTGCACCCTGTATCACGCTTGTTATACTGCGAGTATCCAATATCCATACTAGCATTACAAATGCGAAATTGTGTCTGTCTGTCTGTTGACTCTTCACTCCCAAACCACAAAGCTGATTGTGATGTTTGGTATGGAGATACTTTGAGTCCCGGGAAAGGACATAGAATACTTTTATTCACTAAAATGTTCGCACAGGATATAGGGGCAGCTCACAAGGTCTGTAAGGAGATTAAACTCAATAAGGAAATAACACAGGCACTGACCGGGCACGGTGGGCTCTCTGGGTATCTGTACCGCTTCAGGTGCAAAGAGAGCCCATCGTGCAGGTGTGACCCTAGTAAAATAGAAGATGTACCACATCTTCTAACAGAATGCCCAATATACTCGAGGCCAAAATATGATCTGGAGATGAAAATAGGACTAGAAATTAATGTTGATAGCATAAAGAAAATAGTAAAAGATAAGAAAAATAGGGAAGAATTTTTGCTATATTGTGTTAAAATAATAAAAGGAGTAAATAGTATTAACAGAACACAAAATAGAAATAGGAGATAAGTATAAATATAGGACAGTATAAATTGTATTCAGAACATAAATCCCTCGAATAAAAATCAGGGACAAGAGTATTTAATAATAAAAAAAAAATAAAAAAAAAACTCCCCTCTCGCACGCGCACCCCGCCTTTATGACGCCCACTTCGCAACGGGCTGTGCAGTAGAAATCGTAATATTTTGATTTCGCCATAACTTCAAAACCAAATGTCCAATTATAGTCATTCAAAGACCAAATATTATCTACATAAACTGTACTTACTGATGAAATAATTTATTTTGATAAGGATCAATAGCATGAGTAAAATAAACGCGTTTAAATGTAGTCCAAAAAAATTCAGGATTTTTTAAATAAAAAGATGGTTGTTGTCATGTGCCTCACTCGACATAGATAGGTATAGTGTGTCGCGGACTTTTTTGTAGATATTTATAAGATCTACAACTAATTGCAAAATTGTATGGTTCTATCTTTTATAGTTTAGGCAGCGTACGCAAAATAAGTAACTTTTCTGGTTGATTTTTTTACACCTTGTGTCCAAAAAGCCCAAATATCTTACGAAAACCTATTTTTTTCCAAAATAAAATTTAGCCTATGTTACTTGTGGATAATATAGCTTTCGAATGGTGAAAGAATTTTTAAAATCGGTCCAGTAGTTTTTGAGCCTTTATAATATTAGTGTAGACAAGAAGGTATTGGTTTTACCGGCCCGTACGTGTCGAAGCATGTATCCAAACTTTTTTCAAAATAGCATATTATAATAATAGTATCTCGTTATATTAAGCCTAGTTGAGTTGACACCTAATTATTTTATTGACCTACTATGTTAGGAAAATCGTGTCATCTATGTCAAACGAGCAATATTGTTTGAATATCACAATTTGGGGGACTAATGTCCGTTTTCACCAACGACACCTAAAATTTAGGTGTCCCTTAAGCGAATATAAGGGGCACCTAACGCAAGTTTTGTTTTCACAGACGTTTAAGTGATACCTAAACCATTATAATTTAGGGGATGAATTGACAAGTCCGTAAAACTTAGGTGACGTATATTTTGATTAAAACAACCTATTATGCGATTCATCCGTCAAACCATTAGGTGACCCTTATAATTTAGGGGATGGATTGACGACCCCGTAACACTTAGGTGACGTATGTGGCAACGACGACGACGTTAGATGACGGTTGCCTTGACAATGAATCTGTTATCGAATGGCCGTCTGATATTTTACTTGTAAAATAGCGAACTCCCATAAATATCTTCATATTTATCACAAGCCTTCCTCTTTAATCACTCTATCTATTAAAGAAAACCGCAATTAAAGGGAACAAAGGGACATGTGGACAGAAAAAGCGACTTTGTGTTATTCTATGTAGTGATATATTACGTCACCTAAGAGTTACGGGGTTGTCAATTCATCCCCTAAATTATTGAAACAAAATTGACGTTAGGTGCCCCTTATATTGGCTTAAGGGACACCTAAATTTTAGGTGTTGTTGGTGAAAACGGGCATAATAAGCGAACAATATATGCGATAAAGGTAAGATAATATCCATATCCAAACTAATTTTATAAATACGAAAGTGTGTCTGTCTGTCCGTCTGTCTGTTACCTCTTCACAGTTCACACCCAAACCGACTTCGCTGAAATTTGGTATTTCAACTTTGAGTCCCGGAGGCCCAACAGAGTTGCAGGCGTCATCTCAGTCATATTATGGTCTTATATTATGATCGAATCCAGCCGGACTGATCACAGGCCGACCTGTCCGGATTCATAGCCTTAGCTATCAAGTGTCGTCGTATCAACGTTAACTGCCCACTTTGAGAAAAAATAGGTTTTACGCCCCCATTGTTTTAATTTAAAATGCATCCAGATGAAATAAATCACCCCCAAGCCTGTACGGGGGTCCCCCCTTTAGACCTTCAGCGCCTACAAGGGGGCGTAATCGCCCGCTTTGGTAAAGGCTGCTGTATACCATAGCCCAGCGGTTCTGAATTTCTTTTGGTGGCGAAAACCTTTTGAGAAGTGAAGTTTTTGAGGGAAGCCTCAAAAAAATGTTTTGTCTTTGAATGTTTTGTCTCCATACTGGTGTGTGATGACATTTATAATAACAATTTATGTATCGCTCTACTCTCTAGTTCTCTACTAGGCCTTTGCAAAACCTTACGGCTCCGCGGAACAGACTTTGAGAATAGAATAGCTTATTAAAGAACTTGAGAGGTATCAAGGGACACCCGAATGGAACGAAGTTTTTTCTTATGTTCAAAAAACCTCGTACACTCAAAAAATATAAACAAAACGCCATCTATTGACGGAATATGAACAACGCGTCGCTATTTATTCTCAAAAAACGCCATCTATTTGACGCACAGGAATACTATCAACGTCCTCTGCCCCTACCATGCAGGTACTAATAAAAAAGTGTCGAGGTCAAATATCATTCTGTCTAGCCCCCTTTACGCCGAACGCACGATAAGGAACTTCGTTCTAATAAATATTTCTGATGATATAGGCATTCCCCTTAGAGTTTTGGACCAAAACTCTTAACTTAAACAACTTGGACATTATTTATTCAACGAAATCAATACTTGTCGAACTTATATCGATTGTCGAGAGTCGGGAACTCGGCGAAGAGTGTGTCTTCCAATATTTACATAATAACGATACCGAACTTCGATATTTAAACGGCTGATCGGCTAACTTATATTAGTTTTTCGAGTGAAGGCACCGGAAACTTTATGATACTTTATATTCTGACTTGACAAAAAACTTAAGATAAATATAACTTTGCATATTGAGATCGCCATGATAAAGCTATTTCATGAGTTTCTTTTCAGTCTATTAATATAAGTTTTCCTCACCTTTTGTTTCCCGAATAATTAAAAAAAAACATTAAAATTCCTTATATCAAAAACTACTGAACTGTGTTGACATTTAAACGAAAACTGTGCAGAACTCTGAAAATGTTCGGGTCGAATTTATTACCTTTTTTTTTTTTCTGAAGTCGGTTAAAAAGGTTGCGCACACCTTCATAGCGCGGCAACATCAAAACGTTTATTACCTAACATTAGCGCCGGCGAGTGCAGTTATTACTCTCAATATTAAACCTACAGATATTCTTGCGCGAGCCAATTTATTCTGACGTTTAATATATCTTTGATCGTGTCGTTATTTAATGGCAGGGGTGCGCTACCTTTTGCGAATAATGTATTTTTATTAAAATATACTTGTAATAATGTTTAAGCGAAGGCGTGCACTGAAATATATTATATTATACATTACGAAGGCATCGTATTTAAAGTTGAGAATTTAATATTCAAAGTGTAAAGTATTATTGAAATAGTAAGTTTGTAGATAAATTCTTATTAAGAGGGCGACTAACCCCAAAAATCAAACATCGTCCTTCTCTCTTCACAGTTACGCCCGTCTTTCATATTATGCCAGGTGAAAAAGAACGACGCGGTATCATCGCCAAATTAGTTTTTTCTCGATAACTCGATAAATATACAACATTTTAAAAATCCGCTAGGTCGATCTCTTAATGATAGAATTGTATACAATTTGTTAAAATATTAACTTAGTTCAATGCACGGTTATGACGATAAATGAAAAATTCGTGAAAATTAGATGCGTCTTTGTGATTTTTTTCTATCGAGAAAATTTTAAGATATCGTGTTTTTGCTCAGATCGAATTCGCGGAAATATAATGTAGTATCTAATTTTAGAAAATAAAACAATTCGGGGCTTATTTTCAAGTTTAAAAATGAATGATAAAATCGACACTTTAGGGTTAGTCGCCCCCTTAACTCACTATAATTTTAGAATCACGTAGGATGTAAAAATATGAATATGTTTAACCTTTGAACAAAATATGAATCTCCACCTGTAGCATCACTGGGCACTCCAAAAAGATAATTCAGATATCGCCAACAAAATTAAAAAAACGTTTATATGAAATCGCAAAAAGGTTGTTTACATCTGTTTGAGGGAAACAGCGGTGTTTTGTTTTCACTAATTGGTATTTTAACGTTATTAGCATTTAAACGGCATCAGTGTTTTGTAGTATTACGAATTGTCTGCGTTTTTGCTGACCTCATTAGTTCGGTGCAGTAACTAAGAAGGGGCCTGTTTCACCACTTCCTGATAAGTCCCGGATAGGCTAGCCATCATTTAACTTGACAGATAGAGTATGGAGAATCTGTCAAATAAGTTGTGGATAGCATATCTGGCACTTTATCAGGAAGTGGTGGCCCTATGCCCTAAATATTTTTTTAAGGCGAAACGTTATAAATTATAATTCATACAATATAATATTAGAAATGCGAAAATGTGTCTGTGTGTTTGTCTCTTCATGCCCAAACCGCTGAACCGGTGAACCGGTGAAAAAACCGCTTTTCAATTTAATACTTTTATAATAAACATCTATTTAAGATTTTTATTATATGATATACTGTAGGTATCCATGACCCAGGAACTTTCGAAAACTTTTTGTTCCGTTGGCGGGATTCGAACTCGTGACCCCCGGCATGAGCGCTGACAACACGCCCAACCACTGAGCCACAGAGGTCGTCAGATAAAGATAATATAGACGTTTAGTCAAAAATATAATTTTCAGGATTCACATTCAACAGATATAGTAAAAATTGAAGAGAGAGATTTTCATAGAATATTATTTTATCTACCGCATATTATTCATTTTGTACGTAAAAATATGACATTGGAATTTTCTGGAATTAAATTAAATTTCTCTCGGGACAGAGATTTTAAATATTAAAGTTAAACTAAATCTGGAGGGTAGTGTCGCTTGTAGAGCTCAAAATACAGTAATATTTAATTCAGTTTCTGTTTTTTATTAGTCTGTGGCAAGGTCTGTAGAAGGTCCACTGTCTAGGTTACAGTAAAACTGTATATACAGTAAACCATCTTCAACGCACTAATAAAATGGTGGGGCCATACTCCTCCGGTACTTTGTGGTTGCCGTACGTTGCGTCGTTGGAACGGACTGACACATTGCTTTAATATAGCCTATGTAGTTGCGTTGAGGCGACGGACGGAACAATAAAAAGTGACAGCATAACACGTCATTCACCCTCTTATATCAATTACTTCTGTCCGTCTTTTCGACAAAACACCGCGTCCAACTAATAATATAGCTTTGCTCTCCTCTTTCACTTTAGCGTAAAAATCAATGAACAATATCAGTAGATTCAGTTTTCAAGCGAATCATATTGTTATAATTTTATTTTTGCTAGAAAAACTTACTAAAGAGTTACTCTACTATATGAAATTTATACTGTGGTCCAGGTCTTTGAGCGCTGAATTTTATCTTTCGTCGTCAAACTTAATTGAGCCAGAGCACACTAATGCTATTATGTAGCGACAGAGCCCGTTGTCCCCTTTATCTGCAGTGTATTAAATATTATTTAATGTGGGTCACAGGGTCACAAAATTCTCTGAAATTGTCCACATCACAATGCAATTTCATCATAGCAATATGAAACTGCAGAACTCTGTGATCAAACTATTTTGGGTGTGTTATTTTTTTAAATAAAAGGCAAAGTGATTGACGGATAGATCAACGCAGAGGCCAACCATTAATTTTATTATTATCGTACATGCGTCTCTCATAATAATTATTATTATACAGTTGTAGACTAACAAAGGTGCTTTCAAATTCCACCACCATAGAAGGATAAAATACTACTTTAGTTTCATAGTAATTACAATAGTGAAATTGGTGTAAGCTATTGATATTAAATCCTGGAGATGTTCATCAGTAAGTGGAGGCCGAAATTTATTTTTAACGGAGTTTATCTTCGAAAATTCGTGGTCCGCTGCTCTAGTATCTATAGAAGCGGCACAGTATAGCAATATTAGTTAGGGATATTATGTCATATAGATATACTGTGGACGCGGTCAGCAACAGGCGGACCGCGAAAGGTCGAATCTCGGACCGCGAAATATTGTAATGTATTTTTACCAAGTATCAATTAATACGATAAGGTTAAAGGTATATGTATACCTTTATTAATTAAAATAATATTTTTAAGCTACATAGCACAATTGTGTTTTTTTCTGGACCTCGTTAAAATTTTGCCACTGTATCCGGACCCCACCTAAAACTACTTGCCGACCCCTGCTCTATAGTGTCAATAAGCAGTAATATTCTTCTCTATTATTTTTAGTACCTACAATAAATTATCAAACATCACTCTCATTCCTTAATCAGTTAAAAGCTGCATTACATGCATTAATAAATCGCACAATGACGGCAAATCTCGACACCTCGCGAGCCGGGGGATTTGGAGTCTTAGCGCACAGAGAATAGCAAATGTTTTCCTTTGTAGCGAGGTCCCGGGCCGCTGTACCGTGTTCGGGGACGTACTCTCGTATTTACATACTTTCAGCTCGACTGAAGTGAAAATAAGCATCTCATTATGCTATGGCAGTTTGGGGAATGCTTAGTAACTGCAATTTATATAGAAATATTGTCATTCGCTTCAGTGCCTGCTAGAGATTAATTTATAAAATAAAACTTGAGTCAAGAGACACCCGAATGGAACGACGTTATTTCTTATTTTCAAAAAACCTGTATAAATATTATGCACTCAAAAAATTATTAAAAAACGCCATCTATTGACGTCCAGGAATACTATCAATGCCCTCTGCCCCTACTATGCAAGTACTAATAAAAAAGTGTCGAGGTCGAATATCGTTCTGTCTAGCCTCCTTTACGCCGAACGCGCAATAAGAAACTTCGTTCCAATAGCTACGGGGTATTTAAAAATCTTACAAGCATGTTAAGGCTCGATTTATATGCATGTCATCCGCTTTACACTTCACACTTGGCAGAATTATGCAATATAGTTGGGGTCTTTTTAAGAGGCGGTTATATCGCATCCATGTTACCATTACAGACCATTTACGAGAAAAGCATCCCTGCCGGCCTGTAACGAAAATAGAATTCAGTTGCAAATGTAACTAGTAGTAAATATAATAATATTACACCTTTAAGTACGAAAATGATATTGATGATATCACACATTTCCCGTGCAGAATAGGCATCATTTTAAAACTCTTTGCATACGGCATCGGCATAGATCGTGGAGTGACGAACGCCGCAGGCGCTCGCGTAGGGCTGTCACCTGCTACATTAAAATTTATTTTAATTAATCTCCGAAAAGTACCTACGATATAAACTTCAAAAGTGCAATACAATTTCATAGTGCAAAAATTACGAAATATTATGCGGCCTCGAAGTTGGCCCATTATGGACAAATAAGGGCAGTAACGCACATGTAGAGATGCGTAATTAATAATTATTAATCTTTAACTGTCCATGATTTTCAAATTTCATCAATTTGGCGTACTGTAGACTGCAGTTGCACAATCACAGCTACCAATAATGTCCTGACTTGACGAAAGCGTACATAATCTTGAGATTAATTTGCGTTTATTTAAATTTGCCACATGTAGATCACGTGACATTAAAGGTTGTTAGCTCAGTTGCAGCGAACGTGCTGGATCCACCGCGACACGAACACAGCCTGTTGACACAACTATCGATACACATTCGATAGCCATGAATAATTATCATGTTCGAACGATAATTATTAAGTTGACAGGCGCTATGAGCACGCTTGAATGCCCGAAGGATTTGGCCATGGAATTATTAATTTCTCTATTTAGTACCAATCATCATAAAAAATATTATTATGCAAGGGCGTCGCCAAGGGGGGCAGGGAGGGGCAGCTGCCCCCCTAGAGATTCTAAAAAAGTTGCCAAATGTAATACAAACAACGATCACTATAATGTTAAAATCTGGTAATTTAAAAAAAAATACGCTGTACGCTGTACACTTATTCAAATTCAAACCTTTTATTTTTGTAATAAATGTTATTATAACTTATTTACTAGTTTTTTATTGCATAGTCAAGAGCTCGTGCTCGTGTAGCTTTACTCATTAAATGTATATAGTACTAAGATACTGTTGTTATTACAATCGCTGTAGATGTAAGGCTCGTAGTACATTTGAAAAGCTTCATGTGCTGTCGACTTTACCTACAATTCATACTTTTCTCATTCATAGAGAATGAGAAAAGTATGAATTGTAGCAGGTAAAGTCAACTTGCTCCCCCCCTGCGCCATCGGCTGGCGACGCCCTTGTTATTACGTATTATTATAGTGTGTAATTACTAATTGTATACAATGTAATTATATAAAAGTAATTTTGTCGTATCGCACACCATGTGGATGATGCGTTTTCTTATTCTAGAAGTAAGGTAGAGTGCAGCAGAGCTAAGAACACCGTTCAGTGGTCACATAGCTCATTTGGCTGGCTATAAACGTCAACCAGTTCACTATAAACAACGCTAATGAAAATATAAACTCCAGTTAAAAAAAAGTAAAAACACTGGAAGCTGGGCATGAGTTTTAGTGATAACGAGCTTTGCCCGCGGCTTCGCTCGCGTTAAGAAGTATTATTATATACAAACTTTCATCCCCTATTTTAACCCCTTGGAGGTGAAATTGATCAAAATCCTTTCTTAGCGGATGCTTACGTCATATCATCTACATGCATGCCAAATTTCAGCCAGATCGGTCCAGTGGTTTTGGCTGTGCGTTGATAGATCACCGTGTCAGTCAGTCACCTTTGAGTTTTATATATATAGATATCTTGTATTTGTACATAATTTTTTGCATAATATTATGCATTCGTAATTCTTATAAATGATATAAGAAATGCAACAATATGTATATTACCTTTTCACTTAAAACATTGGACCGATTCGGAATGTAATGTATGGACTATGGAGATACTATAAATATAAGGGGGCAAACGAGCAAACGGGTCACCTGATGGAAAGCAACTTCCGTCGCCCATGGACACTCGCAGCATCAGAAGAGCTACAGATTCGTTGCCGGCCTTTTAAGAGGGAATAGGGGAGGGTACGGATGGGATGGGAAGGGAATAGGGGAGGGTAGGGAAGGGAATAGGGTAGAGGATTGGGCCTCCGGTAAACTCACTCGGAAACCGGCGTGAAACAGCGCAAGAGCTGTTTCAGGCCGGTTTTCTGTGAGAACGTGGTATTTCTCCGGTGAAGCCAGCCCATTCGTGCCGAACTATGGCTCTCCCTCGTATATGAAAGGTAACCGTAATATAATCGAATCTCTATACAATTACAAGTCGAGTGGCGACAACCCTGCGCCCGGGGGCTCGTATCTACATCATCCAATATTTCGTCGCAGAATTACACGGGATTCAATAAAACTTATAGAATTATTGAATTTGTTTGAAATACTCGGGACATGTGCCAGAGCCAACGCTGGCTGAAAAATTCTCGGCTAAGTAATTCCTTTAAAATAACAAGATGAAATCTTGCTTGCTTGAGTTAATTTAAAAAATAATCGACGTTAAACATTGCTATTTATTATGTAGTTGCAATATACTTTTGATTAGGTTTTCTTTACGTATCAATTCCAAAATAAATCTTGCTGATTCATTTTGGAGTTGAAAATAATAATCATCCATGTAGCTAAAAATCATAATTATGATTTGGCTGCAGTCTTCACTATTCATAAAACTGTTGAATAAAAAAATGAATGATAAATGTCGCTATTTTATAAGTAAAAAAATATATTTTACACTTATTTTATAAAAAATGAAGAGTGTGATAGCAGTGATAGTCAACTTTTTCTCCTGGGGTTCTGAAAATAAAAACAAAACGCGGTGGATGCAGCTGGTCGATTAGACTATAGAGCTAGCACTATTCCCAGGGAAACGCAGAAACAACATGAATTACGAGCGCTTTCATATTTATACTCGGGAAATACATTATTATGATTTAAACCGCTTAATAATATGGAAACCGTTGGAGTTATCATAATAATACGATAAACCTGTGTGTATAATAATTTGATAGCATAATATTAGCTAATCCTCTTCTTTAAAAGTGGTTCTTTCGGCAATGTCAGAATGTGACGACGTGGACTCTGCCTTATGAGTACCTAGTTATTGTGGAAAAACAAGGGTTAGTGTTCCAGTTATTTAACGATATTTCAACGTTATTTCCAGTATGAAAAATATATCCAGTCGAACCTCTGAAAGTCGAAGTCTGAAAAGAAGAAGGAAGATTCTTATGATCTGAAAGCAAAAGCACACAAAATTGTAATACACTCGGTCTAGTCTTTTCAGAGGAGTTTTACAACAAATACACCACAATTTTATGTATGAAATTTAGAAGTTTTTGTGTTAATTCGCAATCGCTTTATTACTTCCATAGATGGTCTCACAGGATCTATTACAACTCATTACCTAAAATCTCATATCCAGTGATCGTAGGTAATGTCGGGTCACTCGGGTCTGTGCGACCCCCGTAATGTCCGGCCCCGGTATGTGCGACCCTTTTACTGCTACATTCTAAATTTAAATTAAACATTCTAAGGTCAGTTAGAATGGAGAACTGTAATGGCCGTCTCGGAGAAATGTCTTTAGCGTTTACGGCGCATCTAATAGATGTCGGTATGCTATTGAGGAAAACGGAAGCCCTTTCGTTATGTATAGCTCTATTGTATGCTGCTGTAAAGTGAAATGATTTTGTTATACTTATGCGGGGTTTACACGGGTGACTATAGCCGCACGATTTACGCCGCACGGCGAGAATCGACTGTCTAAATGGCAATACGCCGCATGCTGAATTGCTAAGACAGTCGATTTTCGTCGTGCCGTAAATAGAGCCTTAGTGTAAAAAAAGATTAATTTAAGCTCTAATTTAATGAAGAGTTTGACAGATGTATGAAACTGCTGTCAAAATCTTCATTTAATTACAGTTAATTTATTATTAACATTCGTTTCGTAATGTGGTAGTTTGTAGCTTAATCCTAACCTAACCTAACCTCACTAACAAATATTGCAGCCAATCAAGGTTTGCTGTCTCTCCGATGTGATATTTCTAATGTGTAAAATAAATACAAGCAGATCTTGCTAGTTGCTGCGTAAAAAAACAATGAGTTTCTAAAATACTAGAGTAGCAATGTCTTACAAAAGATTCTCAGAAATGCGTAACCACTTTTTTGTTCAAAAGACAATGTCAAGTCATATATTCGTTATGTCATTATGTATGTGAGATATGCCTGCAGGCATCTTCGAAGTGGCAACGCGTTGCTACCGTAAACTTCCAATCTAGTTACGTTAGTAACATAGAATATCATTGTAAAAAAATATTAGCATTTTATAGGTAAACGGGTAAGTTAAAGGCAGACTAAAGCGAACTTATAACACGATAATTAAAAGACGGAATTACGCAGCAAACATTGTGGTAGTTGGTATACTTGTAACCACAATAATCCAGTTTAAGTCTACGACACTTTATCAGTAACTTGTACTTACTCATTACACATCTTTAAGGCTTAACTTATATTAATCTTGTTCTTAGTTATGTGGTTTGTAACCCAGTATTGTATTGTTTACACGTGGATATCCATAATATAGTTTCGAGTTGTATTACCGTTGATACAATTTGAAACTTTACGATGACTTTTGCTAAATAGCGTTAGTCTGATCACTGATGTGAAGGGGATTGTTCTGTTGCCACCATAAACTTATAATATACTGTCGTATAGACCACCTGACAACTCGAAAATGCGTGACCATTTTTGATCTGTCAATGTGTGCGTGTGCTAGTGATGTATATTTTACTATCGATAGTATAGTATTTTGCTATCGATAGTTTAGTCCGTTCGAGTTATTTTACCTGAGTTTCTATAAGAAATAAATAATATGCAACTTTGACAGATTTTGTATTTCAAATTAGGTACTTATCATAAATTTTAATTGGCAAAAAAGGTGACGATTGAAAAGTAGATACACATTTTCGTTTGGAATGATTTTTCAATCGTCATTCGTCGGATATGTTATGACTTATGACATGAGGTTCTTATAGGGGTAAATAATATACACATAACATACAAATAATAAACAAATAATATACACATAATATACACATAAAGTTACTTATTTATTATTCAGGTAAAATCTATCTGGTAAATCAGCCCTTACATTGCTGCATTGAAAGTAAACGTTGAAAGTAAACAACACACATAGTATATTATATTTTATTCTTAAATTAAATACATATCATAAAATATCATAATACTTTTGGGAGTGCCTCCGCTGCCGGCGCCGGCTCCCAAAAATATCAGTAATGAGAACTACGGTAAATATACTGCCGGCAGCCGAGATATAAAACAACGACTGCTGGCGCTGGCACTCAAAATGGGAGCCGGTGATAATGCGTAAAGCGCTAGGTTCCAGTGCCGATACACAAATTTGAAAAATAAATTATAATTATAATCTCAATTTATATATTCGACTTTTAAAGGTAAAGGTTTGGCACCTATTTGTTCAGCTGTGGATATTTTAGTTTTTTTGTGATGCATTTTCTTAGCTTAGCTTTACCTTAGCTATCTTTTTTCAGCTACCAAAAAGTAAGATTTTGCACCACAGCTACAGTTATAAACTCCGTGGTATACTTCCGAAGGTACTGAACAGAACTTCCTTATACATGTTAGAGAGTTTCAATGTTGTTTAAAGAAGCAAAGATATTGTCTTTAAATGCTACTATGCAGATCACATTTATCAGCATCTTCATCATCACCACCATTAACCCATCCAAGATTCAAGCCCCATACGAGCACCGGTGATCGCGACATCAATAGAATACAATAGCATTTCCGAGAATCCCCGATCGAAGGATTCAAATAATTATGCATCCTTACAATTATTATGACCTTATTATTTGTACTTTTCATAGTCATTTAGCTCAAGTCTGATGTTTTTGATCATTATTCTGTTTGACAAGCGATGATTGCCGAATAGGCGCCGGCAGCCTATTCGGCAAACATCGCGTGACTTCGGCAAACTTCGGAGTTCGGAAAACGGCACCGGCAGCCATTTTGGCAACCGGCGCCGGCAGCGGAGGCACTCCCTAATACTTTTTATTACAATCAGTTTTAACTGACTTTAAGGAGGAGGTTAGACGTTCGGCTGTGGATATTATATTTTTTATGTATGTTCAACGCTTACTCCGCCGTTTGTGAACCAATTTGAAGGTAAAGACAATAGTAATATTATACTTAAATGGACTAAAAAGTATTAAATAATTCTGTATTCAGTATATTTTCTGTTCTCAATCTTCACTTGTTGCACATAAGTGCAACAAGTGAAGATTTTTTTTCACTTTTGTATGGGCAAGAGCCCGAGCGTCACGAGTTTTCCCATACAAAAGTATAAAAAAATGTTGGTCTTTCAGCGCTGCTACTTTCACAGTGAACTCTCTACAAGGAACACGAACACACCCTAAAGTATTATCACTTATTTTTATTACACACTGTATAATAGTATTTGTTGAAAATAACATACGATTTAAATAATAAATTGCAAATACCGAAAGGGCATAAAAACGATTGACGACTTTTGACGACCTGTCAAATAAAAGTTGTTACAATTTTCAATAGACTGCCTCTCTCTTTTCATCTTGTTATAATTCTATAAAGGATTTTCTTCTCTCTCGCACTCTTTGTTGGTCTATGCATTATAAGTTTATGGTTGCCACATTATTATTAGAGGGATCCATTTGCAAACCGTCGTGTTATGAACTGGTTTCTTAAAAAAAAGAAACATAAAAACTTCATAAAATCCACTTTACCACCAGTTCGCTTATTTCTATCGCCCTGTCTGAAGTCTTAAATACGTATTCGGCGTTTATTGTCTGTTTTCGAAGTCTTTCCAGTCCAATTTCCAGTCCGAAAGTCTGATTTATTTTGCATTACATAATATTTACATTCCGCTTATTGTATTTTCATACAGCTGTCAACCTGCCACACATAATATGTGCGATGTGTTTCATACAAAATATAATGGAGAACAATGAATTAATCCGCATCCGCGGGGAGCCGGAGCTGCGTTTTATACCGGCGTGCTCCGACAGCGGCAACTTGTGATGAATCGATGCAAAATTAATTGGACCACTCCAAGTTGGTGTTTGCTCCCTTTGGCGCCGCGTCGTGGTGTGATGTATGAACGGAGCGATAATGTTACCAGTTACAGCTGCATATTTTACCCAGCTGATAAAACTATCTATACTGCAAAGTGTTCATACAGAATTAATCAAAGTCATACAATGTTTTGCTTGTTGTTTCGTGGTGCCTTATGTCGTAGCTCACGGTTCTGAAAAGTTTATACAGCTGATACAACAGTAGCTTAACACATGCGTACAGAAAAAATGAAATTATCTGTAACAAGTAACCAAATAGTAAATAGTAAATAGCCATCTCGAAGTGCGGCAAATGTCGAACAGTTTGTATTAATAAGACGTGAACTTATTCTCTACTCTTAAGAGGATACACCAGGGGCTAGAGAAATATATAATAATCTAGCCAACTCTGTTTTCTGGATGTTTGAACACAGCGGAAAATCTGGCCATTTTTTTGGGTTTTTGAACGTTCATATTTCATTTAATAATTAAATTATGAAAAAAAGAAAACATAGGGACATTGTATTACGGCCGTTCCTAATATTTGATCTATCTCTGGCTTTGCCCTACTACAGATAGGAATAGCTCACATTAGACATTAGAGGCATATATTTTATGTCAATTCAATGTTAGCTGCGATCGGTTGTATGTCAAACCAGAGATAGATTGAATATTGGGAATGGCCGTTAGTGGCCATAGATATTCAGGAGAAAAATTATAACTCTACCAGCATTATCCAGGGAGGAAACAGGGGACAACGTTTGTATGGAAAAAAGGGCGGTGTGGAATCCTCTTAATGCTTAATCATATCCTGGGCATCCTGAATTATTTTACTCTGAAAAAATGTTTGGCATATACACAATACAGGACTAATGTTAACAATTTCAAAACTTATGTACGCATTGTAGTTTTTTCGCATACTTGAGTATCTCTTTCGGAAGGCAACTTTGCTTATGTTCGAAGAATCTACCAACCATTTAAGCTTGGAAAATCTTTTCAAAATCATTATAATTGTAAATCTTTTCACTTGCGCCATGTCGCAGGCGGTATGTATAATGAATAGTCGCTGTAACTGCTCTAACGACTGTTTGGTTACGGCTTAAATAAAAACGCTGACGCATCTCTGGGAACTAACCGCATATTTTCAACATTTTAACTATGATTTACCAGACATAATTAGGAGAGTTTCTGGGTAAAATTTACCTCATTATATACGAGAATAAATGAATAGACTCAATTTCAAAGGTGACTAGAAAAAGTGGGTAAAGATAACAAAGTCGCTTCTCGCCTTGGATTCTGGATCTTTTTTTATTGTTATGAATCATAAGCAACGAATCATAACATATGTTTGTGTCTTAAAACAATATTTAAAAAGACAATTTCGGCTATCCGTTTGCTGATAATAATAATAATTGATGCCTACATGAATTTTCACTGGCGGATTATTTTTGCAAGAATATTGTACCTAACCGGCGATAGTTATAATTTCTTTCAAGTTAAAAAAAAGAAGCATTCAAAAATATAGCTTGGTATATTATAAAAGCCCTTGGTTATAATAAAATTTAGGAAAATCAGGCACCAAAAGGTTTTTCGTGATTGAATTAAAGTTGACAGCATACTCTGCAAAACAAATTGGGTGTAACAAGAATTTAATTTTAATAACGAACACGTGTTGTTCTTGTGTGTTACGTGTTACATCAATCACGCCTTATTAAGTTGTAGCCTAGTCCAGGAGGTGGACGAATAACAATTATTAACGCGTCGTATGAAAATTTAAATTTTCGATCTTATATGATTGGTTGTGACAACATGCGTTTTCTTTCTTGTTTTCTTCATAGTTTTGGCGTAGTTCTCTTCTTCAGAGTATGTAACAGGTTGGCCTACTTTACGGTTGAACTACGAGAGATTTAATGATTATGTTAAACTCTTTATTAAACTTTGATTCAATAAAGAGTTTACCATAACCTCCATACATTTACGATCAACTTCTCCATTATAATATTATTAAAGTTGAGTAACCATTAATTCACAGTGAATGCGACCGTTATTCTTAAGTGCCATGTATGAACAGTAAGGGTCAATTCAGACCGCAACGCGAAGCGATTTCTAAATATGTACTGAATTGACAGATTTCGTGAGCGTGAGAAGCCTTGTAAATCTGTCAAATGCATACAAATTTAGAAATGCATCTACGCGTCGCGTTGCTGTCTGAATTGACCCTTGAGTGACGTTTTAAACGAGTATAATCAAAGCCTAGTGTTTGTCAAGTTATGCATTAGCGTGCGATGCAATTACAAGTTGCGGAGTTAGAGGGGCGCAGTTCTGGGGCCACTTTCGAGCCGGCCCACATCCTGAATTCGCTTGTTGTTCTAGTTTAGTACGACATCGTGTTGAACAATTCGGAAAATTGAACACAAAATATTTGTTTAGGGGCTGTTTTCTAACTCAGTTAACTTTTACCTAATTATTCATGTCATTCTGATGTTTTTGATACAAACCATGTCAAGGTGACCAATTTATCTTTGGAGCAAAATTATTTGACTTTAAAAATCAACTCTATCGCTTAATTTTACTGATTTTAACTTGATACCTACACTTACTTTTATGTTGTTTGTAAACAACATAAAAGTAAGAATTTGCTTTGAGGTGATCGCACATATTTTGTCAGAAACTAAACATACGCGCCGTACGCGCCGCATTTTAATATTCGTTGTATGCAATGATATGAAACCTCACAAATTCACCCGCACCGTGCCACAGTGTTTTAGAAATCCCCAAAATCGGACATGACTAAGTTAATGCAATAAGTCGATGGCGTCTTATATTTCAAATGCAAGAGTAGAACTCCCGTGTGCGCATTTTACTTCGTTTTTGAGAAAATCAATTTTTAAATTAGTCATTTTTTGACTCCCTGAAAACGAAATTCTTTTATTTAAATTAATTACGAGGGTTTGTAAACTTGCTACCCAGTTGATTAGATTGATCATTAAGAGACACAAATTTTGTACTTTATTTCATTCCTACAATTCAAGTAGTTCCTGAGATTTTAATGTTTTTAAATATTTAGACATTATTTTTTTTTCTGCTTTCCTATATGATTTCCGCACTTTCTGTCAAAACTGAAAAATACTTTGGTATAGTCTTTACACTACAATATTTTTATATTTTTTGTATCGCGTCTCATACCAGACATTTACGAATTTCTAATTTTTTTTTCGTGCCTTAAAAATTTTAAGAGCAAAGTTTCATCAAATATATATATTTTTTATAATCAGTCAAATAATAAAACATTTACAATTTAAATAATCAGTCAATTATTTATCAGCCAAATAATAAAATATTTTTTTCTTCATCACCTTGGTCGTCAAAAATGCTGTCCACATGTTAACACATGATATTTTTTTAACACTTCGATGAAACTTTGCTCTTAAAATTTTTAAGGCGCGAATAAAAATTAGAAATTCGTTTCGTTCTGGGTCTGGATGTGTGTTAAATATATTATGTATGATATAATAAAAATCTTAAATATATGTATAGTATAAAAGTATTAAATATATTTCCGTTGTCTGGTACCTGTAATACAACTCCTTTAGGTACTTAGCACGGGGCCAGACTGACGTGGTGTGAAGCGTCCATAGATATTATTATTATTAAATACCTCGATTATTTACATTTTCAAATATTTTTTCGAACAATCTGGAAAAAATCGAATTTTCGTCATAGCTCAGGCGAAGAAAGAGACAGCGATACGATTCGACGTATATAAAATAGAACTGTCTCTTTTATGTAAATTGTTTTTCGTATCTTTTGTTTCACATCTGTAAAATTTGTCAATGTTTGCAATTTTGAATTTGAAAATTGTTCGGAACAGATTTAAGCCGGAAAATATTATGGACGTAACATATCTGTATAAGTAGAATATCATTGCCTTTAGTAGATATCATGTACTATTCAAATCATTTCCTATTCCAAATGAAGTAAACTGTAACGGAATTTTTATTTATAATTTCCATAACGTCCGTGCAGTAATGGGGCGAATAAGTTATGTCGTGAGCCCGGAGCCGGCGAATGCATAATGCGGATTATCTCACCATCTTACTCCGGACACCCCCTTGGGGGGGAGGATGTCGTTTGCATAGCTAGTGGCATTGAATTAACATCAATTACTATTCTTTTTATAGTTATACAGGTGAGTTGTGAGCTGAAGTCAAGTTTTCAAATTACGCGCTACAAATAGCGAAGTTTGGATACTAATAGTTAGTTTTGAATACTATATTTTAGTTTTTTTATTGGAACGAAGTTCCTTATCGCGCGTTACGAAAGGAGGCTAGACGGAAAAAGTTGTAACGACACATTTTTATTAGTTCCTGCGCTGTAGGGGCTGAGGGCGTTGATAGTATTCCTGGGCATCAACTAGATGGCGTTTCTGAGAATAAACAGCGACACCTACCGGACGTATTACAATTCCACAAAAGCGTCGTTGTTAGTATTACAAGATGGCGTTTTTTTATAACTTCGTTCCATCCGAGTGTCTCTTGACACCTCTCAAGTTTTTTCTTTTAAACCAGTATTGTTTATTTCTATCCAAGTTGAAAGTATAGTTTCATTATTCGTAGAGAAGCGTTTACCATGAAATATCTCTATATTTACGGCCACCTCCTGGCCTATAACCCCTGAACCGTGCGTGCTCTCTGCCGCCATATATCATGTACATTTCACTACACCTGCCGCCTGTCCCGACTCCATTGTTATTAAAAACCCGTCGCTCCTGAGCGATGTCATCGAGAGATAAGTCCGCCGGATATAAAGCTCACCCACTCATCCAATACTCAATGTAATGGCTGCTCAAACATTTAAGTAAGCTACATATAGACGTTACGACAGTACAAGGTATAAAAAATAGACCGCTGAACCGATTTTGCTATTTTTTGGTATGGAGATACGAGTACTTTGAGTCCCGAGAAAAGACAGTATTCTACATGCTTTGCCGGGACTCAAAGTTTATTTTATCCCGGAAAAATGTACGGTTCTCACGCGATAAACTATTTTTGGCGCAAAGGAGTTGCGGGCGCCATCTAGTAGTTTATATGTATCGTGTTTGTGATAGATTTATTTACTGGAAGTGCCATACTATGGCCTATGGCCCGAATGAACCACAGCACTTCGATGGTTCAATATACCAGGGACTCGCAGGAAACTGATGTAAGCCTTGTTTTCTATTTCACCGAGTGGTCGAGATTAAGGGATTAATAATGAAATTGCAGATTTTATGAGCCGGTAATGAGTATCACGAAAAGATTAATTTTTGCCACTTTTTTGGTAAAAAGTGGGCCCCGTGCGAGTATTACGAGAATACACCGGTTCATTTCGCCGGGTTAGTTCGCGGACCGGTGGTAGGTCATCATGGAGACATTCTGAAAAGATTTGATTTAAAAATAATGATCAGAAATAAAAAATAAAATTGATTTTTATTTTAGGTATTGCGAGTGTTCGTGCGGTAATTGCTTACTATCAAACGTCCTCAGTTACGTGTACCATTTCACACAAAAAAAACTTGAAAAACACACTTGGAAGTTATGACTTTAAGAGCACACATTTTACAGCCAATTTACCACGTTTTTCCTTATGTTGGCACAACTGGCAACACTGGATCTTACAAAGCGAGTAGAAAAGTACCAAGCCGGAGTCGAGTGCATGGCTTGAGGGCCATCAGTCGCGCTTAACTGGCAACACTTATGCCGTTCTGCGGTGCGTAATTACTAACAAAATTACCCCCATATAAGGGAAAATATAAAGTCCTTTTGAACTGTTGCAAATAGAAGTACGTTTTGTAAATTTAATATATAAAAATAAGTCGGGTAAACGTTGTTTTGCCATAAAATGATTTTCCCTGTTTTCCTGCTTTTCTCTTGAAGTTTTTTCTGTTTTTTTTTCAACGAATGCAAAACCGTGGAAATCGGTTCGTGCGTTCCGGAGTTATAGCGTGAGGAAGGAAAACTCGACTTATTTTTAAATATTAGATTTAGGAATATTTTATAATATTTTCATTTCAATTTTACTGTCTTATAATACGCGCATAACTTTGAGAGCGACGAAACTGAAGGAGGTAGTCGATGTATACAGTATATTTACAAATAACATGAAAAAGCTACCCTGCTTCTTGTCTTACTAATTTTGAAAAGCGATCTTTAACTTGCGTACGGCCGATACCTATTTGAATTAAAGCTTCTCGTCTCGATTGTATAGGAAACTTTTAAAACAACTATCACGCATTCTCAAGACTTATAAACAACTCTTCAGCCTTACAGAAAAAGTTGGTGTAAGTTATTTTATTGGTGTTTCTAGCTGGTGTTTGTGCGTGATGTAATTTATTGGTGCGATGTTATCACGCTGAGTGCGTGCACTTGGGTCACTTTGGAGGTGCACGTGTCAGAAATGGCTTGGGCTAGCAAAATAAAAGTATTGTATAAATCATAAACACCAGTAATAAGACATGATTTATTACACTAGTAAATATAATACAAACACTTTAATACTTTACAAGTACAATTCACTTAGCTTTTCCTCATTTTCATAAGCTATAGAAACAACTTTTCTGAAAAACCCATTATTAAGCTGAAAAGAACAGATATTAACATTTTGATTTTAGCCAAAAGGCCTAGAAGCGTTTAAACCAATAAAATACTTTAAATACTTAACTTATAACGATCTTTGTTCGAAGTACTCAGAGCCAATTCACATTGACAGGAGGCAGAGTGACAAGGCTTACGGCAAAAGAGAGAGTGAGCCCCCTCCATCAGACAACCCGCCTTATATACAATCCCAATGACGTGTCTCCGACTCCGCCCCGCGTCCGACTACCAGGATTAGTATCTAATATCATAAACATAGATAAGTATTCAATTGTTAGATTTTTAATTAAATCATTTACTTTTTGTAACCGGAAACCTTAATTAATATTGTCGGTTTAAAGATAAAATGTTATAATATTATATATTTGGTCGTCCAAATATCATTAATTTATTAAACAAGGACCATTATCACTATAAATAATTATTCATATTCATAAATATGTTCAAAAGCGGATAATATCTCACACACGCAATCATGGTGTTACTTTACCATTTTGAAATATGGTGTACGTTGATATATTTCGTTGGGATTCATTGATATCACATCACTCATCAGTATCAACAGAGCCTACTATGTTGAAAAGTAATTAATATAGGTACCTGAATATCGAATTCAATGCTTGAAAGAAAATTATTTCCCTTATCCCACGGGCATAGGTCGAATTCTGTCAGTAAATACAGATATAAAAAATACAGAGATATAGGTATAGCACTTAAGTCCTTAATGCGTATGAATTTTAAAATTAGCCATGTAGGGCATTTTAAAATTAGCCATGTAGGTGTATGACATTCCCAAAGGTGGTATTTATTTAGTTATTTATTAAAGTTAATTAAAACGGGTTACCCCAATTACAATAATTAACTAAATTATAGGTATATTATGTTGGATTAAGATTATTCTGCCGAAATGCGTCGTAGTTTATCCTTAATTTAAAAATTATTAGTTTACGAAATACCAACAATATGCATGAAACCGCGTCGCCGTGAACCACAAATATTAAATTAAATGTGTTACGTGTTATGCTTAATTACATTCCGTAATTATGGACGTAACAGGTGATTATTAAGCTCGTTGTCAGATATAATTGAGCATTTTGTATTTATGAAATTTGTGGCATCGGCAATTTACCCGGTCCAAACTTAACTGACCGTCGAACAGATAAATAATGTTATTATTGAAACAAAATTATACTAAATAGCATGTGACTTTTTTTTATCTATGGACACTTCACACCACGTCAGTCTGGCCCCGTGGTAAGTACCTGAAGGACTTGTGTTACGGATACCAGACAACGGAAATATATTTAATACTTTTATATACTTTTATACTATACATATATTTAAGCTTTTTATTATATTATACACATATTTAATACACATCCATGACCCAGGAATTGAAAACTTTTTGTTCCGTTGGCGGGATTCGAACCCGCAAACTCCGGCTTGAGCTACCAACAGCCCACCAATTGAGCCACTGAGGTCGTCGGTGACTTGTTTATTTAGAGCAAATCTATTGAATATAATTATTAATGTGTGTAATGTATTATATACTTGTAATAAAACAGGTAGTGCACGATTTATAATATTATATACTGCATGTTTTTGTTTTCAAACTACGTGTCAACTTGTGGAAATATGGTGGTAAACTCAAAAATAGTATCATATCATTCGACCGAGTGCGCGCTTGGCTCGGTGGCCACAATTTTGAAAGCGTGACAGACAGACACAACAGACTATTTAGAAGATATTTATATAATACAATTTACACATAATATAAATATATTATGTATGTAGCGGGTGTGTAGTGTAGGATTATATCAGCTAAGGATAAAAATACAAGGTGAAGGCTAAACCACTGTAAATATGAAGAGACAAAAACATAAATCCTGGAAAGGAATCAGAAATAGGTTAGGCCGTTAGGTCTATAAAAAGTTATGAGTCTGGGAAACAATTGAACTTGTAGTCGGGTATTAATAGCCAAATCAAGAGAAAAACATACTATTCCGATTCGTCATAAGTGAAACTCGATCTTATAAGATTTGTTTTGTAAGCCAAAAGGTCCGATGTTGGTACCTTGAATGTTGCTTTTTTGTTGTGAAAACTGCAATCGAAGCGTGAGAATCGACCCCAGACCGAATTCTTTGTATAAGCGAGAATTTTTTGCTAACTATTAAGCTGAAGCACATACACACGAGTGCGAGTCAATTATTATTATCAATGTCACAGTCAGTCAGATTTGGTTTATATTCGTTTAATTCCCATAATATCTGTAGGTTTTACGTCTGGTTGATTCAGACCGCAAGGCGACGCGTAGATGTATTTCTAAATTTATATGGATTTGACAGATTCGCAAGACGTCTCATGCAATTGAGATCTGTCAAATCCATACAAAATTATGCCGCATCGCGCTTCGCCTCGCCTCGTCGCGTTGCGTCTGAATTGACCCGAGTGTTTACACTTTACTGGCGGTACGTCCATCAATTTCTAACATTTCTGCAGTAGATGGACGTACAGTAAATGCACACCCTAATTACCTTGAGGTTTAGTACGTAAACAATTACTCCGGTACACGTACCGTGTGTCGGCTCTTAGACTAGATAATATGCAGTTTTAATACAAATCAGCGGTTGGTCGGAACAATAAATATTAAATGTGCAAATTGTTTGTCAAACACGTAACCGCCTTAGGTCATTCTAGGTGATCTAGACAACCTGACACTGGTCATACATTAGATATGAACCTTCACAAAGGTCGTCATCGATCTTTTGTGCTACTTGTATAGTCTTAACAAGACTATACAAGTAGCACAAAAGATCAAGGCGAGCGACGCGAGTCCTAGTATATACCACAACCTGAGCACTTTTGTGGTACACTTTGAATGAATGAATGAATGAATGAAAATACTTTATTGCACCAAAACAAACATGACATACAATTTATATGAGTAAAAAGTACAAAAGGCGGCCTTATCGCTACAAGCGATTTCTTCCAGACAACCCTTATTGTAAAACTATAAAGTAACAGTAGTAATAGACGGTAGGTGACTACGTAGACAGCTAAGTGTAAACTTTTTAAAATATATAAGTATATTACAAATACATACATACATATAATATAATATATATACATACATACATAAAAAATAATACATACAAATAAAAAAATAAATAGAAATAATACAATATAGGTAATTATGAGTTAATATGGACTAATTGTGACAAAAAATGTTCCTTCACGCCATTTTTAAAAACGTATGAGGACTGAGCACGTCTCAAAGATGTGGGTAATTTGTTCCACAGACTGACACTTTACGGAAAAAACTATCACGACTTTTGATTTATGATAAATAACATATATTAGTAATATTTATTATTTATTTATATGTAGTTGTGTTATCATCGGTCAGTTAAGGTTTGGTTACTATTAAAATATAATAATCGGTCAAGTGCGAGTCAGACTCGCGTACGAAGGGTTCCGTACCATAATAGGCCAAAATTATGTTTTTTGTATGGGAGCCCCCCTTAAATATTAATTTTATTTTCTTTTTAGTATTTGTTGTAATAGCGGCAACAGATAATCATATATATGCGGCGACATAATCTGTGAAAATTTCAACTCTCTAGCTATTACCGTTCTTGAGTTACGGCCTGGAGACAGACAGACGGACGGACAGACAGACAGACAACGAAGTCTTAGTAATAGGGTCCAGTTTTTACCCTTAAAAACCCTTGGGTGGGGAACCCTTAAAAACAGCCGTAGAGATTATTATTACTACGCAGAAAAACGACCTTCACAAAGCTTGGCTTTGCTAGTGTTTATTTTAAGGCCCGATTCTAGTACCTCCGATTTTTGTTAGATTCGAAAGTTTCACCACCCGTTAAGCAGTCTTATAATAATTATTAATTAGGTAACACTATTAAACCTTTTAGTACCTAAGCACTGATAAGTCTGGGTAGATCATATTATTAGTGATTAGGTTTTTTTTTAAAATGAAATAAGGGAGCAAACGAGCAAACGGGTCACCTGATGGAAAGCAACTTCCGTCGCCCATGGACACTCGCAGCATCAGAAGAGCTGCAGGTGCGTTGCCGGCCTTTTACGGGGTAACAGGGGAGGGTAGGGAAGGGAATTACAGGAGAGGGTGAGGAAGGAAATAGGGGAGGGTAGGGAAGGGAAAAGGGTAGGGGGTTGGGCCTCCGGTAAACTCACTCGCTCGGCGAAACACAGCGCAAGCGCTGTTTCACGCCGGTTTTCTGTGAGGACGTGGTATTTCTCCGGTCGAGCCGGCCCATTCGTGCCTAAGCATGGCTTTCCCACGTCAGATTTGTATTAAAGCTCCAATTTTCAGGTCATAAAAGTTACCATTATTTCGACAAGTAATAATTACCAACATATTTTTGTATATCGCAAATGATCTTACATAAGTAGTGGCCGAAAAATTTAGAAAAAGTTTGGAAAAATAGTATGAAATATTTTTGTAGAAGATAATACAAAATAAAATCTCATACACTTTGACATAACGATGCTTTTACCCCTCCGAATCTTGAGATAAATTGACATGGCACGTTTAACATGAACAAAACCGAAATATTTTATCGCCATAAGAGTTGTCGGCTCTCGGACTAACCATTAAGTGGTCGTCGGTCGCAACAGTCAGCGGCAATCGATAAATATTTGATGTTCGTTACTGCCGGCTTAGAGTCCTTAGCCAACACGTTTTCTTTATCGCTTCTTTCTAGAATGTTCGCTTTTATAATATTGGACGTGGCGGAAATATCGTGGACGTCCGCGGTAAAACGATAACATAGTGAAGTAAAATGTATGGAAATATATTATGAAAACGCTTTTAAATTTCCGTCGACGATAACTTTTTTACGTGCACGTTAGAGGACATCACGACGTCTACACTCTTCTGAACCGCACAAAAAGTCCGCGGTGCGTAAAATCAAAAGGGAATTTAACATACCCAGCGTTTTATCGTGGAAGTCGGCTTCCACGATAACATGAAGCCCAGAATTATAAAAGCGCACAATCACCGATAAAATAGTACGGAATTGTCGACTTCATATTGTCGAACGCTTTTATCAATCTGTATCAATTCCATACATTTTTGTCGACGATTCTATAAAGAAAACGTGTTGGCCTGGGGCTCTGCACTTCTGATGAATCAGCTACCGACTCACCTGGTTTCGTTCGTTTGTACACAAAGTTTCCGCTTATTTCATTGTTTGCATTTCGATTTAAATAGGGTGGTAATAACAGCTCCCACACCGGTTTCGGTGGCGGTGGCCTGTTTCATTGAAACCAGGCCAGCTACGCAGGAGTAATTTTATAGTGCCCAAGTGTGTGCGCAGTACACAAGAGCACTCCCTATTCCTTTACTCACATAAGCCAGTGAAACGGAAGAACGACACGACCGGCGAGAGATCAGGCGCAGGACCGACTTTTTACATGCCCATCCGACGCATGGATTATCTTACTTGTCAGACAATCAGGTGACCAGCCTGCACTGTCCTAACCAAACTTGGAAATAACATGTTTCCAACGCGGGAATCGAACCCACGCCCTCCGAGTCAAGAGCCGCGCTCTATACCACTAGACCACGGAGGCGTTAAGTATTGGAAGATTATTGAATAGGTCATATACTCGATAATTATACACTCAAAGTAGATGAAAATCGGCTAACCCCTTTGGATGCTACGATGCCACAGATACATGCGACAAACACCTAAAAACAGACAGAGAGGTTAAACTAACACCCCTTTTTTTCGTCGGGGGCTCAAAATACATCGCATCGTCTCGTCACGTGTTATTGTTATTCATGTTCTATCAGAGAAGTTGATTCATAGGCAGATGGCGGACCTACGCAATTTGGTAGCTTTATAACAAACCGAGCCAACAAATCACGCCTAACATTGAATTGACATAACTCGACCAAATGACGTAGGTCCGTAAACTGCCTAGGAATCAATTTCTTCGACGGTACATCGCATCACCTCGTCATGTGGTATTGTGATCTGACCCTATCCATGTTAGTGCTCATGATTATCTTCGAGAAGAAAAACTTTATCGTAAGCCGAAGAGGGCGGCTGGATTAGTCAGCAGCCGGCGAGCCTAGGTAAATCCTCTTAAAAGCTTACACACTACGTGGCGTAATACGCATCTTGTCGCTCTAAATTACTTCCCAGATAAAAATACTTTATCTATGTGAGGTTTGGTGCTATAAAATTAAGTAGTTCGCAGTTTAACAGTTAACACTACAAAAAATCCTATTATTATCAGGGCGAGCGAAGCGAGCCCTAAGTATATCCCACAACCTATACATTTTGTGGTACACTTTACGGAAAAACTATCACGCCTATAGATTTGTGCTTTAAAATAGTAATTTTTATTTATATTATGTAGATGATGATCAGTCACTCAAGGAGTGACGACGCGAGCCCTCACAAAGCTCGGCTTTTAGCTAGTTATTAGAAATTCTAGTATTTTAATACAAAAATAAGTAGGTTTGTTTATTGTATATAATTTATAATATCTTAATAAAGACCTCAGTTAACAAAGCTTGAATTTGAAATAATACAATATATTTTATAAGACTTTGGGTCGTTGGAATCGGTGAAATTATATAAATATTTTTTACACAAATACGCTTCATAAAGCATGTAAGAAATAGAACCCCATTTATAATAAAAGCTATAAAGGGAACACGATACTCAGCCATAATATATAATTACTGTTCGAGTATAGCAGTTAAATATTAATTGAACTTACACTATAGCCGTGCTTTTTTACTTGAAAGTGCTAAATATTTTAAAGTTAAGTATACATACACTATTTCAGATAAAAATTCACAGAAATGTACAAGTCACGCATCACATAGGTACGCAAATTCTATCTATTGTATTTGTCAATACAATACATTATTAACGTAGATGTTCTCCTGTTTAAGAAATGTACAATAATAAATGACAGGACCTTCTGCACATAAAAATAAAGGACACAACGAGAGTAACAACTAACAACTGACATGCGCTATCCTAGGAAATAAGGCACGGTGTATTTTCCCCGTGGAGCGTGGACGGTGGAGCTCAGTTCTGGTGCAGCTCTCGCGGCGGACGCACGTCGCTTGGCGCGTCAACGCGGTTTCGTGTGATAAGTGTACAGTGGTTCACAGACGATAAACTTTTAAAAATCAAGCCTATAGAAGAAATCAGCTGTTTAAATTGGTATGTTATTGTCATTTAAAATTAGTTTTTTGAGAAATGACGGTAAAATAATTTTAGATGACAAATTAAATTAAAATATCATGATACTTTTATATTAATAAATATCAAACTTAATGTTTAGCATCTTAATGTTAGACTCTTTGGATTAATTTCAATATATAGAATTCGTTTATTGGTCAATGATCTTTTTATTCTTAAAAAAATCTGCCGCTTGGAGGCTAAAATCTATAAAAGCATTTCTTTAATAAAGACCATTTATAAGCCTCATTACGACGAAGTTTTTTTTTTCTCATCCGGTCTCTCTCTCAACAGTCTCTCAACGGTGTCAGGGCTTGTTGTTAACATTTAGGTTGTGTATGCAACATAAATTTACATTAAATATTAAGTACATTACATTCAAATATTAAACTTATAAAATTATTCTAATTAAACTAACAACTAACGATTAATGATTAACAATTCAAATAAATAGCATTCCGATTAAAATAATTATAATTGTCCTCCAGGATGGCAGGCAGATTCTCATCCGTCATCGATGTGCCCAATCTTTGCTCAATATCATATCTATTGCTAGCAAAAATTGGACACTCGAATAACAGGTGAGGAACCGTCTCCTCAACTCCTGGCTGACACAGGCACGACGGATCCTCCTTCAACTTGAATCTGTACAAGTAGAAGGCGAATCCGCCGTGTCCAGTCAGAATCTGTGTGGTGTGGTGTGTGAAGTCTATCTTTTTGACTATCTTGTATGCAGCAGCAGCGCTTGGGAAAAAGAGCTTCGTGACTCTTACGACGAAGTTTATAAAGACCGAAACAGACAATTTTGCGGTTCCGGAATGTTCAGAAGTACGTAGAAGAAATTAAAAAGAAAAAGCCATGAGCTGAGTAACTAGTTGCGGGAAATATCAATATTATTCCCCTCTTTGTTATAATTTGAGGGATATTAATTTGTTTTAATTAACACGAAATTCTAATCTACACTTGCTATGATTTAAACTTTTTTTATATTTATACTTTTTTATTTTATTTATGTTATTGTGTTTTGTACACGTCTTGTGTAGTGTGAAAAAGTTGTATACGTAAAAAAATTCATTTTACCCTTGAAAGAAAAAACGAAGTAATTACATTATTTTTATTTCTTTTATGGCGCGAGGACTTTACATTTTTCCGGGATAAAAAGTATGCTATGTCCTTTCCCGTTGAGTCCCGGGACACAAGTTATCTTCATGCCAAAATTCAGCTAAATCGAATCAGAGAAAATAAGATTGCATGCTTAATTCAGTCGGTCAAATGCAGTTTAGAGTAAAGTTAATTTTGTAGATTATAAGCAGAGTATGTAACTTCCATTGAGTCTAAGCTTCTGATCTCATCTAAATATGAGACAAAGGTTCAGTAATAATACTTGTCCAAGTAAAGTGACAAACATAAAAAGAAACTCAAAACGAAAGTATGTTGTAGTCTTACAACTTGAACAAAATAATGATTATAATAATAATGTGATGATGATTATATCGATAATTGAATGCTAAGGCTCAAAATATGATAACTATTTCTCTCTCTCGAATTCTGTCGAGAAATGATTGCATAAAAAGGCATAGAATCTGTTATCTCCTTCACAATGTCTGTAAGAGAGATGTGTAATGGAAATTTTCTATTTCAATAGCTCTCAAGAAATGGCTCCTTTGAGTTACGAATAAGACTTTTTTTCTTAGAATCGAACAGTTATATCAATAAAGATTTCTATTATTATAACTAGAAGTATATATTCTAAAGGTTTCTATATAGGACTATTTTCTTAAGACGTTCTTATATTACGTGAATCCGGTCCTTCATTAAGTAACTGAAGAATTCGGATCGCAGGTACAATGAAAATTTTACTACAATACTTTTAAACCGCGAACATGTTTCATAGACACAGATTTCAGAAGGATCATACAATAACTTACTTTCTGATGGATGATACAATAGGTTCTTAGTAGTGCCTTGTGTACTCAGAATACCTGCGTATTAGTGGAGCTCTAAGTGTGACACCTGGGCAGGTACCAGGTGACAAAGGTGACAAAAAATTTGTCTTAGTGTCAGTACTCACATACGGTTTTGCTCGATCGAGCAATCACGTAGAGTAAAAACCACGACTCGGGCTTTCGTCCACACATTCAGTATTGCTCGATAGTTTTACTCCATTTCGAAGGAAATTAGCTACGTAGGCTACGATTAATAAAAACTAAGGAAGAATAACTATGTCAAAAAATTTTCAAGCCGGCTCGAATCGAGCCTTCAAACTGGCTCGATGCGAGCCATCGAGTTGTGAGTTTTGCGGTCCACACGGTGGTTTTTGCTCGATTTCGAGTAAAACTATCGAGCAAAACCGTATGTGAGTACTTAGCATAACTTTACTTATTTTTTCGTGGCTAATATTTGTATATAATTTGTAGAATATTATTGTGAACTAGTATTTAATTCTATATCAAATTTCATGTCAATCACTTTAGGTTTTTAAACGTAAGGATAGACAGACATACAGACGGACACGCATACGGATAAAATATAAATAAATACTTTGGGACTGAACGACTCTCGTAGAGCGCTACGAAATTGTAGCCGCGCTACGAATTCGTAGCACCTCTACGTGAAGCTACGACTTGTAGGTTGTAGGCATTTTAGGAGGATAGTATATTTTATTATTTTTATTCTTAAAGAGCTTTCTATTCATTAGTAGGTAAAAATAACCTTTTAAAATATATTTCAACTAAATCTTTACAACGCAGGAAAATATTATATTTCAAATGAACTGTGTAATATTATTATTTATCATTTATTGCAGCATGTTTGGGTCCATATTATATACTCCTAGTACGTAATAATTCCGCGCCTTCAAGCGTTTTTGTCACAACTATTATTGGCAACAGTCAAACACAATAAACTCTAATATTAACTTAGCTTTAGCTTAGGAGTCACAATTATTAACTTTATTTCCGTGGTGCTCCCCCTTAAGTTCTTTGACTTTCGGTCATTGCAATTTTGTGCTGTCTCCCGCTTTTATGGGGAGGGAAACTGGAATCTTCCTACTCCTCCTATTTTCTTCTGATTTCGTTGCGGGACCCAAGACAGTTTAGCATGTCCCTCGGGCTCCCTGAGATCATATCAAAGGGTTTTCGTGGTTGGATACCGCTGTCGATCCTGGCGACACAGGCGATACAGTGGTGGAAATGTGTGGTGGGCCAAAGCCCGTTTAAAAAAATAATACGTAATAATTACTTCATTGGTTTGGGCATATTGAAATCTATTTTATTAACATTTTATGCACCTTCACTTTATTTCTCTAGTTTTTAAATGTCTTTAGTTTTCAAGAATACACCCAAGAAATCTGTATAATATATAAAACTCAAAGGTGACTGACTGACATGGTGATCTATCAACGCACATCCAAAACCACTGGACGGATCGGGCTGAAATTTGGCATGACGTAGGCATCCGCTAAGAAAGGATTTTGATCAATTCTACCGCCAAGGGGTCAAAATAGGGCATGAATGTTTGTATATAATAATACTTGCTAACGCGAGCGAAGCCGCGGGCAAAAGCTCGTAAAGTATAAATGAGCAAAAGCGATTAAGACAGGCTACTCGTGTGGTAGTGATCGAGGACCGAGCACCCTCAGCAACACTCAGCATGCGGACTCGTCGAGAAATTGATCCCGTACTTAGGGCTCCCACACAAAACAGCGAATTTGTGCGAATTCGCATCGCAATATCATTTTTATTTTTTATTTGACCATTTATTTCATATGATATTGAATGTACTGTCACTTCTTGGTGGAAATTCATCTTCAATTAAATAATTATACACTTTCCTTGCACTTATTCCACTTTATTTTAATATATTTATTACAAAATTGTTAAATACACGACCGGTTTCGAAAAAATCATCATCAGGTGTACTGCAGGTAATTTTTTTCATTTATTTCAGGCATCTAAGCCCATAATACAAATACCTTACAGACTAACATACATATTATTATTTTAAACTTAAAACTAAACTTTGTCACGTGTTGACGGCTACGTGACGCGCTTCGTTCCGGAGTCTCCCCCGGAACCTCCGGTAGACCACATCCATCGGCCAGAACATTATGAGTTTTGTCGCAGATATTTGCGATGCGATGTGGGAGCCCTTGCACGTGTTTTTACTTAAGTCAAATATGATAGCGAATAAGTTTTTGTAATAGTCTTATCGTCTTAAGGACGTTCCATTCCATATAATGTATCTCGTTATTTGGCATGTAACACGATTTTTAGTATTAGAGATTATATTATTTCCCTGAAGTAGAAATTATATTATAACCGGCTAAGTTTAATTCGGACTTAAGATTAGGACATACAAAATGTTGGTTATTTCATTTTATTTGGGATCTTGCTTCATCTTATATATGAAATTCTCGTGTCACAATGTTAGTCCGCGTACGGCTTTACTGATTTTTACCAAATTTTATATGCATATTCAGTGGGTCTGAGAATCGGCTACTGGGTACTTTTTATATTGATAAGTGCATTTGTTGATTATATAATAGTAAATTATTACAACTCGAGACTGATGGCGACCATTGTTTGTGCGACGGGACGGGACGTTGCCATGGTAACATACTTATTTAGTCACTTTAATAAAATAATAATAGGCCTCTTGGATATCTCTAGTGGCGCGGCGAGGGGCAGATTCAGGCAACACGTGGGTGTCAGAGTGCGATCAGCTGTGAAATACGGTTTACTAGCTAAAAATGAAAACACGTTGAAAACGTTAAAAAGTGCTCTGAATAAGGAAAATATGGGCGGTACGAGGTACTGTTGTGTTGTAGGGTGCAAAAATTCCCAATCTCGGATTCGTGAATTAACGTTTTATTCGTTTCTGAGACGGAATTGGGAAACGTATCAAAATCAACATGCCGATTATTAATCATGCTTAAATCTAAATCTCGCATGAATATTTATAAAATATCACGTGCAAGCTTGACGACCTCTGTGGCTCAGTGGTGAGCGCGTCGGTAGCTCAAGCCGGGGGTCGCGGGTTCGAATCCCGCCGACGGAACAAAAAGTTTTCAATGTTCCCGGGTCTGGATGTGTATTAAATATGTGTATGATATAATAAAAATCTTAAATATATGTATAGTATAAAAGTATTAAATATATTTCCGTTGTCTGGTACCCGTAACACAAGTCCTTTAGGTACTTAGCACGGGGCCAGACTGACGTGGTGTGAAGCGTCCATAGATATTATTATTATTATTATTAAGCTATTTTTAATATCATTGTTTTATGTATAATAATATATTGTAATTGAAAAAACGATATAAATAAAATCATTGTCGGTTCAATATTTATTACTAATTCCTTCAATATTCACTTTCGCATTTATAATATTATCAACTTATATACTAATTACTGATATTACTAATTTACTAATAATACTATAAGTGCGAAAGTGTGTCTGTTTGTTACCTCTTAAGGCCTAAACTGCTGAATAGATTTTGCTGAAATTTGGCATGGATAACTCCATAATATATTCTTAAGAGTCCCGAAAAAGGACATAGACAGTGGCGTAACTATAAGATCCAGGGTCCGTGGCAAATTGATGGGGCTCTATCAGTAAAAATCGTCACGTTTATAATAATCAATATTATGTTGTACTTAAAATTTTTTGCCCATTTACGCCCACATTTTTTTTGCCCACATACGTGGGAGAGCCATGCTTTGGCACGAATGGGCCGGCTCGACCGGAGCAATACCACGTTCTCACAGAAAACCGGCGTGAAACAGCGCTTGCGCCGTGTTTCGCCGAGTGAGTGAGTTTACCGGAGGCCCAATTCCCTTCCCTATCATCCCCAATTCCCTTCCCTTCCCATCCATACCCTCCCCTATTACCCTATTCGCTCTTAAAAGGCCGGCAACGCACCTGCAGCTCTTCTGATGCTGCGAGTGTCCATGGGCGACGGATGTTGCCTTCCATCAGGTGACCCGTTTGCTCGTTTGCCCCCTTATTTCATAAAAAAAAAAAATTGGGTCGGGGGCCCGTGGCATTTTGCCAGCCCTATATTTACGACTGGACATAGGATACTTTTTGTCTCGGGAAAATGTACGGTTCCCGAATCCCGCGCGGTTACTCCGTTGTGCAACAGTTATGGCACAACGGAGTTGCGGGGGTCATCTAGTCAATTTATTATATTACATATTAATCATAAAAATCAAAGAAAAATTTCTTTGATAATGAAATACATCTGCATTTTCCATTTTTATTTTGCATGTATGGTTGAAAAGTTGCTGAAAATATATTTGTTTAGATTATTCAATACATAGCTCCACTTTCACGTCGTACAGTCGATTACCTACTCTGGTCTGTGGTATTACTTTTACACGGATGATTCGTTCTCCATCATCATGGATTTCAAAGACTTCATGAACATGATTGCTTTGGAATAAGCGTTTTTGCAAAGCGAAATATCTACCAAAATGTTTTTTTTCAGTATGAGGCTTTTAGTGTTTATTTCTTTTTCGGGTAGGACTTAGGTAAAATTTATTCTATAGTTGTTTTAAAAATACAGGTACCTACATATGTACATGAAATAAAATACATTTTTTATACCAGGCTCTTTATTAAAATCACTAATTAAAATTACGAATTTTCACAAAAGCGAAATATCTGCATTTTTTTTCTTAACATATTTTATGCGTAACTTGTTTTTATTTTTTATTTAATGTAATAATTTTATAGCAGTGGCTCAAACTCGTCAAATTCACGTCTTATGTTCCCTTCACCTTTTTTCCTGGTTTTTCTTCCACGATTCACTTCAATCACAGGTGAATTGTATTCAATTTCCGCCATTTTTTCGATATAAGAAAGTTTAGAACACTGACCTAGCACGACAAACGATTGACAAGTCACGACTGGTAGTTATTTCCCGCCTATTTCAAAGTATTGCCATTTTATTAAAAACAAACAGCTAATCAACTGAGCAGATATTTCGTTTTGTGAAAAATATTTACTTGTAGATATTTCACTTTGTGAAATTTCTTCATATTCGAGTAAGATTACATGAAAAGATATTACGTTTTGTTGAAATTCGCTTTTGTCAAACAATAGATCCCATATGAAAGAATGCAAAAACGTCAAAAAAAAAAGTACCAACTTTTGGTAGATATTTCACTTTGTGAAAACGCTCCTCATTATTAGTTTGTGCTCTATAATGTTTAATTAGGTAAACAACCTGTTTTTAGTAATAAGTAATAACTAAGAAGATGATCTTACAAATAAATAAATACAAAGTAAAAAATCATATTCAATGAATTTGAAAGAATATTTCATGATTGTGTATATTTAAGTGAATATAGTGAAAGTCGAACGAAGAAACTACGTTGCCTACCACCGGTTCGGGAACTACCCCGCCGAGAAGAACCGGCTATCGATAAGTACTGATTTTCCGCGGAAAAAGTCTGCGGCAATATTATGAAGTCCACAATCAATAATAATTTGGCTCATTACTTTTTATTGTGCTTAAAATATAAACAATTACCAAAAAAGTGCAGTGACTTGTATGAGAATCATATGAGAAAAGCGCCCGTGAGTTTCCGCCGTCAACCGACACGCGGCGTTGCCGTAACTTAGCAACGACATCCAAGAGGCCTATATGCTCGAAATACCTTATATTATTATGGCAAAGCAACCTTTGCCAGGACAGCTAGCAATTTATAAAAAATAAACAACTGCCCGTTTCAATCGAAAGTCTTTCATTAAATACGGAACGCTAAAAATTAAATATTTGTTTACCTTTCCGTCAAAAACCAACTATTCTCAACTAGGATGATCCCTAGTGTGCACAAAACCGTAACTCTATAATTTTTATCGTTTGCCAAAAACATTTTGAACCGTGAAAAAGTTGAAAATATTTTTGAAATTCAAAAATATAAAGCTTTCGAACCCGTCGCGATCGAATGATATTCGATGTTTGATTCATGGCGACGGAGACTGAATGTTAAACGAAATATCTAGGGCTAACGTCCTAGTTATTCTATCTCAGGAAGTATATTTTAAATAATGTTATTTTAAGTGCAAAAAGTGTTTATTGTAAACTCTTAAGTTTCGTATTTTTTATATTATCATTTGTAACAGTAGTTTATGTTTTATGTGTTTTTTATTTAAATCATAACACATTATCCTAAGTTTGTAAGTCTCTGGAACACCAAATCAGGTAATCGGTAGAGCACACGTGGTGGGCTCGCCTGCTTTATATGCTGCCGCTCGCCGCGGTAACCGAGGGTCGAGCACGCAACGCGTCACTTTCACTCCGCATGGCATTCATTTAATTATGAAGCTAGAGTCGTGTATACGCACATAGTATTAGTAATATACAGTAGAGTAACCCCTTCCTGAAATAAAGAAGGAACAAGCTTGACGCGTGAGGTGATATTATGATATTGAATTGTCCCATCACGGGTTTTACTCTCTCAAATATATAAAATTATTACAGCTGCATAATATCACCGAAGGTTTATTGTGCACCTGATTTGTATAATATTACGAAGATTGAGTCTTTTATAATATGTATATTGCCTTTAACTTTGGACGAGATTTGATGATAAGAATTAAGAATGAAAAGAAACGAATTTCTGCTACATAGTACGTGTTCAGTACAGTATTGTACAATGTACATTGCTGCCCAAAGTGATAATGCGCATAGGAATTTTCGTAATATTTCGGCAACGGTCGTATTTCCCGAGCGTCGGAAGACGTCGCGGCAAGCGCAGTTTTAAACTTAACTTTAAGAATGACAGCGCTTTGCAGCGACGTCGAGGCGCCTGACGTTGCTTGGACGTTACCATGATAACGCCGCGATGGCTTCCCGGTGAGTTATAGCACTTATTGACGGACCGGTGACAGCGAACAGCCACCGGCTATATGATATTTACTTCTATTTCCTTAGCACAAGGTGCAAAATGCAAGGGGCTCTTACGTTTAATAGATTCGGGTGTTTTCGTGATTACGACAATTAGCGAAGATTTCCGTGCGCATTATTAATTTGGGAGTATAACTGTACTCACATATAATATGTGAAGACGCATAAATTGCGGTTTTCTTTGTTTAAATATCTCAGTTCATGAGTTCAAAGGAAAAGTTTGGGCACTAGTCGAGCACGAATTTAGCTTAAGCACTGCTTACTGCTTAGCAGCTTAAGTACTGGACGAGTCCGATGTTAGCTCCACACTTCTGCGGTTTATCGTCAAGGGTCCCGATGTTTTATGGCTCCACAACTTTTTTAATCTTCACGAGTAACCAACGGAATTTAGTGAGAAATGTACTTAGCATTTTCGTTTTGTATTAGCGGTTTTTTCCTTATTTTAAGGCTTGCGTTGAAGTATTAGCGGTTAAATTATGTGATTTTATAAAAGTCTTTAAAAAACTACGGGTCGCAATTTAGGGGTTCCGGAAGAAGTGAAAACGTATGATAGATAAACACTATCGTTCTTACCACAAAAGATTTAAACATATGTTGAACAGTTGTTTTGAAACCAATATGTACTAATTTTTTTCTAATCAACAGTTCAACAGGTGCTTAAGGCCCTGTATTCCCAAAAACGGACGATTTTCAAGATTTAAAAGTGACAGTAGACACAAAAATATAGTAATTTAAATTCTGAAAAAAATATATGTGTTAGTTAAGGATCTAACACAGTGGAATTTTGTTCCATTACACAATATCATGAACTTCACTCGAAAGAAAAAAATCCTAAACTTACCTCTTTTTTAAACGAATTTTCCATACTATGTCCAAATTATTTGGAATTTTCAGATAATTTTTGCACTGAATTAAAGACAAAGATTATATCTAGGGCGATTCGTTCTTTTGACTCGATTTAAAAAAAAAAATAAGTTTGTGATTTTTTTCTATCGAGTGAAGTTCATGATATTGTGTAATGGAATATAAATTCCACTGTGTTAGATCCTTAACTAACACATATATTTTTTTCAGAATTTAAATTACTATATTTTTGTGTCTACTGTCACTTTTAAATCTTGAAAATCGTCCGTTTCTGGGAATACAGGGCCTTAAATCTTTTGTAGTAAGACCGTTAAACTTCTACTCTCCTACACATAAAGGGATATAATATCCTCTCCTACGCGGCGCAGGCAGCCTTTTACTCCATTCATTTTGCGAATTTTCGGTTACCTGTCCTGAAGCAATTCTCTGCCCATTCTTAAAAGTGTACAATGCCGCAGCTAAAGAAGTATACACTCCAATAGCGCCGTGTCCTGTCCTAACCTACGAGCGCTAAAGGTACAATTCCGTGCATCGCGATCGCCACGCGCGGCCTACGACTGTCGCGATGCACGGAATTGTACCTTTACAGACGAACGGCATTACCGTCGACGCGTGCCGTCGACAAATGCCGTTCGTCTGTACGCGCTCTTTCGAGTCTGTCATCAATGTTAAGATTTGTTGGATTAGCCACTCAACTAAATTTCGTTAAAACGCCTTAAGCAGATTAAATATATATTATACTTTATTCAAGGGAAAACTTTCTTCACTGTAAAAGAAACACGACAAAGTTTAGTGATGACTATTGACTAATGAGTAAAAGACTAATAATGAGCAAATTGGTTTTGGTCTTGGTCAAAAACGCGAGATTAGAACCAAGACCAATTTTTCTCATTAGTCTTTACTCTTTAGTGCCTAAACACACTATGCGGAAGTTCCGCGGCGGAATTTCCTCATGATTCCGCCTGCAATGTATTTTAAATTACCGATGACTCACTATGCCGAAATTCCGTCTCGTCATATTGTATGCGTTTGCCATTGCTGACGTAATCATGCGGAATTTCCGCCGCGGAACTTCGGCATAGGTGTGTTAGACCATAAAGTTAATATACCTAGCGGAATAGAGCAACAATCTCGAGCTGTCGAACGAAACCGAAATTGGTTTTCATATATGTGAAAAATATGTGTACATATACACTTACACAAGCATGATTGAACATAAATTCTATGAGATATTAAATTGTCAACGTGCGGCACGTCAACGCCGACTGGACATCAAAAAAGAGTTCAGCTGTCATGTATCACTCATCTCTTTTTACCACGCAGTGTTACTGATAGTGACATCTCGTTTGCTCAGGCCTTTGTTTCTCTATTCCGCTAGGTATATTAACTTTATGGTTTAGGCACTTACTCATCATGTCGAGTCATCACTATGTATATAACGTTAAAGATTCTGTATTACTTACGAGTTTCGTAGTGTTATTTCGCAGCAATATAGAATGGTTTACCGTTGTACCTGTGCCAATTTAGGGGTGTAATATATTGTATCTATATTGCAATAACCTGCCAATAAAACCCGTCAGCCAGGTAATCCATCACCGCGAGTTATGGGGGACGTGATTGGTGTGATAGCGAGCCGATATAGTCTGTGGTTTAGGGGAAATGAGATGTTTCTGAAATAGATGTTCCATTAAAAGGTCTAAAAATTGTTGGTAGTTTGACACTTAGATTAACGTATGTAGCTTGCTAACCTGCGCCAGTCGTCGTGAACTTAATATCTAAAATTATACTTGTCAAGATTCCTCTTGAATATATTTATCTATTAAGCGACCGAATTAAAATCTGTTTTGTCGTTTTCAAAATCTAAACATATTTAGAAACAAAAGCGGGAAACGACTTTGTTTGCTATCCATACTTCCGTACTAGTATTATAAATACGATAGTATGTCTGTATTATTGTTATATTGACTAGCTGACCCGGTAAATGTTTTGCGATGTATAAATTATTTCTAATATAAATATAAAAATTAGATAAAAACCTATTATCAGGCCTAACGAACGTACATACAAAGTTTCATTACAATGGGTTTGGCCGTTTTGGAGGATTTCGCGCAGAAACACTGTGACCCGAGAATTTTATAATACTTATAGTATTAGATTAGATAGATAAGATGTTGATAATGGACATTTCACTTCAAATTCTTTCTTGATTTTCGTGATTCCTGACATTGCTGATTCTTCTCAGGTAACGTCGAACGTTCCTATTTCAAACTGGACTGCAATCGCACCGATCGACATTGACATAGTAGTTAATTTTATATGCAGAAAAATAATAAAATATAATTCTATTTTAATTTATAGTAAAATTAGTTACTGTAGTCTATTGTGTCTTACTGTACATATTTACTTCAACAATCTATTAAACTTTTAACCTGTTGAATAAACGCGGGAAAACTGACATTGACAGATGACTACAGATAACATATCGATCATAGAGAAGAGACGTACGTTTGCAGAAGTCACGACAAGCTTTTAACGGAGTTTGAGGAAAACATGTACGCTTTATACCTTGAAAGATCCGTTTGTATTTTATTGTATGGTTTTACTTTTACGATATGTTTGTTTCATGAAACTAAAACGTTCGTGAAAACTTTGAAAAAATAATTACTTAATTATATTATTGGTGATTTAAAATTTTATATTTCAAATAAAATAACAAATACCTTAACGAAGTGTAAAATGAGGTTTAGCTTTGTAATATCAAATATACTTTACAGCTTTATAACGTAGGAATCGCTCTTGAAACGTCCGTGCCATAAAGTACAAAGGACTCGGTTCATTTGGTAAATTGCTGGAAAAAACGAAAAAGGGTACGGTCTACGTCCTTTTCAAATTTATACCGGCGATATCAATGGTACAAATCGCGCTAAACAGCGGCCGGCGAGTTAATTTTTCATGACTATTATGCCGAGGGAGTAGTTTTTTCGGTCCCTTTTCACGAGGGCACACCACGTATCAATCGTCTGATTATTTATTGATTGAAGCGTTTGCGAATTGAATTTCTTATTCGCTGTTTCCATTTACGTGGTACGTTTTTTTCATCATGATCATCACGGGCTAAGAAATATTGTACTTAACTGAAGTTCAATAAAGTTAAGGGTCATTGCAAAAATGTAACGGAGACAATGACCCGAAGTAAAGTGAAGTTTAGGTGGTAGTGATACCATAATATAACAAGGGGGTATCCACTATCCGACTATCTCGTTTTCAGTTATTTAAATGAAACATTTGCCTTTTTACTCAATTTGTATTTTTGAGCAAACGCCACTTAGTAGAAATGGCAACATTCACTCACTTTGTTCCAAAAATACTCTAATATTCAGATTTTACATCCGGGAGATTAATTAATTTTATTTTATGGCGTAATGAGTAATGGCGGCGCAAGCTGTACCGGTTTATGACTATATGGAAGCGGAAGGCTGTTTGCATTGGATTTTTATTAAACATCAAACGTTCGATTAACTTTGATTACGCCATTAAAATGGTAGTCACTATTTTGTATCCGGTACTAGGAGTGCTAAAATTAAATAATAAATATTAATATATAGTTTACTATGAAATAAATGGCAAAGTTAAGAATTAGGTTGGTGGTTTTAAACAATCTTAATAAATATTACAATATCTTATAACATAAAACTAAACCTTTATTTCGTCTAAGTTCTAGGTCACCAATTAGTTTCGCTCGGGGTCCATTTAAAAAAATGAAATGACCTTCGCAGTCCGCACATTTTAGTGTAAGTACTCACATACGGTTTTGCTCGATCGAGCCATCATGTAGAGTAAAAACCTCGGCTCGGGCTTTCGTACACACATTCAGTACTCACACACGGTTTTGCTCGATCGAGCAATCATGTAGAGTAATAACCACGGCTCAAGCTTTCGTACACACATTCAGTACTCACATACGGTTTTGCTCGATCGAGCAATCATGTAGAATAAAAACCACGGCTCCGGCTTTCGTACACACATTCAGTACCTACTCACATACGGTTTTGCTCGATCGAGCAATCATGTAGAGTAAAAACCACGGCTCAGGCTTTTGTACACACATTCAGCATTGCTCGATAGTTTTACTCCTGTTCGAATGAAATTAGCTACGAATAATAAAAACTAGTCTCAAAAAATTGTCAAGCCGGCTCGATTCGAGCCTTCAAACTGGCTCGATGCGAGCCTTCGAGCTGTGAGTTTTGCGGTCTACACGGTGGTTTTTGCTAATTTCGAGTAAAACTATCGAGCAAACCGTATGTGAGTACTTAGCATTATAAAAAATATTTATGAAACAAAGTTAACTACGGAAATTAAAACTACAAAGTTATTTACATTATCAATGAGAAAAGTGTAATTTTTTGTAGCTAATTATTATCTCTCTGATGTTTAGAGTGAAATTGGTGCAAGCTATCTATATCTGGGGGCACGGCAGTGCCCCCGCCAAGTCGAACAAAATAGCGGCACGGCCGTACTATCCTTTTCTCGGACCAATTCAGGCTCTTTTTGACTCCCTATAACTTCATTGTGGATGAACCAACAAGACTGAATTTTCAGCTGCTAAGCAAACATTGTATAAACACGGTATATTTAAAATTTCATTCAATTTGAACTAGTAGTTTAAGAACTGTAACTTGTTAAAGTTTCCTAATTTTGTCACTGACTGACTGACTGACTGACTGACCGATCACCAAAAGTCTAAGGCACTTCTAGGTGACATAGACCCTTCAAATTTAGAATATAATTAGTGTTAGGTGACTACATCAAGGAAAAATTCTAATATTTCAAAATTTATGTCTAGTTTTCTAGATACACTAACTTCGTAAATAACTTTGTAATCCCATATAAATGTATAGGATTACAAAGTTACATTTGCGGTTTATGAATCATTGTACCCGTACCATCAATATCTCCGGTTTATCGTGGGTAGAGAGATATCTAGCTAGTGTTTAGTGTCTTAATTAAGGGAAAACCTACTAAACATTTCATAATGACTGTCCAGTTTTCTTCTTCTTTCTCTAACTTCGTGAATAACCTTGTAATCCCATATTTTATTACATGTATAAGATAACAAAGTTACATTATTTGCAATTTATGAAAAAGGTGACTGACTGATTGACATAGTGATCTATCAACGCACAGCCCAAACCACTGGACTTTTGTGACATATACGATGTTATGACGTAGGCATCCGCTAAGAAAAAATTTTGATACATTCTAACCCCAAGGGGCTCAAATAAGGGATGAAAGTTTTATATATAATAAAACTTCTTAACGCGAGCGAAGCCGCGGGCAAAAGGTAGTAATATTATATTATTATTATATATCGTATCACGCGTAAACGGCTGGATCGATTTTGAGCAAATTTGGTACAGCTATAGAGGAGACAACAAAGAATATAGGCTACTCTTATCGTGCAAAAAGCTTCTGTTGGATTTTATTTCACGAATACAAAGCTGGAAACAGCTAGTATATATTATAATAAGTAATGTATCTAAGTTAAAAAAAAGAGAATATAATGTTAAAAAAAGTCAGTTATAATAAATACTAATATTGCTAATAACGTGTGTTGTGTTTACTAGCTATTGTAGTCGTTGTTATAGAGATTACTCACAACAACACTGTCGTTAAACAACACTAACACGGATTACAACAATATCAACAAACTTCGGAACAGCGCATCCTCAACTCCTAGATAAAATATTGCTGGAGTTTATTCAAAACACTGTTGAAAGTTTTAATAATAATTAAAAAATGTTCTTAGTTTAATGATTTCATTTATGTTTATTGTGTATTTTATCAGTTATTAAGATGTTATTTATAAGTATCGCTTCACGCTCAGCGTCTGAAGTTTATTGACGAGAGCTATTGAAAAGAAGTTTATCTTTTTATTAGCGACGATTGGTTAAATAATTGACGTTAGTCACCACTGCAAACCAAAAATTAGTAATAATACTATAAAAAAGTAAATAGTATACGCTTGGAAAAGTAACTCGACAGAGGCTGAAATTATTATAGTCAGAAGCACTAGGTTTCTTTAGGCGAAAAATTTTATTGGGCCGATGTACTAAAAATCAAAATTATGCCCTCAACCACATATTAAGGAGATGGTGCACAGTAAGTAAGAAAAACAATTTCAATAACAATAACGTTATAGTTAGTTTTTATACGTTCTTTGCGCCAGAAGGGCGTTGCGGGTAAATATATTTCAATGGAATTCATAAATTTTTATTATTTTACGCTCGAAAATGCCAAACAAGTTAGCTTTCCATTTTGCGATAATGGATATTGGGTTTAATACGGGAATGGTAATTTCATAAAATACGGATCTTATATCTAAAAGCTGCCCACAAGTTTGTTGCACCGTTAATAGTTTATTATATTCTTTGCTTTGACTTAATATATAACAACCTACGAATAATAAAAACTAATATTGACGGACTTAAAAATTTGCGTACATACGGACGTCAGTGTAGATAGGAAGTCGGCCATGTTAAATTTTATTGAATACGTTGGTAAAACTTACAAATTCCATATACATATCGGAACGTCCGAATTCGCGACCCTATCTTTTCTATGGCTACAATTCGTGTGGGTTGAAAAACTGTATACAACTTGATCGATAATATTATGTTGTCACATGACACCGCATTAGGGGGACGAGGTGGGGGGAGATCACAACTATTTAGTAATTGGATACCGTGACTAGGCCGAAACGCCGGCTTTGTCCGACATGCTTTCATGCCGTATAATGGGCGCGGGTGCCACTATTTTGGCTACACGGGCATTTTTATTTTTATCAACACTAATCAATACTAATATTGTATCTTTATAGTCAGAAAGGTTTGCATTGAAGCTTCTTGACTAATTTAGTTGGGAATCGGCACAGATAGAGTGAAGATAATGTTATATGTTGAAGGGCTAAGGGGTTCCAGTGCAATGTTCCTTTTACGCCAGAGAAATAGCCTGCAAGTCTAAGCAGTAACGTATTTTTTTAAATTTATTGGGCTCGTGATTCAAAGTATGAGACCACCTATAGTGCAATGCCAAAAATATCAGAATAAGATGTTTAGCGAATAGTATTCAACATCTTTCAAGTTTCAATTGCACAAGTTATATTCGGTGGAACATTTGTAAAAGTACATTGAACGCCGAAAGTAATTCGACCCTCAAGTTTAAGGTTCGGTTCAGGACGCGCGCGGAATCTTAAAAAGAGGACAAAGTATCGAACAAAAGGACAATTTACGGGCAAAGTATGATTGGGGGACGAATTACAAAGTAAAACAACTTATCTTCGGACAATCTTCAGTATACACTTGCGCGTTTCATGTGCTAAATGTTGGTTGTAACTAAGTTGCGCAGCAATTTCTATATCGCATGAACTGTACATTTTAAAGTTTAGAATAGAACAAAAGATATTGATTTGGTAAAAAAATATAAACAAAAGATTTAAAATAAGTGACAACGTTTATCCGTGTAATCGCTTATACGTCGATTTTCATGAGCACCAGTTAATTAAAACCAATCCTGAGTCTTTCTAGCGTTTTGGTGTTACGACTGCATTCTATGCAATTTATATTTATAATTGATTTCTTCTCTGTACTTTAATTTTTTAAAGGCCACTTACGTCTACAAAAGTTTTAGAAATGCAAGAATAAAAAAAAAATTGTCCTTTAATGTAAAATTAAAGTCAGAAAACAACTCTTTCGAAAACAATTTTAAACAAACGATCAAAACACTTAGCTGGCTGAACACCCTGTTTCTCCATAATTACACTGATAAATTGCTTTTCTTATGAAAGTTTCGAGTTTTTTGGCCGCCGCGCACGTCGCGACTTCCCACTTTGTTGCCAGCGAAGTTAGGAACGAGGTAATAAGTGCCAGCGAATAATTAGTTGACTTGATCTGGTATTTTTCTTATTTATTTGACCTAAACGAGGTCCCTGTGATGCTGTGGCTATTTAAAGCAGCCTTTCCCAAAGTGGGCGATAACGCCCCCTTGTGGGCGCTGAAGGTCTGAAGGGACCCAGAAAAAAATGGGGGCGTTGTATAGAGGCTTGGGAGGTGATTTAATTCATCATGATCCATTTTAAATTGAAACAATGGGGCCGCTAAAATATAGTTTGTTCTTAAAGTGGGCGGTAGATAAAATATGTTTGGGAACCTGTAATTCAAAGGAAGTGTAGTTTGTCCTATTTTTGGCTGTTAGGTAAAAACAGGCATGTAGCGCACCGCGCTCACCGCAGTTTTTGCAATTTTGGATGTTTCATAAAACTCTGCTAGTGGTATCGTACTAACACTTTTCCAAAATTTTCACATTTTCTGTCATAGAACTTACGATTAAGGAAGCTGATACCGACTTCAAAATAATGAAGATTGTGTTCAGATATAGTTCAGGCGAGTTCTGGAAAATGAACTATTAAAGTGTAAGAATTATTTTGTGATTTAATAATAAAATTATTGTTTTCACCTTGAAAGTCGGTTTCTATTTTTGTTAAAAATAAAAATAATTAAGACAACGTTTGTTTCAGGTAAGCCGTAAGCATCGTACAGAATGCGCGGGTAGGAAGTAATCCGCAAAACAGCAACGCAACAATATCAGGTATTTGACAGTCTCCCCCCAAGCAGAGTACAATTGAAATGACTATGTTCCTACCCATTTTCGTTGGGGGAGGTTGTTTACTTTTGTAATTAGATTGTATAGCCAATAAAAAAATATTTGCGGAACACGCTGATAAAAATATCTTTTCTCTGTCAATTTATTGTGAGATTCCAAGCTGAAAAACCATAAACGAATAAAGACTTCCTATTGACTTATAACTAAAATTTTAATGTAAAGTAATTTCTTGTCCGAATTAATGTGTTTTCTGTAGAAACAGTATTGTCAAGAAAAGTTAAACCCGTACCCATATTATTACTTTAGATTTGTTTTAAATATTGGACTTGTTTTTGGTGATAAATTGACTGGATCCAACAAGGAATGAAACATTAATGTTGCATGAAATACTAGAAACTGTGGCTTAAAATAGCCCAGCTATCCCACAAAGTATTATGCATATTACACACGAGCCGGCCGCAGTAAACTCGTTTGCATACTCAGATGGTCCATTACATCCTCATAAAAGTCCGAGAATTAATTTCTACAATTTTGTTTTTAAAAATGGAACTTCATTTCCCTCTGAAATCAGTAATAACGCCGCCATTTTGTCGTTGATCGTAAATTCCGGAAGGGTTGCGACTTCCTGTTTTTCGGCGCCAAAAAGAAGAATACTTTGTTAATTTATGCCATCACCATCGTTTCCGGTTTTGCGCGTTCGGCTTCGTTTCCTCGGATAGCGTTTCTTGCTTCAGAGTTTAGCGGGTGCTTTATTAGTAGGGATTTTATCATAACATAATATTATGGTTTACACGTGTAGCCGTGTTAAGCATAATGGAGTATTGAAAGACACAATTTTGAATCACCCCATGAGTCAGGGGGAACATACATTGTAACAAATTACGAACATAATTTGATTCCTGCTCGATTAAACATCTTCCAGACCCTGTCAGATGAGATATAAATTGACTAATGTGCTCTACCACATTCATACAGAGAGTATAATATTGTATGAGTGTATTATGATGATTAAAATTGCTAAAGACGAACGTAAATTGAGTTGTGTAAATGGAGGAATTCTAATTATGAAATGAAATAAATTATTAGTTGCTAGCTTTTGACTGCGTCTTCGCCCACAACTGTATCCTACAGAAGTTTAGTCGGAATAAATACTTTAGTTTTATGTCAATAGCGGTCCGTTCATTAAAATATGTTTGGCAGTTTATTCTAATAGAGACCTACAGGAGCTCTGTCGGAAATAAATTGATGTTTTTATGTCAAATAAGTACTCGTAATAACTAATTACTTACGTTCTGTTTATCAAATCGTGTTATGGCCTGAATTCACTTTGATTGGTGATAGGTGCAGGTGATTATTGCAGGTGATTAGTAATCAGGAGAAAGAAGTGGGGACAGTGACTGATTAATGCAAGTCCTTTAATTTCCTCGTCTTTCACCGGCACTCGCACTAATCAAAGTGAATACAGGCCCGAGTTAAGAGTAACTAAATCTGTCTATTATATCATCTCCAGCTTTTATAAGTAATGTGACATTACTTATAAAAGCTGCAGGTGATGTTCCAGGTGATTTTCCAGGACATTACTAAATAATATGTCCTAGAAATTCATTTCAGCTATTTAATCACGAAGAGACGACAGACCGACAGATAGAATTTTTAATGAATAACGGGGCAAACGGGTCACCTGATGGAAAGCAACTCCGTCGCCCATGGACACTCGCAGCATCAGAAGAGTTGCAGGTGCGTTGCCGGCCTTTTAAGAGGGAATAGGGTAATAGGGGAGGGTAGGGAAGGGAATAGGGTAGGGGATTGGGCCTCCGGTAAACTCACTCACTCGGCGAAATACAGCGCTGTTTCACGCCGGTTTATAGATACACTTTCGCATTTATAATTTTGATTGTATGGGTTTAATACTTAAATTCAGCGAGCTAAGTCCACGTATATTTATCAGTGTAATCTGGCGGCCATTTGTCAGTATCAAGAATTAGCAAGTGCAATTGTCTCGAATGAATTATCGCGAATCTGCATGCTTTAACTATTAACGCTATCCGTTTTGTACGTGCCGTTAGTCTGAGCAATGGAACTTGCTGGAAATACGAGAATAAGACTCGAATTGACGGCGTTTTAACGCAAAACATTTATTTCATGTTACAACAGATAGGGCAAATAAGGAGCGCATCATACACACAAAATTTAATGTCGAATCGTTCTGCCGTTTGAAATTTCAATTTCATTGATTTAGTAAATGTATGTTGCTTGTGCGTCGTATTTTTATCATTTCAGTGATAACTGCCCTTTAAAAAGATTGGCAAAAAACCATGCGTTAAGGCAATTTTATTCTAGTTCTACCTACATTTTGTCCGGCGTTAATATTTCAAGGAAATGATATAAGTGGGATGCAACATTTTTCATAGCGAAACTGGTGTGGCAGGTATATGAAAATTGTGCATCCCTTTACCGCGAGCACGGCGCAGCTGAAAAATGATCGCGCAGCTGAACGCGGCAAGATTGATGTTGTATGTAAATAGTTTTAGGTTTCAATTACTTAAGCCACGTACTACTCGTAATCGAAATTCGTTCATAATCGCTATTCATATGGCTATTTCTTGACTTTGTACGGGCTCCAGCCTCCATTGTATCTAAGATAGAAAAAAATTTGGATGTAAATGAACTTGCGATTTTGACTGCAACTTTGTTGTAACCTAAATTTGTTATCACGCAGAATTCGTACATATAACCGACTTAAAAAAGGAGAAGGCTGAACTGAAGGCTGAATTATGGGTGGTAAGTGGTGGCTATTTACATTTTCCAAATTTCACAGTATTTACCTCTAACTTAATTAAGTGTTGTAAAATGTGTTTTGTGGAAACACCTTTATTTCTAAATTATCTTAGTGGAGTAACGATTAACGTAATTCACCTTATCTTTTAATAAGGTTCTGCAGAATAATTGGACGTCCTACAGTTTGGGCGCTTAGAATACAAAAGGTTAGGTCAGGTATTGTACAACGTATACTCTGTAGTACGTATTATACCGGATTTCCCTTTACGATATTCTGAATCCACATCAACGGATAATCCATATTAATATAATATTGTCTGTCCGTCTGTTACTGCTAAGCCGGTTTTTCTTAAAATTGGTATGGTCGAGATACTTTGCATCCCGGACCTACCTATAGTCACCGCGACATAATTAATAAAATAAGAATTTCATTCTGCGAGTATGATATGAAGGGTGGTACCGCACACGTGGTAAGTTATAAGATCGTTTGCCTACTAATAAGCTCATTTTATTGCGTCCGCGCAATCAAACGGTTTTGGCCGCTACACCGCGAGATAATTAATAAGCTTGTAATCTCCAGTAGGCCTAGCATGGCCACATGGCCATAGTAGAAATACGAAAGTATAGATGTGGCCATGCTAGAGCTACTGGTGTAGCGGCCAAATCGCTAGATCGCAAGGACGCATATAATCCGATCCTTAATGTATGGGTTAGTAACTCCCTTTTCTTGTTACCCCATAACTGCTATCACTTATGACCCCATTTAAGTTATTCATGGTAAAGGCGCGTTATCGTTACATTTGCATATCGGCGATAACGTAATGAATTCACTTACGCATATGTGCTAATATTGTGCAAGCATAATCGTGTGATTTTTGGCTCCATTTATATGTGTCCGCGCGAACGAGCGGTTTGGCCGCTAAACACAACGAAATCACAAACAACTACATTATAAATATGTAATTTAGAGGATGACCGCGACTCTGTTGCGTGAAGATTAGTTTCATGTACGAGAACCGTAAATTTTTTCGGGATAAAAAAACCTTTCTTTGGACTTATATCCATACCGAATTTCATTAAAATCGATTAAGCGGTTTAGATGCAAAGATTTAAAGCCGATGCGCGAGACGAGCCGCGAGCTCGAGTTTACACTCTGGGCTCACGGCGCGTTTCGCGGCCATTCCCGGCTCGTCTCGACGTGGCTCGCGCGCGAGTGTAAATCGAGTATTAATAGTTTTGTTTTTTTGTTACCTTAGATATGTGGTTAGGCGTATGAATTATGATTGTTTTTTTTTCTCTATCTCTATTGTTGTGCTTTGTTTTATTGTAGTACTGTGAACGTTGTTGAATAAATGTCTATTATTATTATTTTTAAACACACTTTCGCATTTATAATGTTATAAATTGTATAGATTCCTGGCAATAAGTTAGTTAGTATAATGCAATAATACAGTACCTCGCTCACAACAGACGAAGCAAATGATATTAGTGAAAACATTAGTAAACAAGATATCATGCGAGCGGGTAACTGAGTTATTGGAGTTACACAACTTCATCAGTTTCGGCGCAGCCAACTTCAGGTGAAGCTGCAAACTTAGTTTATACTGAAGCTAATTTTCGGTTTGTGCTGTGCCTTTTCAGTTATTGTACCTATTCAGGCATGGTAGTTTTGTTTTGCGGTGTTATTTTCTTAGACAACGTCGTCGGCTTAAAGTATAAATATGTAGCTATCTACTTATCTATTTGTTTATTAGGCTTCCGTACCCAAAGGGTAAAAACGGGACCCTATTACTAAGACTTCCTTGTCTGTCCGTCTGTCTGTCTGTTTGTCTGTCTGTCTGTCTGTCTGTCTCTAAGCTGTAACTCAAGAACGGCTATAGCTAGACTTCTGAAATTTTCACAGATTATGTACTTACTTATTTTTTTGTTGTTGTCGCTGCTGTAACAACAAATACTAAAAATTTAAGGGGGGCTCCCATACAAGAAACGTGATTTTTTTGGCTTTTTTAGCTCGTAATCAATAATGGTAACAGCTAGGCACTTCAAATTTTCCAAAATCCTTAATAATATTTGTATTTTTGTAATTAATAATAAAATTAAAATAAAGTAAATATTTAAGGGGGCTCCCATACAAAAAACACAATTTTTTATCTACTTTCGCTTTATACCGGTACGGAACCCTTCGTGCGCGAGTCCGACTCGCACTTGGCCGATTAATCTTAGATGAACTTCCCTGGGAGAGGCCTTTGCCCGGCAGTGGTGCAGTACCTACAGGGTTATTAAAAAAAACAGTCTTGCCTTACGATAAAAATGTTTTGTAATTTTCAGATGCGTAGTCTATTAGCCAACTACTATACATTTACCTATTAAAAGGATCCATAACAGAAATTGTAAAACTAAATTAAATCCAGATTTCACACTGTAAAACATAACTAGAAATATAATCCCGAAATTCTCTTTACCAATTTTTCGTTACCGCTGGCTCTAATAATATTTTTATTTCTCTCAGTAAACTCGTTCCACGTTTAAAATATACAGGAAATTGAATAAAATAAATCGTGCAGTGCTCGTTGGGGGAAACAAGCACTGAGCTGCGTGATGCATGAGATAACGTTAAGTGTTAAATAAACTATGGATAAGGGTTCGTACACAATGCAACGTCACGAGGCGTTGCAGTGAATTTTTTAAAGCCATTTAAATTTGGAATAGACAGCCCGACATCACGAGCGGCATGTCTATAAATGCAATACACATCATTGTAGTAAGTAAATAAAGTTTAGTTTTGAATGGCGTTTTTAAAAATGCCTGGCAACAATGGTGATAGTTATATACGAAAATATTTACCTTTCTTAGTAGGTACTTAGGGGGTAAACACCACGAGTTAGGTTAAATTCAGGCATCGCTCTTACACTTATCTTGAGAAAGTTAGTTAGGAAAGTAGAGTCTGTCAAGAAAGTGAAGAAATTAAAAAGTGACAACATCGTAGACAATAGAATAAAGGGATGACACCCTTTATTCTTAGATTGATTTGAAAGGCATGACACTGCGATGTTACCACTTTTTAATTTCTTCACTTTCTTGACAAACTCTAAGTAAAGCAAATAAAGTGTTATGAAAATATTTGCTTGTTGGGAGATTTTAACCTGCCTCACATAGATTGGTGCATAAACGGGAATCTCAATAACATAATACCAGTAAATACATACACGCCACCAAACTCACATCTTTTTACTTTCATTGGGGCGACAAAATGTATACAGGTAAACTCTCATAAGAATAGCATAAATAGATTGCTCGACTTATGTTTAACAAATATTCAAGAATGTAGAACGTACTCCGCGCCAATCACTCTCGTCCCGCCAGATGCGTATCACCCCCCTTTCTATGCCTTAATACCTGTTGACGATCACTGCTTCAAACCTATAACTACGCCTTCAACTACAAGATTATGTTTTAAAAGTGCAAATTACGAACAAATAAATAAGGATATCCTAGAAATCAATTGGCGTGAACAATTCAAAACCAAATCTTCTGAAAATTGTGCTAGCGTTTTTTATGAAAACATATATAATATTATTCGAAAAAGAGTACCATCTAAACGTGTTTCCAACAATAATTTTCCTGCGTGGTTCACACCAGCCTTAATACACATTTATAAAGATAAGAATAAGGCATGGAATAGATGGAAGCTACATAGAAACATATCAGACTATTCTACTTTCTCTTTGCTTCGAAAAAGATTCAAGAAAGAATCTCAGATCTGTTACACTAAATATATGACCTCTGTAGAAGATAACATTCCCAAAAATTCCAAATACTTCTGGAATTACATAAATAACCGTAAAAACCAGTCAGTAACTCCTACTAACGTACATTACAATAATATAAAGACCAAAACCCCCCAGGAAACTTGTAACCTATTCGCCACTTTTTTTCAGTCGGTGTTTCAACCCTCTGAAGTGACAGACTCTTTTAATGCGGATAATATAACGAGAGAAGAGGGCGGACCCTCTAACGGCACTATTATCAGTGACATAAAACTAGAAGAAGGTAACGTCCTTAATGAACTTAAAGCTCTAGATGGCACAAAAGCAGCAGGTCTCGATAATGTACCTCCAATTTTCCTTAAATGTACTGCAGAAGCTATACATGAGCCGTTGACAAATCTTTATAATAAATGCTTGGCAGAAGGCGTGTGCCCAACAGCATGGAAATCTGTCAGAATCACCCCAATTCATAAGGGAGACTCCAAAACAGATATAACTAATTACCGACCAATCTCGATACTTCCAACATTATCTAAATTACTCGAAAGGCTAGTACATAACTACATATACCCACTATTACACAGAAATATCCTTCAACAACAGCATGGTTTCGTCCATAATCGCTCTACTGTAACAAACCTTATGGTTCATACCAATCAACTTTTTACAAATCTGGATTGTAATAAACAAACAGATAGTATATACACAGATTTTAGAAAGGCTTTCGATCGCGTCGACCATAAACTATTACTTGAAAAAAATCGCTTTTAACGGTATCCGTGGTAATCTATGGAGATGGTTTAAATCTTAAGTCACAAATAGGACGCAGAAAGTTGTCATTAATGGGTATGAATCTAACTTTGATACTAATTTTATAACGTCAGGAGTGCCTCAAGGGTCTATCCTTGGCCCCCTGCTGTTCATCGTCTACTTAAACGATATTCACAAATGTTTCAAAAATTGTAAATTTCTACTATATGCAGACGACTTAAAGATTTATCGCACCGTTGACAATGCTGATGACCAGAGGGGGCTTCAGGAGGATCTTAATAGATTTGCTAACTATTGTGATGCCAATAAATTACAGCTAAGTTTAAATAAATGTAAAACAATCTCTTTTACCAGAAAACGTCGACCCATAATACATAACTACTCCATAGATGGCCATAATTTAGAAAAAGTCTTCACTATTCGTGACCTTGGGGTTATATTGGATGCCATGTTGACGCTAGACACTCATGTAGATACTATTTGCAGTAAAGCTTTTAAGATGTACGGTTTTGTATTAAGAGCTAGTAACGATTTCAAACGACCTAGTACATATCTATATTTATACAAAACCTTAATTCGCTCACAACTAGAATATGCTTCATGTATATGGGATCCGATGTACGCAGGATACTCACACTACCTAGAAAAAGTGCAGAAAAGTTTCTTACGTTGTGTACAATATAAGTGTCGGTTAAACTACCTATCGTACCCTAAGTTACTAGAAAAGTATAAATTACTAAGCTTAAATTGTAGAAGAATGCAACTTCAGATGGTGTTATTGTATGACATCTGCCACAATAAATATGACTGTATCGATATTGTAAATGACCTTAGTTACAGAGTGCCTCTCAGAACACACAAAAGAGCTTGTCGTGCTGCTTCTGAAGTATTTGCGACAAGATTATCACGTACTAATGCAGGTCTCCGTGCACTAACTAATCATATGCTTGCATTATACAACAGACACTTTAACCATATAGATATTAATGCCAATAAAGCCACTGCTTTTAAAAAACTGCTCTCAGAGGAACTCTCTAAAATAAATATCACTAGTATCACTTAATGATAAAACTGTATTGTTAAGATATTTCGCGAAATGTTCGTGCGTAGTGTGTTAAACATATACAGAAACAGGATACGGCACCCTAGTGGTCATCGTTACCGATCCCAAGATCTCAATAATATGTCGTAGGGCTAGGGTGCCACACACTCAAAATACGATGATAAACACAATTAGCACACATATAAACTCAAACAAACTCTCACATGTCTTACCGCAGGTATTGTGCACTTACACATGTTATTAATTTGTGCCTACATATTGTATTTTTAAAAATTAATATAAAAATAACACATGTCATCTTAGTAGTTACTGATCCCAAGACCTCGTGTCGCAGAGCTAGGGTGCCACACACTCACAAATGGCAAACCAAGGTACACAGCACACACACAGACAAACGCATAGCTTTGATTGTTAACTCCTAGTAATTAGGTATTACTTTAAACTGTTAGATCCTGTAAATCTTTTCGTTTTATTTGATACTAGAATTTGTTTAGTTGTCTAGCTTTGATCTTGTAATAAGTATGTAAAAATCAAAAACAGCCTTATATGTTATTATTTAAAGTAATTTTAATTAACTACATGATACTAAATAGGTACTGTTTCTAAACTAGATTGATCTCGCATACGGCACCCTAATGGTACTTGTCACTGATCCCAAGACCTAATGTCGTAGGGCTAGGGTGCCGCCTGCTAATCAATCAAGGTTAAAATCTCAACTACTTATAATTAAACTTAAATAACATTTTACATATTATATATGTGGTAAATGATGTGGATATCACAATTACTTATATGTATAGAGTAAGACTGTGTGTAAACGTATTTTATATTGTGATATTGTTTTTTTACCTTAATGAACAATAAAAAAAAAGCGTTTAGTTTAATGTGCCTAATATTACTTCTACCAGGTTAATGCTCCCTAGAAACCGCTCGTTAGCTCTAGCATCTAATCACAAACAGCTTATTTTCCATTAATTCACCCGCAATTTAGCACTAAAATTTTACTAGTGCTGCCATGAATTTCCAGTTTTTTTATAACGTTTTTATACGACACTATAAAACATGAACTCGACGCACTTTATACACAGCATAAACGGAAATCATGCAGTGATGCAGTGCTAAAAAATTCAAGTACTAATGCAGTGTGGTGGAATTTGGATGCGCCCGGTCCATATGAGACGTGAACTATATCGTTAGTTTATTTAACCAGAACATTCCTATGATTCAAATGTGCAAAACGCACATTAACATCGTACATATTATTTTCGCTGTCAAAACCCATGAGTGTGTCCTTTCCCGGGACTCAAAACAGTTTGCAGCGGTTTAAGCGCGCAGAGGTAACAGACAGACTTTCGCATTATTATAATAATAGTATCGATATGCAGAATAATCTCTTGATTGCATATTATGATCTAATAATCTGAACCTAAGCTGGTCGTTACTCTCACAGCTCACTTGCTACGAAATTAAAAAAATGAAGTAAAATGGCGGACTCCAATATGCAACAGTTGTGCCAGTGGAGCGCCAAATGAAAGTCCTAAATTATGCTGCACTGGCTCCAGCTGCTCGCGCTACGTGGTGAATGATGCCAAAAGTTAAGTGATTCTTATCTCTATGAGGCTAAATGCATAATATTCTTTTTATCATGCACATTGTACAATGGCGAATAATTATACCTTATCTCGGCCCGACTGAGTGAAATAGTATTTTTACTTTTTACATACAAATTTTGAATCACTTTTCAATGTTCTTAGGGGTGCAATTTTGAAAATCTTGTAACAGATGTCTACATTATCATAGGAACACTTGTACGCTGGTGCCTAACTTCAAGAGTTTGGAATGGTTGTCTATCAGATATATGTATATCAAATTGATTCATTTGCAGGTGGCGGACTCGCGTATTTTGGTCGGGTTATGTCAGGTTTTCGTTCATGCGTGTTGTCACCCGCACGCGGATCTGGCCCGCATCCTATCATTTCATAGCTCTATGTTTTCCTGTCATGCGATCAACACGGGAGTGGCCAAGAGCATGCGATTGTCACTTGTATGGCAGAAATAGCGCCACCGTACTCAGCCGACAGGTCTTAGCTAATCTTATATATATAAAATTCTCGTGTTACAATGTTAGTTACCGTACTCTTCCGAAATGGCTTTACTGATTTTTACCAAATTTTATATGCATATTCAGTAGGTCTGAGAATCGGCTACTGGCTACTTTTTATATTGTTAAGTGCATTATAATTCATAATTATAGTAAATTATTACAACTCGAGACTGACGGCGACCATTGTTTGTGCGACGGGATAGCGATGGTCGTTGCCATGGTGCCGTACTTATTTAGTCACTTCAATAAAATAATATGGGCGAAATACTTTATATGGCAAAACAACGTTTGCCGCGACAGCTAGTATATTATATTACCTCTATATTAGGCATAACTCGACCGAGTAGTGTAGGTCTACCGTCCACCTGTGAATCAATTTCTTTGATGTCACTGTATCTAACAGTAACGCGGTAAAAGTAAAATAATATTTACTTTTTCTAGAGAGGAAAGAATTAAATAATTTTTCCTGTACTTATAATTCTTTAGGCGTTTGAGAGTGAAATTATAACAGACAAGAGACTACCACGTGTACGTGTGTAACGCGTACACGTTATTATTAATCTTTATCGCGCATAGATAGAATACAGATTTACAAATATCAGAGCAAAATGTAAAAGCAAAAGTTACTCGTGGCCCTTTGAATTATTGTATAGGTACTTTGATCTCTTTTCCACAAAACGAAACATATTCTTCAAAAGTTTGTTTTTCCAAATAGGTAGAATATACAGAAAACACATACAGTAATTCAATATTTAAATTCAGTTATGTTGTACGATATCATTAAAGCCAGTCTCGTTTTACAAAGCGAAGAAAAACTTTGACTACTGCAAAGTCGCGAACGACAATTTTTGCGAGCGTTTGACAATTATCTAGCTCGGAGCTTTGTTTCAATACTTAGAACGAGCGAGGAACGAGCAACCTGTTCACGTAATGGCAGGTGATTACCCTCACTGAGATTCACTTGTTAGTTGTTACCGATTCAAACGAGCATCTACTGAACTTCGAGTGTTGTGATTTCTACGACAATTTATTGTGACTATTGTACCATGTTGAATGTTGCTCTCTGTTTATCACTGACAAGTATTAGTAAAGTTGAGCGCACATTTTCCAGCACCGTACGCGCCGTACGCATCACATAGTTCACGAAATGTGGTTTCATATCATTTCATACAACGAAATGCGGAGAGTTCGGTGCGTGCGTGCTGATAAAATGATTTACACCACTGAAATAGTCGTAAGTATGGAAATGCCTGCGATGGCCAAACCTTCCTTAGTTTCGTAAAGCTTACCTGTTTGTGACCTTAACAGAGGTAAGAATGACTTGCATCGAAGGAGTTTCAGTTGCGGTTACTAAGGAGGTAACCAGTTCTGAAGGTCTACCTGACCTTCCAGAAAGAGTAAAGCTTAAAGTTATATCTATGAATAAAAAATTCGAGAGAGTAAATATCGCACCGTGAAAATTCTCAGTGCGGACGGGGCCTTACTTTTTCATAGTATGATATTTCAATATCAATAAAAAATCTATTTTTATTCAGAATATTTACAGTTCGGTTGTGGACTGTCCGTTATCAAAGCTCTGTCCGTTTCGTCACGGCCGGTGCCGAAATGTTTTCTCAGAGCGAGCTTCCATTTCCATACGTTCAATATAAACATGAAAAATAACGGATCATTTTTAGCGATTCCGTATTTTTCTTTTTATTTCGAAACTCATTTGGGTCTTTATCGTGACGCTGTCGGTAAGTGGTCTTACGTCACAAATCCTAAATCAAAGACGATTCGGAGTATTTATGAAAATCCGCCCCTGCATTTCAGGAGCCCTTCGGGGGCAGCCACCTACCTGTACCTTTGAAATTGAAGTTGTAGGGTCGTGCCCAATCATAACGACGAAGCCCTTTAATCAATATTAAATGATTGTTTAATAACTGATTGCTTCAATAATTTTAAAATTAAATATCACAGTCGAATGTATTTTGATGATTTTTTTGTAAGCCTACATTGTGTATCTCGTGTATAATATTCTTACAACATTATTTTCGTGGATCACGATAATAGCAAGTTCGTAGGGAAATTACAGAACACTTATAATGAAAGTGATCTTATCAACGTTCTCTTTTATTCAATAAGAAAAAAAAAAACGATTGTCTAATGTCTCTTCCATTACATTAACTTACCAAATTACATTAACTTATCGAACAACAACTATACCTCTTATCTTACGGAAAGGTAAAACATTTTCATTTTCGCGTACAAAGTTGCAGACATCTAGTAACATAAAATGAGGAGTTGCAACAAAATAGAGCAAGAATTGGTAATTTATGCTGCAGTGTGCTGTAATTGGATTGAGACGGGCGCGTGCCAACGGCCAGCTATATTCATCTCCGTTCACTTCTGCTCAAACTAACGACAAACAATTAAATGCTGCCGTTAAATTATGAACGTTCTAAAACTGATTTAGATTGCTTTTTTAACCGACTTCCAAAAAGGATGAGGTTTCTCAATTCGACCGTACATAATATTATCAGATAATGTTCTTTTTTTTAGTTTTATTAACCACACACGGTTACAAGGCCGTGTCATCACAATATACAGAACGAACCAGTAGGCCGACTTGGAAGTGTTCTCGAAATTTATACGTTTGACGTAGTTTTTAGGGTTCCGTACCTCAAAAGGAAAAAACGGAACCCTTATAGGATCACTTTGTTGTCCGTCTGTCCGTCCGTCCGTCTGTCAAGACCCTTTTTCTCAGGAACGCGTGGAGGTATGAAGCTGAAATTTATATCAATTACTCAGGTCTACTGTCCCTTGAAGCTGTGAAAAAATCAAACTTCTAAGCCAACGCAATCAAAAGATACAGCCGTTTATGCCGCAAATTTTCGACACTTGCAAGGGAATCAAAACCTACAGGGTGCTTCCCGTGAACTCAGAATCTTGAAATTTGGTACGAAGCAACGTCTTATAGCATAGATAAAGGAAAAATTACGAAAACCATACATTTTTAGTTACATCACATAATATATATTTTTTTAATAATTTTAAACTTACTACCCATTTCCTCATAAACGCGTAGAGGTATTAAATTGAAATTCATACCAAATACTCAGGTCTATAATACCTTTAAGCTGTAACAAAATCAAACTTCTATGTCAACGCAATCAAAAGAAACAGCAATTTAAGCTGCATATTTTGAAACTCGCAAGTACTCGCAAGGGAATCAAAACCTAAAGGGTACTTCCAGTCGACCTAGAATCTTGAAATTTGGCATGAAGCAACGTTTTATAGCACACATAAAGGAAAAATTCCGAAAACCTTAAATTTTTAGTTACATTACAAAATATATATTTTTTAATAAATATAAACTTATTACTTTTTTCCTCATGAACGCGTAGAGCTATCAAGTTGAAATTCATATCAAATACTTAGATCTAATTGACGAACTTTGTAAACCTTGCAGGTTTGTACGGAACCCTCGGTGCGCGAGTCCGACTCGCACTTGGCCGGTTTTTTTTTTATGAAATAAGGGGGCAAACGAGCAAATGGGTCACCTGATGGAAAGCAACTTCCGTCGCCCATAGACACTCGCAGCATCAGAAGAGCTGTAAGTGCGTTGCCGGCATTTTAAGAGGGGAAAAGTGTAATAGGGAGGGTAGGGAAGGGAACAAGGTAGGGGATTGGACCTCCGGTAAACTCACTCACTCGGCGAAACACAGCGCAAGCGCTGTTTCGCGCCGGTTTTCTGTGAGAACGTGGTATTTCTCCGGTCGAGCCGGCCCATTCGTGCCGAAGCATGGCTCTCCCACGTAGTATAGGTAATATGATAATATCATATTATCTAGGCTCGCGCCTTGACTGCTCTGTTGAGCCGTTCTCGTTGTCGTTCATGCACAGCGATACCCGCCCCGATTCGTCTGTTCCTTTGAAGTCAGCCTATAGTTCGTTATGTCTATTGAGACTTTATCATACCTGACTCCTGAGTCTACTAACATTTTGAGCGGGTTGCACTTAAAATGGCTCTTCGTACCTTCACACCCTGTCACACGATCTCCGTCACATTACTTATTCAATCACACCACTACAACGCCATGAATTTTTACCGACGTTAACCGGTAAAGGGATAGCTTTTATTGTTAACAAACCGGGTATTCCCCTGAAAACGTCAGACGCATATCAAAATACAAAAATTGTATACATTGTCCATTCATATATAATGAAATAACCATTTTATATCCGGGTGTAAAAAGAAATAAAAATAATTATGTAGCGCAACTGATAATAAATAGAAATACAAGTAGTATGTCTGATTTGAAAATGTTGTCCCCGTAGAGCAACAACATTTTTAAATTACACCCATTTCAAATACACAATTTTCTCATTCAGGACTCATGACTCATGAGTCATGTTATGAAAAATGAATGAGGAAATTATATGAACTATGAACAACTGAAGATGCAGCAAAACAAAAGCCCATTAAAAATATAAAAGCGCAATGAACTTAAAAGTTGCAACGTTTTCAATAATTAAGTAGCTATGAAACTACTTCGGAGCGATGAATTAAAAGTGCAAGAAAATAAAAATATACGGCGAAAGTTTCTCCGAACTTAGATATAAACACTTGGCCAACTTGGCGAAGTAGTATCATATTAATTTTAAAGAATTCGGAACGTCGCTGGTGGTCCAAGTCATAAGCCTTGCTTAGTACTTACCTTGAAAAGTGGTAGGACAAACCTAGGTTTATAAATAATGCGTCTTGTAATAATAACTTGTAAGCTGTTATCACAAGACGTATTTGAAGATAATGTGCTTTCACTAATAATGATTATTTATTTGTAGTCCAATAATTTAACAATGGCAAGTTTTATAGTTGTTTTTTGTTTATGTAAGTAAATAAAATAAAAAATGTTCTAGATTAATTTTCTAGATTAAGAATTACAACTTACAGTTTACCAGATACATCTCTAGCTGGGTGTTAAGAAGAACGGTATTATAATAATTTACTAAAATCTCTGACAACCACAATTTAGAAATTTTGAATCTACGCATTTAATTCTCAAACGAAAATACTTCGAAAAGTCTGTCCGGTTTCGCTTATGGCCTGCACCAGGCGCTGAACGTGAGGTGCCTAGGGTCGGGCAAATTTTAAACTTTCCGTTCATGTGTTCTATTAGTTTCTCATTCTTTTTATGAACGTCGGCGGCGGAGGGTTGGCATGGTTGGCTCCGAACATTTTTAAACTTCGAACGCTACACGCGGCTCGCGAAATTTCAGCGATACTTCCTTTTGAATACAACAGTTTTTAAAGTTGGTGTTTTTGAAAAGTTTTCTTTTGTTTACGATGTTACACTTTATTTTGGCTCATAATATTGTTTCACTGTGTGTTTAAGTAATAAATAATAATTATTCAAAACAGTTCGTTTTTGAGCAGTAATAACTGCAAAAATTTAATAAGAAATTACTACCTGTACAATTATTGAAAATATATTTTTTTGGTGTATAAATATTCCATAATATAGAATTTGAATATTCAAGAGCAAAAAGTAAGTAATACAGACGAAGCCAGGGCTCAAAGCTAAGAAGGTACGCTTTGTCTGGGTCTGTGTATTCTATAATGTCTATCCCAGTGGGCATTCTAAAAGAGATTTATAAAACCGATAAGCGCGCCTATACATTGTGTCTCTTTAAATATATTTTTACGGACCGCGGCTCGGGTTCTGTTGGTGGAAGGGATTAATATTTATTGATACGATTGTGTTTATTGTTCGATGTTGCTGTCGCGATAAGCATTGATTTTATTTGCTCTTTACAAAGAGAACTCGATTTAGATTATCCTAAAGTATTAGCAATTTTAAGAAGAAACACATTTCTTCTTAAAATTGCGAATATATCTGTCTGTCTGTTAGCTCTTCACACAAACCAAATTTACCTGGAAAGGACTATACTTTAGGATAGTTTTTGTCTAGTTTTATGCATGTTCCTTCCTTTTCAGTATCGTGAATATCTATTTATGTCACACGATTTTCAAATAATATTTTTTTTGTTCGACTGGAGATTGTTACCCTAGGTTACTCAGCTCAAAGCAAAACTTCTCGCTACAAAACATCAATTTATCCTGTTGAAATACCTGCTAGTTCACGCGTAATTGCTGGATGCTGGATTCCAATCCTGTCGTAATCACGCACTCGCCAACTAACGTCAGCCACTTCTGGCGAACAGATTAATTCTGATGATGTGTGATTTATGTTCAGATTGACCCATAAACTTGCGCACCATGAAATTGTTGTATTTGCTGTGTTGTTGCTGAATCTCATATTAACGTGGCTGTGTTGCGACATCTTTTTTTTTTAAATAAAATTAGAGGGTAGGGCAAACGGATAATCTGATAGAAAGCAAGTACCGTCGCCTATGGACATTCACTTCATTAGAGGAGTTGCAAGCTCACAAAATTCAAACATGTCGCAACGATGATATTGGTTTCTTTGAATTTCTAAATTCTATGAAATTCTACTCCTAGTTAGCCATGTAATGCTAGCGAGGGACTTTCGTAGAAAACAGAAACCAGTTGTATGAGAATAATTTTACTCCTTTAATTTACTCTAGGATATTATCGTTTGCATTTTACCAAGTTACTCAAAGAGTATGAAATAAAATGTCAATTATAGTTCACAATGACACCGATCGTGACAGTTGACACTCTGTTGTGCAACTATTCTCAGTTTAATATTTACTCCACCAAAATAGCCCGTGTAAATATTTACTCCCGTGTAATTACCTCATTCTTGGATTAGAAGTTGGAAAAACGCATAACCAGCTTACTCTTAGATCAGGAAACAGTTATACTCGAGTAAAATTTTACTCCAGTTTGGTCGAATCCGCCCTTACTGCTGTAGTTTCATGTCGTCTGCGTCTAACTTGCATTATAACATGTAATGTTGTCAAGCCCAGCTGACTACTCACAATTTGACATAAACCGACCAAATAACATAGGTTCGCTACCCGTCTTATTAAATTAGTTCCTCTGATGGTAGACATCTTTATTGTTGTTATGTGGCTGTTAATAACTGTCGTGTTGCTGCTGTTGTAGTGTCGTGTACGTCGTTATGTCAGTAATGGACTGTTCCAACTTCCCGTAGTCCTTAACGACAGACATTTACTACGACGTCACTTCTGTGTAGTGTTGTGATCATTAAACGCAGTTGCCTCAATTTTCTGACGTTTGCATTGTTGATTTGTTCCTGTATAGAGCGAATGTCGTTACAACGATTTACCTAGAAATCCTTTCTATCTCTGTTAGCTACCACTTTCGAGATTTTTCGCAAATAAAAATGTTGTTTGTCTTATCAAAATGAAGCTACTCACAAAAAATTTGCTTGATAGTAAAAAAAATGTTCTAGGGCTACCGTACTATATTGTTTGTAAAAAAAAGACAGAAAATATAAACATTCAAAAATTGCGCAGAATGTTGGTTTTTTAGTAAATTAGATGACGCCCGCTACTCCGTTGAGCCAAAATTCGCTAATCGCGCAGGAACCGTACATTTTTCCGGGACAAAAAGTATCTCTTGTCCTTTCCCGAGACTCAAAGTATCTCCATACAAAATTTAAGCAAAATTGGTTTAGCGGTTTGGGCGTAAAGAGGTAAAACACAGACAGATAGACAGACGGACAGACAGACATACAGAAACACTTTCGCATTTATAATATTAAAATATCTAAAATGCCTTATCTAAATAGTCGCTGATGATTATTATGAAAAATAAGAACACAGGTATGTCTTGAAGGTTTCGAGGTATTTTTACGGCAGGAAAAATTCCCGCTATAAAACAGCCGTAGGAATATTGTAATTAATGTTAATTTGTACGAAACTGTACAACTTAACCAGTAGAAAACTCCGACGTAGCTAGGTGAAATGTTTTTTTTTTTTATGAAATAAGGGGGCAAACGAGCAAACGGGTCACCTGATGGAAAGCAACTTCCGTCGCCCATGGACACTCGCAGCATCATAAGAGCTGCAGGTGCGTTGCCGGCCTTTTGAGAGGGAATAGGGTAATAGGGGAGGGTAGGGATGGGAAGGGAAGGGAATAAGGGAGGGTAGGGAAGGGATTAGGGTAGGGGATTGGGCCTCCGGTAAACTCACTCACTCGTCGAAACACAGCGCAAGCACTGTTTCACGCCGGTTTTCTGTGAGAACGTGGTATTTCTCCGGTCGAGCCGGCCCATTCGTGCTGAAGCATGGCTCTCCCACGTATATTTATGTTAGTATCAAAAATATCGAGTGCGCTAGGTAACCTTTACACGATTATTTTTACTTTCAAGTTTCAACTAAAACAACATCTTTCAAAGAAAAACAAGAATTTTTTACTGGACTGAAGAGGTAACCGTTTGAACTGGCCAATATTTTGCAAATTTTGGGATAATATTATCTTTTATCTACTTTTGTACACTGCGAACAAGAAGTGTACGAGTAGATAATTTTGAATTATCATAAGGTTTCATAAGCCAATGTTATGAAAATGTAATCTTTCTTTCATTTTAATGTTATAATCAAGTGATAATTACTTGTTAACTTTAAATATGCTTCGAAACTACGGTATTGGTTTTGCTTAATTTGACACATATAATATTATAGTAGACCACTCGGAAATACATAGGTAACTTTTTATCGCAATATAGGGTAAAGTGACTAGTGATTGAGCAGTACCAGTCATTGGACAAAGCACAAAAACAAAATATTTATTACGGTTGCTTTAAAAACTACCTGTTTTTAAAGTAATAGAGCGCCTGATTCGAAAGCAAAACAAGTAGTTTTTAAAGCAACCTTAATAAATGTTGTATTTTTGTGCCTTGTCCAATAATTAGTACAGTCCAATCACTAGTCATTTACCTTAATTTTTAGAGTTTGTACAAAGTATTGTCATGTCATTTTTTTTAATAAAATAACCAAATAATTAACTGTAGATTATTTGCACAGTACTTCAGAATTGTCCCTTGCTGTTTAACTTGGCTCACTGTCGGTTCCACTCGACGGTATAATATTGACACTTCGTAACCCGACGTGCTTATCATTTTAGCCACTTGGCTTATTTTGCATTGGCTTGGTTTATTATCTCATTGAAAATTGAGGAAGAAATAAATCCCCTTTTGAAAATGAATCGTTTTTAAACCAACTTTTAAATAAAGAGTGTTTATATGCTTGAAATATGGACTTTTCTTTTCAAATTAAAAATTGAAAACTTCCTCAAAGTATAACGTACAGTTTGTTTTAAAGTTTTAGAAGTATAAGTTCTAAAGTTTTTACCCCTGCCGGAGCATTAATTAGTAAATACTAATTAGTAAATATTAATATACCAAAAACCCAACTAAATAAATAAATAAACATCCAAACACCCTCCTTGACAAATAAGACTCCGACCGCGTTGTAATGAATCCGAGAGCTCGTTTGATCTCGCTATTAACATCGACGAGGTTCAGCGACATTTATTATTAACGAATTATTAATAATTCATTATTAATAATCGTGACAATTATTCCTTTGAATGTCAAAGGTTTGCAAACATTTAACCACCTCCAGACTGCAAATTAATGGGAATCGTTCGTGTCGAAATCTTAAGACATGGATTCATGAATAATTTTATATCGTCAATAGAAGTCTTTATACAGGGTAATGGCTTATTACGTTTGGAACTTCGTAGAATGTATATAATCATAATAATTTTGGGCAGCTTTTACAGAAGTATAAACTGAGTACCTAATGCTTATTTTTTTCTCAAAACATATATACTTAGTACTTACTTCTTTTAGATAAGCATTTCAAATTATTTGCAACCATGAAACTAATTATTTAAGATAATAAAAAAAAATAACTGTTGAGTACTAAACGAAAAACACATAAAATATCTCATACTCATAAAATATGGAATAAAATAAGGATTAGAGATAATAGTCGGAGAAAATACGAACGCTAAATCAAAATGGCGATTTATGGTCCCGGGGCACTCGTTTATTACGTGAAGACTCCTACTATCCGGTCAGAGGTAAAAAATACTAAATCTCCAAAATGTCACCATTACACCGTCATAACTCACGTTTCACCCTTTGCCGGACCACCACCTCCGCGCCATTTTAAATTAAAAAACATAAATTAACTTTTTTATAATTCATTTAAATCTTGTAAGTTATGAAAGCGATTTAATTTTATGTTCAGTGTCTCGAAAGTATTAAGTTCTCATTTTAATTACTGTTCGGTGCGCATCACACCGAATCGATTAATAATTCAAGTGACAATAAATAATATATTGGACGTAACATTTAAAATTGATTGCATTTACTAAGTGGTTTCAGTTGGAATTTGTCGCATTTTAAATTAAATTTAATTAATATGTAATGCTACGGAGGAACTATAATATCTTACCGAAAATTCTCTCCATGATCCTTGCAGATATAAAGAAATAACTATAGTGTGTTGTATTGCAGTACGAGTATATTATGATTATGATCAAAAGTTAAATAATTAAAAAATAAGCTGTATCGTATACACCAGAGGTTCTCAAACCCTTTTTGTCTACCGCCCACTTTAAGAACAAATTATATTTTAGCGCCCCCATTGTTTCAATTTAAAATGCATCCTGATGAAATAAATCACCCTCAAGCCTCTACAAAACGCCCCTATTTTTTCTGGGTCCCACACCTTCAGACCTTCACACAAGGGAGGCGCTGTCGCCCACTTTGGGAAAGGCTGGTATATACAAAACCGATGCACTATTTTAGGACTCATGTTTTGGACTTATCCAAACGAGCCTTTACCGCAGACTCCTAAATAGTTGTTTAACTCAACAAAATAGTTTTAAACAAAAAGTTTGGAAGTGTAATGACTAAACAATTATCAAAGTTGTCTGTTACACATCGGTGTGAGCGTGGCCAGCAGTAAACAGCTTCACAGAGTTAAAGTAAGGCAGTTAGTGAACTTAAATTAGTTAAGTCGCGAGTATTTCGGTTTTGTTCCCGGCAGGTTTTGTATTGAGATTGTTTTTCACTAACAAGTGCTGCAAATAATGTATCTGTAATCTACTTCTTGTTTTTTTCTTTTTTATTTATTAATTAATTTATTGTGCCGTAGGAACATTTACAATATGACAATTTACACAAAGGATTTGTTTAGTTCTAATAAGAATTCTTTTCCAGCAGCCTTACGGAGAGAGATAGGATTAAGACCATGTAGTTGTAATGAATATGGACAGGTTCGTTCGTTTGTGATGATGTTGAAAATAGTATAGTTAGTAGTTATGACATGCATTGCACACGTATATTGCTTTAAATAGTACTATAATATAACGTAAATATTATTTTCAAAATTCATCTAAAACAAATTTAGTTTAGTTTTATATTATAACTAGCTTTTGCCCGCGGCTTCGCTCGCGTTAAGAAGTATTTACAAACTTTCATCCCCTATTTGAACCCCTTGGGGTTGGAATTTATCAAAATCCTTTCTTAGCGGATGCCTACGTCATAATATCTACCTGCATGCCAAATTTCAGCCCGATCCGTCCAGTGGTTTAGGCTGTGCGTTGATAGATCACTATGTCAGTCAGTCAGTCACCTTTAAGCGCTCTTACAGACGAACGGCACGTGTCGGTGGCACGTGTCGGTGGCACGTGTCGGTGGCACGTGTCGGCGGCACATGTCAGCGGCAGTTGACGGCAAACGGCGGCAGCCGACGGCAGCCGTTGACAGTTTATGACGCTTGCAGGGGACCTACCACGACCTTTCCTAAAACGACCATGTTTCCAGAAATCTTTGTTGTAAGATTACAATAACATTACCGTACTCACTTTTTAAATACAATTTTACTAAAAAACAGTAAAAAATGCAAAATATTGTTAAATCCGTTGTGAAATATCAACTTTTTTAAGATTGCTAGCTTAACGTTAAAGTAATTATTGCTTATCTGTCAAACGGTGTCGCTTAGTAGAGGTGGTGGTAGACCCCCAGTTGTGACGTACCGCCTTAAGGTAAGCGGCCACATGTCGGTATCATACGCAACGGACGTCTCGCATCAAACGGATAATTTTTTCACAGTACTTCCGCTGAATCGGCTGCGTACGGATTATCGAATAGCCTAGTAAATGAATGCTCAAAAGGGGGGTGTGGATGGAATAGTCGAAAGCAGAAATTTTGACTTAGAAACTTTGTTTGAACCAATTTGAAGATAAAGTATACTATCTAGTCGGTAATCCGTATGCTGCCGATACAGTGGACGTACTGTAAAAAAATTATCCGTTTGATGCGAGACGTCCGTTGCGTACCATACCGACCTGTGGACCTTTACGCGCTACGTCACAACTGCAAGCGTGATAAACTGTCGACGGCTGCCGTCGACTGCCGCCGACTGCCGCCGACATATGCCGCCGACTGCCGCCGACACGTGCTGACGTCTGCCGTCGACTGCCGCCGACGCGTGCCGCCGACACGTGCCGTTCGTCTGTAAGCGCTCTAAGAGGATACACCAAGGGCGAGGGAAAATGAAAATAGGTATTTGAAAAAGTATTGCTGTCTCACCAATCTCAAGTCTCCCACCGTAGAGCGCGATAGAGACAACACGACAAAAGTTCTAATAAAAGAACAGAAAATCTTCGATTCGATCGAATCTTCGATCAAAACATCTACCTGCGTAGATGTTTTGACGTAGGCATTTGCTAAGAAAGGATTTTGATCAATTCTACACCCAAGGGGTGAAAGTTTGTAAATTTTAAATCGATCGGGCTGAGATTTTGATACCTAATTAATAATAATACGTCTACTTAACGCGAGCGAAGCCACGGGCAACAGCTAGTTTATCATTAAACGCAATTAGAATATTATAGAAAAACGAGCTTTTGCCCGCGGCTTTGCTCGCGTTAAGAATTATTATTATATACAAACTTTCATCCCCTATTTTAACCCCTTGGGGTTGGAATTCATCAAAATCCTTTCTTAGCGAATGTCTTCGTCATAACATCTACCTACATGCAAAATTTCAGCCCGATCCGTCCAGTGGTTTGGGCTTTGCGTTGATAGATCACCATGTCAGTCAGTCACCTTTGAGTTTTATATATATAGATAAACAGTTTTAATAACAAAATATAAGTTGAAAATTCTTGCACTCTTCTGTACTCCTACATAATATTATTGAGAGAGCTGTTTGTCATCGTAAAGGCGGTTCTAGCGCTGCGTCGTAGAGGCTACCTAGTGCTACGTCATAGACGCTGCTACGCTACGTTGTAACCCCCGCCGCGCTGCCCTGCATCGTAGAGACAGATCGACTCTAGGTCGTAACGTGACTTCAGTCCTAGTGCTACGTCGTAGAGGCTACTACGCTACGTTGTAAAGACAGCTTTGCTGCCTTGCATCATAGAGGCAGCTATGACACTACGTCGCGTCGTAACGTCTGTTATAGTGCTACGTCGTAGAGGTAGTACCAGCTTGCTATGTCGTAGAGGCAGTCCTCGTGCGTCGTAGATGCTGCTACACTACGTTGTAACACCTCTGCTGCTGTACAGAGGTAGCCCTGACAATACGTCGCGTAGCGGCAGTTCTGGTGCTACGTCGTAGAGGCAGTGCTACGTTGTAACACCCCTGCTGCTTTACATCGTAGTGGCAGCCCTGGCACTATAGAGTCTATCAAATATGCTGCCAACGTCGCGCTAACGACGAGCGTGTCTAGCGCTTGTTAAACCAAATGTGCGCGCTCCTTTATACAACGGTTAAAAGGGTAAAGTTTATACGTTTGAAATATTTCAATTGTAAATGGGGTTCACCGAATATAGAATGTCCTTCAACTATTGACTACTTTAGTCGATATGCCCAGGAAGTTGTAAATGACGAGGGAAAGATTTTAAAATTTGAATATTTGATGTTATGGAAACATTAGCAAATTTTTATTTATTTATCCTCGTCTTCAGAGAGACAGGAGCGTTATTGATCGGTTAACTTTTCGACAGCAGCTAATCGAAAACGTTAATGAATAAGTAAATTCTGATTCTACTGACCATATTTTCAAAATTTCATTAAAACAAACTTAATCTAATCGTAACTCAAACTACTTTACCACCGCACGGAAGTAACGTGACGTCATTACCATAGAGAATAGATGAGGCGCAGGAAAACAAGAATATTATACGTCGGGGCTGTAAATTGGTGGGAGCGGGCGATATAGTGACAACACCCGCCGAGTGAGCACACTACAGATTTATGCGACGATGGCCGGGTGGGGTGTCACTGACCGCGGGGAGCGCATAGTGCGACTTCTAATGGCTTTAGGTAGATATTTTCCATATACAGACTGTAAAAGACATATATATTATATTTTTTGTACAATTAACAAAAATATCCAAACAATGTCAATTTATACAAGGCAACGAAGATTCAAGCCCAAAGTTAAAAGTTCAAGCCCGAAACCCATTTGCTAATGGTTTTATTTTTTTTTTACTTTTACTTCTCCTTTTACTACTCCATATCATCCACATTCTAAATAACCCAAAAATGGCCCAAAGCAATTCTCTAGCTTCCCAAGAATACACAGAACGATCGTCTAACAGCTTTCAAACGTAAAATAAATTCAATGAAATAAGTACTAAGTGTGAGTATAATTTTATTAGTCTACTATGTCGTTCATACACACACATCACACCAGTGTGAAGTAAATCGCTACCCGCAGATCGCCGGCAGTCGGGCCACACCTCAATCCGAATCACTTTTGCGTTCCCCACAATAACAAACTCCGACAAAGACTTAGTTTCGCTTTGTTAATATTGTTTTCACGCAGTTTGTTGTGTGTGTCGTGCGTGAAATTTACTTTTATGTATTTCATTTTACGATTTCGGCGGCTTAAATAATATTCGGCGAACGCTATGCTCGCCAAGATTATGGAGATTTAGGCAGCAAAAAGAGTGCTTTTGTACATTTCGTTTAGTGAATACAGATTTTACGATTTCTGTAAAAAACAAATCCCAGCTTTGTACGTTTAAACGATGAAACATTATTTGTACGTAATTTTTGAAGTACAAAATGGCAAAGAAAGTTCAAAGTTAACCGATAACAGATTATTAAATACGAGTGAAATTTCAAAGTTGAGCTCATTCAGTGGAGTACTTTGTGAATCAAAAGCGATTATTTTTCAACAAACTTCTTTCATCCAATATAGTGGCGCAACTTTCCCATTGTGCGCCGGCCGCTCGCCGCACCGCGCCACGCCGTAAATAATGAGCCGTGCTCGCATCAATATTATACTTTTCTCGTTAACAGTTTAGCCACAATTTATGGCGACATGTTTGTCAATCATCTATGATGCATGACAACTATTACCGGTATTGAAAAAGAGCTTAATATGTTGTAAATTAAATCGGTACCTACCCTAAAAAAATATTTTCAAAAGGATGAATTTTGGCAATGAAAACATAAAATATTTAGCTCCTTATAAATGTAGATGAAATACGTAATTTTACTCCGAACAAGTGTTTTCTACACTTGTTCGGAGTAAAATTGTCGTCAGACAATTTAGTTGTAACCTTAAAAGAACATTGAAAAGTTAGATAAGTCAATAAAATGACTACAGCACTTTTATGGACCGTAAAAGGCAAAAATCTTCGGAGCAAGACTGAGGTAGTCATCTAGTCGGTACTTTTATTACTAGAATAGTAAAAGTCGGGAAATTAGTATTTGAGAAAGTTATCAAAGAAGATTTAAGCTGTACTTAATTTTGTGACTCGAGGCGGTAAAAAGTGTGGACGAGTTGAAACTAGATTTATGAAAAACATTAATCTGACAAAATGGCGGGAGATTACGAGGTTTAAAATGTAGAAACCCGTCCCGTTCCAAGAGTTCATTCATATTACTTAATCAAGAGAAAGCCAAAATATATATCTTGGCTATTGGCTAAGGTATAATTGAAAATAAAATTCTATTTCAGTTATCTACTTAAATAAAGCTATAGCTATATTTAAGTAGATAACTGTAAATGACCTTTTAGTTAACTATACTTTGTACTTAAAATAATTAAGTTTTAAGGTTGTAGTTGTCTTAATAAAATAAAAATAAAAAAGTACCTTTTTATTGGCTACTGAGTACTGCATCTTTTACTCATCTGTCTTTTATCATAATTATTAATTTCTATCTTCTGTCTTATCATAATATATTAATAAGACAAAACTAATTAACTGATATCAACGCTGAAAACTTGAAATTTTGCACACCTCAGAATAAAATTGTGTGAGAATGAAGTTATATTTTGTTATTTTTTTTATCATAAGTAAAGAAATTTAAAAATTTCGCCACTAAGTTGGTAGAATACTTGACAAAGAATACTGCTGGTAAATCAATAAAAAAATAATCCACGCAAGCGAAATAAAAAGCTAGTTATATCATAATTTATCGGCTTCATATGAGCATAATGAGGAAGCCAACCTAAGACGACAAAATGGCGTTCATTTTCCCCGGCTTAGGGATCAGTCACCAGGTTTAATTAAAATATTAATTTGTTATTCAACAATTAATTAGAAGGGATTTGGGCGAAGCTGCGATACGGTACTAAACGAACTCACGGCATCTGTCAAAAATATAACCCGACTAATTACTGAGCGACACGCCACCCGTGATTACGATCAATGAGCGGGGGTTGTCATACTGTAGTGGTCTGGTGATTATTTCAAGTTTTTTATTGTTATACTAGATGACGCCCGCAACTCTTTTGCGCCAAAAATCGTTTATCGCGCGGGAACCGTGCCTTTTAAAGGGATAAAAGTAATATCCTACGTCCTTTCCCGGGACTCAAAGTAAGTAATCCAAACCGCTGAACGTTCCAAAATCCGTTCAGCGGTTTGGGCGTGAAGAGCTAACAGACGGACAGGCTTACTTTCGCATTTATAATATTAGTATGTACATTTTATAAGTGAAATCCGTACAATTTTCGATTTTTATTTGATATACAAAACAATATAGTTATTAAGGGTAAAATTCCTTTGCAGCCTTTTAAAATATATAATTATATGGATTTTATTACATAGGTGTAAATATTTCGAAAATGGATCAAAACAAAAATTATTTTAATAGCACTGCCTTCTTAGATGGGTTTGTTTTATGGAACTTTTGAATTTGATAAAATAACATACAATCAACCATTATCTCTGCTTCGACAAGTTCAAAATTAAGTTTCAATAATTAAATTAGGAGTTTTCAATTATTTATAGAATATTCAGAATCAGAGAAGTTCACAATTTGCATTATTGCCCGAATCGAAGGGCGGAAGGGGTGAAGGTCGCAAAGAAAGGGAATATTATATTTCCTAATGGAAATATCAGTTTGGAAAAAGCACTTTTTTAACCGTAACGAAATCCACTTAGCTGGCGGCGGTTTCCGTTGCTGCCAATCAACCTTTGACGACGTTAAAAATTAATTTAAACACGGCGAGACGAAATTGATTTTATGGCAACATCAAAAAAATTTGTATCCAAATTACTAAGGTATAATGTGTATTTTTTACTGAGGCAAGTTACGACTAGGTTTCTGAATATATTAAACTTACTATTTTTTACAATATTTAACTGTTTTCCAAAGAAACATAGTTTTTAGCACCCTAACATTTTTAGAGGTTCTTTGAGAGTTAGAAAATAAATTGCACTGTGTAGCGACTGTGTATAAACATAATAAAGCCAAACTTAAAGTTTAGATACCACTTATCGCTCGTAGACTATTTATTTCAGCGGTTCTTTCTTGGTGGCGAAACCCTTTCAAGAATCTATGTAATTGATTGTACTGTTGGTTCTTGGTGGAAATTCATGTTGAACACTAATAAAACATAATTTTTCGTCATTTATAATATTAATTTCTTAATATAGTGGAAAAAATTCACGAAAAATTGTGTTTTATTAGCTTTCAAGAATAGATAATTGACGACCTCCTCTCTCAATGGTTAGAGTATAGTATAAAAGTATTAAATATATTTCCGTTGTCTGGTACTTGTAACACAAGTCCTTCAGGTACTTAGCACGGGGCCAGACTGACGTGGTGTGAAGCGTCCATAGATATTATTATATTATTATTATTATAATTTTGTCAGACCCTAAAAACGTTTTGTCATTGAATTAATTTTCTCCATGCTGGTGTCTGATTCGCGGAGTCCGAAGGCTCCGTGGAGCACACTTCCAGAATGGTTGTTCTAAATTATTCGCTGTGGAAAAGAAATAGAATTAACACGCAGGCTGTTCGGCTTCACGGAATCGAAGCGGCTGTTGATTTATTACGAGTGAATTATTACAAGCGGCCCAAACTTTGGGAAACATTGACTTTGATTTAATTTTTACAATCGGAGTTTTCCGTACCGATTTGCGTCGAGGAAATCGTCGTTTTGTATTCGGTTACGAAACGTTCAAATATTGAATTGTATGTATATTTATAAGTACTTCTTACCAAAATTCATTTGGAGGGTTATGTTTTTCGGGTACATGTATGTATGTATATTTCCCTGATAAATTATAATGAAATGTTAGTACCTACCTACTCTAGATTTTTCTTGAGTTTTTGTATGTAGAGGATTTGATTTTGAGTGAAAAACAATAGAGAGTGTATGTATTTTTTAAAGAATAACACCTACAGTGTTGAGAAAAGGTTGTAATGTCATGGCCCCTGCACATTTATTATATTGGCCCCCTTCAATATTTTAATGTTTTGATAACAATAATGGTGCAACGTGATGCTCGCGTCATGCTGCTAATGTAGTACCGTAAAAATCCAACAGAGGCTGTCATGTTCGATTGTCTTTTGATCCAGTTCAAACTTGCGACCACGACCAAAGAGTGACTACGTAACTTTGCGATCGGCGAAACTTTTAAAGGCCAGGCCACACTGCGTTGCGGCGTCATGTCACAAAAACAACATCGCACAGAAATGCGATGCGTTGTTACAACGCAAAAATTTCATCGGAAATGTCGTTGACGTATCGCAAATTTCCACGATGCCTTATGCGACGTCGTAGATTTTTACGATGCATCGCCGCAACGCATTGTTGTGGCCTGGCCCTAAGTGTGTGTTATTTTATTTCGATAGTTGTTAAAAAACAGAAAGATTTGGCTTTTGTGTTTGAACATCAGATGCATCAAACTGTTTTCTTACGGAATTTAAAAGGTAAATATATAAAATTAAACGTTTAAAAAATATTTTTGGTACGTTTCTTTAAATATTTGCAATAATTATTGTAGGTCCCCTTACATTGGTCGTAATGTGGCCCCGGGTGTCACATATGCATGTAAGAGTGTTTCATGACGTGGAAGACGTAACCACGACGGAGAAGGCGCTGGTAAGAATGCCGTTTGACACCAGAGAGACACTACAATATCCAGCAGTAGCTCTGAAAATGACAAAGACGTCGTAAATACTGATTATGACGACTCATATACAAATATGATTCCTGAAAACGCGGACGTGCCGTGTATGTTCTGACTTCCGCGACACAATTTATTCCAACGACAGAGCTGAAGAGATAATCTCAAAATACCAAATGTGATTAATTAAGAATAAATAATTATTTCGATTATCGTGTACGAGTTTTGTTTATTCCCTAATAAGACATGCTTAAACAAATTAATAAGATGTCCCATAATGTATTTTTTAGGTTTCTGACTCCTTTATTTTTAAATAAATCTTGATAAACAAGGTGGGATGCCACATTACCACCTTCTCCTATACTAGTTTAAATGCGTCTTAGGTTCTAAGATCTATCCTAACTGTAACTGTCCTGATATCATATTGCCAGTAGTTTTTTTAATTTACATATAAAACCGACTTTTCTTAAAGTAATCTCATAACAACTCGCTTATCTGAGATAATCGCGTTGCCAATTTCCATAGGGAGGGTTATATTTAACTCCAAATAGGCGGGAGCAGATAGTTTTTCGGGATATTCTTAAGTAGGTGTCACTATTAGCGCTACAAACCCGGATTATCTATGGATCCGCACAATGGGGGTAGTCATAAAATCCGCCATTACGGCTAACGACGCAAAGGGTCACGGGGTATTGCACGCGCGGAATTAAGATCAGCTCGTAAAACGTGCTGCAAGTCATTCCGTAAGGAAGGATTCCGTACGTTTATTATAAATTGCGTGTCTTACGCTTTTTAAAGCTGGCCTTTAATGATATGGAAATGGCTGCAACGTACTTAAAATGAAAAAGGTTTCCATATCAAATGGATGGCATACGCCTTTAGGGAATCATTTTAGACGACAAGCACGTCTCTTTGATTGATGGATGATAGGATCAGCTTCCTGTGGGCTTTCGAAGAGGCAAACGGTAGCACAAGCTAATTCTTTCACTGTGTTAGGTGGTGTTGAAGGAGAGAATTAGGGCATTTTAGTGTACAGCCCCCAGCACTCCTTTTTCTACAGACCTTTCCCTGGAGTGATGCAGGTGCGGTCGCAGCCTGAAATTTTGGGGGGAGGGTCACTCAGTAGTCACTACACTATTTTTTTTTATCTGCGCCCTCGGACGGTTCTAGGTTCACAGCAGCTGTCTAAGGTCGGGCGAAGTGGTGGTTAGGGGGACATCTAGAAATTTCCTTTTATTCTTTGGCAACATTTTGAGATTTTTCAATTTCACCTTAGATATTGGGGGGGGGGGGGGGTCATGTCCCCTGTGACCCCCCCCACAACTGGGTTAAGTTATGTGTACCACATATAACTTAACCCAGTTGTGACCATCTCGTGCTCATAATTGAATTGTAATAAGTATATTATTGGACAATAAGGTAGTAAAGGAAAACTGTGCGAAATTGTGCAGGACCCCAAAAATATTCGCGCAGAATCAGTTAGTGCATGATGGATCGAGCTCATTTCCTGTTTAGAGACGCGGCTCGGGCGGGCGGCAAGGGCGGGCGCTAGGGCGGGCGGCCAGGGCGGGTCGCTAATCGCTGTACTTTACCTTAGGATTTTTTCCGTAACATCCGTTATCGCAAGATGATGTTCCAATTTCCGATTGCGATAAAACAAAGATTAAATTGCTCGTTATCTGATGAATAAAAGGCAAAGAAGGTTAATTTATCCATTTTTTGGCTTAAAAATGTGGTCCCTGATTTTATTATAGAATATCCATAACTAGAGTACCTCAAATATTAAACTTGTCAAAAAGGCTTTTCAAAGTTACAACAAGAGAAGTAAATCGATGAGAGAACCATAAGATATTTAATAATATTTTGTTTTCATTTACGTGAAAAGAAAAACATAATACGAAAATTTTGTAAAATAAATTCTTTGTTTTTTTTTCTTACTGTATAAAACGTTCAATATTCTTCTAATTCCGGATTCCATTACGTATCAAAAAATCTGCTGAAAGAGAATGAATGGCTGTAGGTATTGTTACAAATCAGAATTCACGAATGCCCTCCGAGAACGATCTACATCTGCGAGATTCATGTTCCCTTTTGTCCGTCATCGCCGGCGACGCCCCCTAAAATATTGGCCTCCAGATAAAATGTATTAAGAAAAATCTATTAGGAAAGTTAACAATACCGCGCCGGCATCGCTGATTGTATTGTTTTGAGTTATCAGCGCTTAATATAAAATGTTGGTCAGTTAAGATAACGGATGCCATACAATTGTGTGTTTTTAAATAAAATTGGGATGATGATAAATTATTGACACACTTTTTTTTGGTCAATAAAATTAATTCAATTAAGGTGTCTAAATTTATATTTGTTAGCAAAATGGGCTTTTTGTTATTTTCTTTTGGATAATATTAAATTACTAAGAAACCCTTCACATTAGGTCGCAAGCAGTGCGGCAGCAGCGCTGCAGCCGCAGTGCTTGCGACCTAATGTGAAGGCAGCCTAATATTTAACTTCTTGCTTTGGTGGGTTCAGAATATTATAAGAAGAATGATTATAGAGAAGAATGTTTATAGACGAGTTATCGTAATGTTATCGAAATAGTATTAAGACGCTCCCCCTACAACAATATACCTTACGTACCTTGAAAGCTACAACATTATAAAATACAGCAAAAAAAATTCAAAGAATTCAAGCAACATTCAGTATCTCCCTAGTATTTATAAATAACGTTTATATTTTGAAACACACGTCAATAGATCGACAATTTTATTAACTACGTATTCGCCGTTTGATTTTTTTTAGGTCAATTTTGAACTAAGATAAGTGTACGATCCATATCGTACATCAAGCAGTTTTAGGGTTTTTAAGGAGTCAGCGTTTAGGATGCGCTCGCGTAATTATTTAATTATTTTATTATAATCAGCATCGATCTATCAAGGTGATCGCGCGTGCTCGCACACCCAGGTCATTTGATCATCAAGTATCTATAAAAACTTTGTATCCCTTTTGACGAAAAATGGGGAAACATAGGTGAATGAAATTTTGCACAGTTATAGTTTTTATGGTAAAGGAGTGCATCTTATGCAAATTATGTTTTGATCATATATTACACACACTACAACACACACACTAGGAAAAATGACAGATTTTTGAGCGACAAGCGATTATATACGAATAGGACAATAGAGTGACATACGAATTTTACTCTTTTATTTATGGTTGAAGTCTGTTGACAACAAGGTGACAATTTTTTTAATCCTCCCCCTAACATGATCAGGGCTGCTTTTTATCTTTTATTCATATCTTTTCCATGAAGGTGACAAATTGAAAATTTGTTGAAAATGGATTATATTTTTTTTATTGAATCTTAGATACTATTAGACAATGCTTACACGGCCAGTCTGAGATCAGCTGAGTCCCAGAGACAAGAGTTGAAAAAAATATGATAAAGTCAAAAATTTTTTTACAAAATATACCTAGGTAGTAGTCCTAATGTCGTTGAAACTAAGGTCGAATTTCGACCATTGGGCGATCTCTAGTATAAATAAATCAAGTAACGGTATATCAGGTCAATCGTTTCATTTATCAAGTAAAAGGTGTAGTAGTTAATCAAGGACGCTGCAATAAGTAAAAAAAAAAATAGGATTTTGCTGCGATCTCGGCAACGCGTAATATGTTCAAGGTCGTTTGCTTGATGGCCTTAAAATGGTGATATTATGAATAGCTCGAATTCCACAATCGAGATACATAGCTTTATATCAGTTATCACACTACTGTTAAAATATTATAATTATCAGTCATTCCGCAGAAACATACTTGATAGAATATAGTTAGCGTGTCTCACGTATCATACACTTAGGTAATAGGAACATCAAAAATGCTTTTAAATATTTTATAACTTACTGATATTGTTGTGCCATATAAATTATTTCTAGTATCAATATAAAAAGTAGGTAAAAACCTATTCTCAGGCCTAACGAATGTACCATCGAGGAAATTGATTCCTAGGCAGTTAACAGACCAACGTCATTTGGTCGGATCGTGTCACTTCAATGTTAATTGTGATTTGTCGGCTGGGTTTGAGCCTGAGGTAACGCGACCAAGCTACGTAGGTCCCCCATGTGCCTAGGAATCAACTTCTCTGATAGTACATACAAAATTTCATTAAAATCGGTTGACCCGTTACGGAGGAGCTTACGCACAAACACTGTGACACGAGAATTTTATATATAGATGTTATATGATGATATATTATAGATATATGATGAGATATTAATACATATTACATTATACACCTGTTCAAATGAGTCGTTATTTGAGGTAACGGAAGTCCGCTCTATATAGTACTCTCAGAGTACAGACGATCGTATCTATGAAACTGGAGTACATTTCCTTCTGTCTCTTATTAACACTTTGCTGCTGTTTCATTATCTTTAAATTGGACTAGGTTAAAGACACACGAAAAGTTATTAAGAGTTAAAATATAATGCTAGAGAATATGAATTTCGATAAAAATTGATATAATAAAATAGTATAATCCTGCGACAACTATATAAAAATACGTGGGAGAGCCATGCTTCGGCACGAATGGGCCATCTCGACCGGAGAAATACCACGTTTTCACAGAAAACCGGCGTGAAACAGCGCTTGCGCTGTGTTTCGCCGAGTGAGTGAGTTTACCGGAGGCCCAATCCCCTACCCTATTCCTTTTCCTACCCTCCCCTATTCCCTTCCCTTACCATCCCTACCCTCCCCTATTACCCTATTCCCTCTTCAAAGGCCGGCAACGCACCTGCAGCTCTTCTGATGCTGCGAGTGTCCATGGGCGACGGAAGTTGCTTTCCATCAGGTGACCCGTTTGCTCGTTTGCCCCCTTATTTCATAAAAAAAAAAAAAACTGATCATCTCAAAGTGCTTAGTCATATTTCATCTTCTAATTTCGAAATATAGATAATAGATATTAAAATCTCAAAAATCTATAACATATTATGACCAAGCACTGATGGTATTCAATAATACTTTTAGAAAGATTTGTAAACTTAAGCTTCAAAGATTCCATATCTCTCAGAGAGTAAAAAATGTGATTGCGAATGGCTTTAATCTGGCTGAAAGACCTACATCTAGGACTTAGCTCATTGCAATTTGCTAAATAAGATCTCCCGGACCAGTGACTCCGAATGTCGTCAAAGGAGAGGCGAATCGTGTGGAGATAAAATTATTTTCGCAAATAGTTTATGCGGTAAGCTTTACGAGAATGAAGCATATTAATTAATAATATTATATAATATGAAATCCTTACTTCTATACTAGTATATACTAGTATAATATTATAAACGCAAAAGTGTGTCTGTCTGTCTGTTACCTCTTCACACCCAAACCACTGATCCGATTTTGCTGAAATTTGGTATGGGGATACTTTAAGTCTCGGGAAAGGACATAGGATACTTTTTGTCCCAGAAAAATGTATGGTTCCCGCGCGATATAATACAAAATTCATCTAGTCATCTAGAGTCAGTACATTTTAAAATTCACTGTAACATTATGTTCTGTAGAGCGAACTCTATATATAATCTCTATAATAATATAGGGGACTCATACACAGTACACACCCTAAGGTACTTACCTGATCCCTTCTAAAAAGTGGACTTAAAATGAGGACGAAAAGTGTCACACTCTAAATACAATCGCCGTCCTGTCCACACGTCACGTCGCACGTCACCGGTCACGGCGCACGTCACGGCGCCGACGGGACACACCTGTGCACACAACGGAACTCACTAAAATGGGGATCAGTTCTTGAAGTATTTTAAAATAAAAATAACGTTACTTTATTTGTTTCGAGACGAAGATAATTGTCCTTATATCAGGTACGCGAAAAATTGTTTTAAGCATGAGAACCGTACATTTTTAATGTACTTGGGATCTGAAAATGTCCCATTGCTGTCCACCAGGGATCGAACCTGCAATCTCTCTGCGAACCAAAGGTCTAACCACTAGGCGGACGCCCTTGCGACTAACAGAACGTAATATTTTTTTTATTTTTTTTTATTTTATGAAATAAGGGGGCAAACGAGCAAACGGGTCACCTGATGGAAAGCAACTTCCGTCGCCAAGGACACTCGCAGCATCAGAAGAGCTGCAAGTGCGTTGCCGGCCTATTAAGAGGGAATAGGGTAATAGGGGAGGATAGGGAAGGGAAGGGAATAGTTGAGGGTAGGGAAGGGAATAGGGTAGGGGTTAGGGGATTGGGCCTCCGGTAAACTCACTCACTCGGCGAAACACAGCGCAAGCGCTGTTTCACGCCGGTTTTCTGTGAGAACGTGGTATTTATCCGGTCGAGCCGGCCCATTCGTGCCGAAGCATGGCTCTCCCACGTATAAAATTATGATAACCATAAAATATTGGTTCATCACCGCAAGTGAACACTCGGTGCTCATGATGTGAGGATCCCGAAATAGCCAGGAAGCCGTTAGTTCTGCCCATTCATAAATAAACTGACGGGATTTACTACAGATTTGTTTATGGCAGATAAACTACTGCACTATTATTACGTACACCATCGTACACGGTTAGTTATTTCAAGGAAAAACACGTGGTAATTCTAATAACATACGCAGAAATCATAAAAGTCGGCCAAGTGTGAGTCGGACTCGCGCACGAAGGGTTCCGTACCGGTATAGAGTGAAAGTGGAAGCTACGCTGCTGACTTTACGTTCGTGATAAAGATAATATTCGGCAGATAGATCTCATATTTTGCCGATTTTAGCGGATCCCTAGACACGAGCAATTTTATTGCGCAATATCACCTATAACGTAATAATTTAATCTAATTGTCCAATAAACTGTAATTAAATAAAATTGAAGGGTAAATACCACGTAAATACTAAAAACGGGAGATATAACATGAGCCCAAGGTTAATTTAACCTACAAATATATATCCTTATTGAAGGCAGGTGATGATTGTAAATCATTTCGAAGTTTCTGATCAGCAACTACAAAGCGAATCCATACTAATATTACAAATGCGAAACTGTATCTGTCTGTCTTGTTACTCCTTCACGCTCAAACTGCTAACCGATTTTGCTGAAATTTAGTAAGGAGACTTTGAGTCTCTGGAAAGGACATAAGGATACTTCCTGTCTCGAAAAAATGTACGGTTCATGAGCGATAAACGAATTTTGTCGCAACGGAGTTGCGGGCGACATCTAGTGTTTTATAACTATGAGTAGACTTTTACCTTTAAGATTGCCCTTAACTCAGTTCCATGACTGGACAATACTATCTGGATACCCGCATGAGCCCTTTGAGGGTGAACCGCGAGATATTACTATGGAGATTGCCTGCATCTCGTCAGAAATAAGTGGGAACAGTTTCCCGCCCTGTAAGTACTACGTATAACGCAGGGCGATTAGTTTTGTCAGTCGCAAATTGCGAAATATATAGAATTAATATTGTCTCTTTCATTTCACCGACAATTTCGTTAATTTCGCGAGAACCATACATTTTTTGAGCCAAAGGCTATTTGAGGTTCTTTCTCGGGTCTAAAATATCTTCTTACAAATTAAATCAAATAGGATCAGAATAACAGAGTTACCCACTGCAACGATTTTAGCAGCTACATGTATCAGCGATCAAACTAACAATTTAAATCAAAACTAAACGGCACCTCAAAATGGGGGTTATTTAAATTACAGAGCTACAAATTCGTTTAGAACTATTTAGCTTCGGAGTTTTGAGAATGATACTTATTTCGTTAGTATTAAGGCATAAAAATGGTAAAATAAGATCGAACCAAGTAGAACCCTGGTAATTTTAGTGTACCTCGCCACAAACGGAGCTAAACGCCAAATTTACATAAATATTATTGCCAACATAAAATGCCATGACCAGAGCCTCAGAAAGTTATTTCGATATTTAATTACGAGTCATAAAATTTATGAACTATGATTATTACGTCCCGAAATAATATAACTATAATATACAGAATTTATACAAAGAGTTATCCTGGTCTTACACGTTAAAAAGTCGCGTAACAGACGAGGACAAAGTATTACAAACGATAGATAATATCTTTAAATGTAATGTAGATATTTTATTAGTAAAGTTTATTTATTCAATCACCATAATGCAAGATATATTATAAGGATATCAAATTTTCAGTTCAATTCAAGCTCATAGTCACAACCTGTGGTCACAACATACTATACCGAAAATCAATACATTTTGTATAAGGCAAGCCTTGTGGTTTGGATCGTAGTTTTAAAACTTCATTGTCTGTTTCGTTATATCTTCCGAGCTTCAAAAATAAACGTATAGTGAGCAAATTTACGTAACCAAGAAGAATAATACTGTATACGACCACATTACAGAAAGCTTCACCCTTTGATCTTGAAATAAGCCAACTAAACAACTCCAGCCACAGAAAACTAGACTTTGCGCTTCAGACCTTGGAGTGCAAAATTGTTTTGGCACAATTTAATTTTGAGATTCAACCACTATTCATCAATCATGACAAGATAGTGCTAGGGGTGTCGCTTCGATGATAATATTATGTAAGACGAGTTGCGACATTTGCTGACTGTCGCGTCGGTTGTACAACATAGAGTATATAGAATATAACTCTGATTCTACTACTTAATTTCAACATAAAGGTAGCTTCGTTTCTTGTTCGATTCAGTTCGTTACTTACAAACAACAGTACTATATTGAACAAAATATTCTCAAAGAATTTCTATGGCGCTGGTTTGACTGTACACGAAAAAATTGGTTTTTAGCTACATTTGGTAGGAATTAAACTGGATCGAACATGGAATGAAGCTGAATTTTTTTTAAATAGAATTAGGGGGCAAACGGGTCACCTGCTGCTTGGCAACTACCGTCACCCATGGACACTCGCAACATCTGAAAAGTCAGTCATAAAAAGTATGTTGCAGGCGTTTTAAGAGGGAATACGCTCTCTTCTGGAAGGTTTTTATGGCTTATTGGTCCGGAAATACTGCTGGTGATGAGTGACAGAAAGTTAGGCGAAAAACGCACGTTTTAATATTGTATTTAAATTGTAGAATTAGGGTACAGGTTTTGCCATTGGAATTATAATTTGTCTTGAAGGAGATAGCATCTTGACAGCGGCAGTTCGTGCAATTCTAATAATAGAGTGAATTAATACTTAACAAACACGAGACAATGCCAAAATAAGTTACAGTTTTAGATACTCTAGCTTTAACCCTAACTAAAATTCTATGAATGAACGTAAATGACTTAGATGAATGTGTGCTTTTTGCATCCTGTACATTGCTCTATGTCAGGGGTCACCAATTAGTTTCGCTCGGGGTCCGTTTTAAGACACCTTCGCGGTCCACACCTTTTATATAAAAATTTTTATTAAACATTTTTATATAAAATTTAATAATTACGGAAATTACATAGGTATTTTTAGATACCAAAGAGAAAAGTAACCATTTTTTGTAGCTAATTATCTCTCTGAAGTTTGGAGTGAAATATTGACATTAAATCCTGGAGATGTTGAAGTCCTAAGATGAACGAAGATCATCTTCGAACATGCTTGGTCCGCACCCAATGGGTTGGCGGTCCGGATGCGGACCGTGGTCCGCCATTTGGTGACCCCTGCTCTATGTCATGGAGATTGTGATGCATTATGTCAAACCCCATACATTTTTTATATTCAACTTTTCTATCGACACTGGCGAACGCATTTTGACTAAACACCTAGACACGTACGTGACTTTCAATGTCTACTAAGGAATCTCAATTGAGTAAAAATAAATGATTTATATGTTCCACCACTGACGGATCCACTATTGTATGTTGTGGACGACTGCCAGCGTTCACGGAACGGGTCAGGGCTTTCATTGACATTTCAGTTTCTTGCATACGATAATTTATATAGCGAATTGTGACGTGGGAGAGCCATGCTTCGGCACGAATGGGCTGGCTCGACCGGAGAAATACCACGGGCTCACAGAAAACCAGCGTGAAACTGCGCTTGTGCTGTTTCGCCGAGTGAGTGAGTTTACCGGAAGCTCAATCTTTTCTCTTTTCCCTTCCCTACCCTCTCCTATTTCCTTCCCTACCCTCCCCTATTCCCTTCCCTACCCTCCCCTATTACCCTATTCCCTCTTAAAAGGCCGGCAACGCACCTGCAGCTCTTCTGATGCTGCGAATGTCCATGGGTGACGGAAGTTGCTTTCCATCAGGTACCCGTTTGATCGTTTGCCCCCTTATTTCATTTAAAAAAAAAGAATCCTAAGGCATTAGATATAGTAAGAGCCACTTATGTCACATACGTTTTTTATTAACTTTCCTCTCGAAATAAGATCCAGTTAAATTCATTACACAATACACACGGCCAAACAATACCGAACATAGTTTGTTTGAATTTTCGTCAGTTATTTACTGGTATATTGTTCGCTCTTGATAGAGAAGTATATTTGTAGGTACCAAAACATTGATTTTGATGAGCATAGGAAGATAATATTTAGAACTAAAAGAAGAAAATAAATATTCTACTTAGTCAAGATTTATAAACATTAAAAAAAAATTATACGTGGGAGAGCCATGCTTCGGCACGAATGGGCCGGCTCGACCGGATAAATACCACGCTCTCACAGAAAACCGGCGTGAAACAGCGCTTGCGCTGTGTTTCGCCGAGTGAGTGAGTTTACCGGAGGCCCGATCCCCTAACCCCTACCCTATTCCCTTCCCTACCCTCAACTATTCCCTTCCCTTCCCTACCCTCCCCTATTACCCTATTCCCTCTTAAAAGGCCGGCAACGCACTTGCAGCTCTTCTGATGCTGCGAGTGTCCATGGGCGACGGAAGTTGCTTTCCATCAGGTGACCCGTTTGCTCGTTTGCCCCCTTATTTCATAAAAAAAAAAGACATTGAATGGCATTACAGCAGTGCCAGGAGAACTGGCTGGTTTTCTACTTTCCTTAAATCCTGACGCGAGTTTTAGAATTTTCTCAAAAAATAGATAACGCCGCTAAAGAAGTTTTCACTTTAAAAAAAACAACTGCAATGTACTCAGTCACTTTTCTGAAACAATCGGAGAATTATTAGTAACATCATAGTATACTACGTGAAGAAAATATGTTAGTTACAATTTACAAGAATTACGCGATAACATATTACAGAATGGGCCCTGGACATTGGACAGTACATTGGAAACAATAACACAGTTGTACGAGCTGGCAGGTTAGTGGTACTTTGCCGGCGCACGGCGCAGGCGTTTGGACGCGCTCCAAACTGTCCCCATCTCCGCTCCGTGGAAATTGTGAGGGGCCACGACACCGTTAATAGGAGAGTGACGTGAAAATGACATGTGCACTATATCAACAATGATTTCGAAGTAAGGATGAGCCGAATATTGTGTTTATTATTTATCAGCTTTTGACCGCGGTCTCGCTCCTGAAATAGTATTCTTGACATACAAACTTTGAATCAGTAAGATCAAAATCAAAATATTTATTTCTAAATAGGTAAACAAAGTTAACACTTTTAGAACGTCGTGTCTACATGAGGCCTACCACCGGTTCGGGAACTACCCCGCCAAAAAGAACCGGCGTAAGAAACTCGCATGGGGCCACCTTTTACCAAAAAGGTGGAAAATAACAGTAAAGTAAGTATTAAGTATCTATTATACTTAATCAAAGTTTACATTTTTTAGGTCAGTTTGTTGTGTGTAGGCCAGTGAGTTTTAGTATTTTATAGTGCCCAAGTATGTGCGCAGTACACAAGAGCACTCTCTATTCCTTTACTCTCATATGCCCATCCGACGCATGGACCACCTTACTTGAAGTTGTCAGACATCAGGTGATCAGCCTGTTCCTATTGTCCCAACTAAACTTGGAAATACCACGTTTTCAACGCGGAAATCGAACATAATATGACTTCCGAGTCAAAAGCCATGCTCTAAGCTACTGGACCAGGGAGGCGTTGGAGTCTATAGAATTTTGAAGTCTATATAAATACAGCAGACCTTAGAAGATTTGCCTCAAGGTGCCGCCACACCGTTGTCACATTATACAGTAATTTGTATGATTGTTGCACTTTCATTTCCATTTCCTTGTCGAGTTATAATTTTTATTTTATTTTAGTGTATATCAAAAATTACGAAGCACTTAGGAATACTAGCCATTAAAGCTCTTAAAAAATTCACGTGCCTTATAAAAATCTATAGCTAATAAAAAATAAGTAAGCGATAGGCAGCTTATTATGCTCATACTTACATTGTCAACGAGTTTGGAGTGCAGGCAATTTTTCTTTTAATAAATTCTTTAACAGGTTTAGATGTTCGCTAATAGTTCGCCTCCTGTCTGAGATCACAGGCTCACAGTACGCCTGACGATTATGCTTAGACGGTCATGACTGCAGTCCACCTACCGGCCAGAGCCTGCAGGTGGACTTTATAATATGTGGGGGCTTTAAGTTCATGACATTTGACGGTTGTGTGACACGACTACGAACACGAGTGACTATCGGGTCTTTCGGGGTATTCAGCAGCAATTTAGTGCTAAATAGCTGACGATAGGTATACAAGAGTCAGAAAAATGTTATTGACCCTTTTTCAAAACACGAGTCCACCGGCACCTCGTCTGACAGTCCAGTGCCGAATTAAATATCCAAAAACTTAATTGCTTAATACTTAAAACGGGTGACAATTCAAAAATGGATGCGCCCTCAGTTTTTGGTGCCCTCAGGTTGGTAATTAAATGTTTATCTGTCAGGCCGAGCCCCAGTGAGCTCCGTCACAGCAGAGACCCGCATCTAGTCTAATTAATTCAGAAGTCTTTTAAGTTTCTAATTACCCCACAAACTTCTGACAATCCAGCTTTATTGCTTTGTATTAAAACTTGATTATAATTAACAACTAATTCGCTCTTAATCTGGGTCTACACCGCACTTAAACAATTGAAAGTTTTATTCGTTTAACTAATTTAATCTTTGGTTAACAAGATTGTAAAGTTATATTTAATGGTGGCAGCTGTTTTTCCGTCGACTTACGATTAGTCTCTATAGGATCATTTAGAGTAGTTAAGAATATCGGTCTTTTGGTTACAAAATTTGTTGTACTACTAAGCTATAATTGATTTTTTTCATATCATACGATCAGACAACCTGTCTATGTAATACAGGCCTACACGGAAACACATTTTTCATAATCTCACTCACCAGTTCTGAGTCAGAAACTCAGAGCACCACGCTCTGAACCACGTATTAAAATATATACCTAATCTTTAATATAAGCTATGTTATGTCATTATCTAAGTAACAAACAGTGAAAATTAATTGCTAAGTATTTTGAATTTTCTCAGGTACTTTAAAATTCGAAGTATCGTTCTATCTCTATCTAAACAAGTCGACGTGAGAGGGATGCGACATTAAAATGGCAACAGCGTGTTCCGGCTTGTGAGAGTGCCGGATGCTATAAATCATCCCCCTACTTAAGGGCGACTTTTAAGGCCCCTTAAAGGTTAGCGACGCACCTGCGTATCTCACAGTATAGCAATTTGTTGGCGTAATCACGGATGAGCTGTTTGAAACTATAGTTTACAATGTGTATGATATTTTAATAAAGATACATTAAGTGAATACTTAATTTTAATTTCTTCTTCTCGGTCTATAATCTAATCTCTAATCTTCGGTCAAACTTTCATTAAGGATAAGTTGTCAAATGACTTTGTATGGCCGGACAGCGAATACAACAAGGCTTTCAATCAGTCTTGTATAATGTATTCGATAGTTTTGACAGTGCAGTTACAGTTAAAAAATGATAAAATAGTATTATGGGAAATTCGATCTCGAAATTATTATCAAACGAGCTTTTGCCTGCGGCTTCGCTCGCGTTAAGAAGTATTATTATATACAAACTTTCATCCCTTATTTTAACCCCTTAGATGTAGAATTGATCAAAATCATTTCTTAGCGGATGCCTACGTCATATCATCTACCTGCATGCCAAATTTCAGCTTGACCGGTCCAGTGGTTTGGGCTGTGCGTTGATAGATCACCATGTCAGTCAGTCACCTTTGAGTTTTATATATATACATATATAGATACATAATTTATGTTGTCTAAGTACCCTGTTGCCTAAGTCATGACTTTTTAAACCAATGAGAAATATACTTGTATAGCAGTAATTGCAGGCTAAGTTAATATTTTTATCACTAGAGGGTGGAGAGTAGAGACAGTTTAGTCAAGTTTCATAATATTTTTATTTCATTTCATTTTATTTCTTTCACAGTATTCCATTTCTTTCTCTCATTTTATTTCACGATACGTAGATATTATGTACTTATTCATTTTTTAAATTGAAAAATTATGTTTCCGTAAAAAGAAGACGTACCTTTACTTAATGTTTTCAATTTAAATGAATAAATAATGAATAATTCATTTTGGGGTATTTTGCAGCGCGCTCGGTACAGTCATCAATACGGGGTATTTACATAACCAAATCAATATTACGAGCATGACTGTACAGTGTGCAGTACACTGAGATTAATAAAAAAAATAATAACTAGTGGGTAAAAGAGTTTATTTAGTCATTATTTAGACATTTTTCGTCTAAATAATGGCGATATCTTCTACATGAACCCTGTGAAGTAAAAGCTTAAAATGTTTTTAAGAATTTGATTTTAAGAAATTTTTTTTTTTACTAAAATCAAGCTAGACACATAGATAAACATAATATAAATGGCTCGTTGATTAATGTTTTGCGATATGGGTATTTAACACTAGGCAGATTGCTCATTATTTACGTTTCGCTATGTTAGTCGTTTTGCAATTTAGACTGAGAGGAATAAAAAATAATATTATGATCTATTATGTTCCCTTTGCACTTAAGAACTTTTTCATTCAATGTGATCGCTGATAAATTAAAAACAACAGGCGAAACAATTGGACTTAGAATCGAAGTAATTAAGAATCGGATTTCACTGGTGTCACGTTGAACTGAAAATAAATCTGTATTTAAAAACGTGGAATTGTACTAGCTACGATCCTCTTCTCTTCTAAGCTAAACTTCTAATATTTAACTTTTAATTTGCTAGCTCTATGAAGAAAATTAATCTAAATAATTAAAGATGGTAAATACTGCAACACGTATATTACTTTATAACTATTACTACTTCTGTTTACTATTAATACAATATTATTTACTTTCGAAAAACAACCCCCTTACTTGCGCAGTCGCATAATAAAACGGTATACACCGATTTATATTTTAAAATATAAATTGAAAATTGTAAATTAATGAGTAAGAAATAAGTCGGATGAGTTGTATTGACGTGCAACAACTCCCACGCGACTCCTCGATTCAATTTCAATTAACAATTTCAATAACTCGTTCGCCGGTTTTCTGTAAGGGAGACTTTAATTTAAAATATGAACCTTTAGAAAGCCTTTCTAAAGATTTATTTTGAAATTAAAGTAGATATTAAAAACATCTCAAACACATTACACAAATTACGGTACGACTGTCAATAAGTATTTCTGAAATCTGAATTTCTGATATGTTTCCATTATCTATTATATTTCGATCTAAGTATACATAATTCTCATTCTAATGATAATTGTGTATACTTAGGTTGAAGTATACGGAAAAAATATGTTTCCGTTCCGTTTTCACTCCGTCTGTCCGGAGTGCAACATGTTATTTTTACTATAAAACTAAGCATAGGACACGTCTTGTAAAAGTCCCAATGTGAGTAACTGGGAACAAACGCCTATCTGACTGCTTTAAAGTTAACCATACGGTATAAAATTCATAATTCTTTTCCGCATGTAAATTATAAACTTTGCTGAAATCTGTTTTAAAAATAAAGCAATTTACTCAATATGACGTCCGCCTCAAAAAGTTCCTTTGGCTGCGCTCCAGATCCGTGCCATTTCAAATTATAAGCCGAAATAAGATTTTTGTGGAATTATGACGAGCAAACGATTCGCCTGATAGTAGCAGAGGAGATACAACTGCCGTTTAAGCCCCCAGTCACATGAAATATTAGACACAGATAAAAATACACACACACGCACAAAACAAGTCAGATCAGGTTGGCCTGCGCTCAGCCCGAACGGATGAATATTTTTCTCCGTATTTGGAGATCTTAACATGAGATAAACCTTAAAAAGCAAGCCACCATTTTGGATTATTTTTAAAGGTAGTTTTCCAATTTTCGCATCACGCGACAGCGGCCGACGAAAATTCAAATAAAATGCCACTTTTAAAAAAAAGGAGATTATCAATTCAACGCGTATGTTTGTAATATTTCCAGAACTGCCCAATTTTCGTATATTATGTTAGTCTATATCAGCGTTTGAATAAATGTGCCAAATTTTAGCGTGTGTGTGTATGTTGTTATGTTTGTGTTCGAATATCTCTAGAACTACCATTTCGATTTCAGTAATTCTTTTTTTGTTGGACTAGGTATTGTTCAACTTAGGGAACGATTTCAGTAATTCTTTTTTGTTGGACTAGGTATTGTTCAACTTAGGGAATAGTGCAAGTTTCATCAAAATCGGTTCAGTGGTTTTGGAGATAGGGAGTTTTAATTCTCAATTACGTACAATTTTTAAGTCGGTTTTATCTTTTTAAAATACAGTTATTTAACTAGGCTAATTTCATTTTCTACCGACATTAGTCTAACGACCGCAGCAGCCACAGCTTTGTAGTGGAGTAGACCAAAATGTAACCTATAGCATAGGTAATACATAAGGCGGCATTTTATTTGAATTTCAAGGTGACGCCGCGTTAGAGTAAAAAACCGCGTTGGATATGTTTTAGATTGCTTGTTTTCTATGAAAGGCCGTCCCAGCCTCTCATAGAAAATAAGCAATGGAAGAGCAAAAAATGGGAATGGCGTAAGCGACAAAATTGTTTTTGTCGCGTAATTTAGAAACCAAAATACATTTCATATAAGCTATGGGTAAATTAAAGTGTATGCTTGAACCGATTTATGTACAAATTTTGGAAGCTTAAATCACTCTCCTCTGTTGGCAAAATAGGTATCCCTTTTTTTACAGAGGTATTTTTGATTGGTTATTCTGTGTTATAAAAGTTGACCAATCGTGTTATGCTATGGGTAATTCAAAGACAAAGACATGATGAATACTGACAATGAACTTTAATTTCTTAGCTTTAGTCATTGCTGAGAAAAATCGATATCGCTACAACCAAATTATCAAGGCGTCGCCTTAATCGTTCGCAATCGAGGGCCGTGTGGATCGGAATGCTAATTTATCTGTATTGATTATGCATTCTGTTGTACTTTAAAATATGTGCAAATATGATGAACTTGACCTACATAATTGTGTAGGTCACAGGCGGTAGGCGCGAGCGCACACCTGCGCGTGCTCCCCGTACAACTTCGCTTCAATCTCCTGATTAAGCTGGAATGTCGTTGCGTCACAGGTGCCGCGGGTGTTATGCCGTGCCGTATCGTAAATAGCAGCTACCGTACTCTTATTTAAGTATTCTAAATGATGTTTTAATATTTTATTGTATTATTATATGTATATTATTATTATTATTATTTATGTTGAATCTGTCCTGCGTCAGGCGTAATATGTATAGGAACCACGGAAGATCAGGTACCGCGGTGCAGTGTTCTGCGCCGTGGTAATACACCTGAGTGGGTATCCTTTTCGGCATTATGCAATGCACTGCCTAATGATGCCATTTTTTTTGTTGTTTGTTTTATTTTAGTTAAGCTGTTTTTTCACTGACCTCTGTTATATAATGGAGGTCAGTGAGTTTTTTTCTTTTGGTTTATTGTTTGTTTTTTTTTTTTGCTTAGTGTGTGCAGTGCATTGTGTTTGTGTATGAATAAAACATTTTATTATTATTATTATTATTAAATAAAGAATAATACAAGTATCATTTCCCGTCGGCAACTTCTAATACCGCATTTAATGGCATTCGTGCTTCTGCACGGTTCATTTGGCGACATTAAGATTCATAAGCGATACGTTAATCCGAGAATATCTGTCAACAGCCGTGTCGGTCGGAGATTGAGCACGATTCCGATCTCTATCGCATTCGCGAGATGGTGTGATACACTACGAATTTGTATTAAAGTGCTTGTGGGAAATAGGTTAATATCGAAATTAGTTTCAAAGCATCCATTATTGTTTAATACGGTCTTTTCATTGTCGCTATTGGTAATCATGGTTTTCTACCGGGGTTCTTAATGGAGGTCCTTTAAACTACATGGTTCATTTTAAGAAGACGAAACAAGACGTACTATCAGAATTTTGGATCGTACAGGCATCAAAGCCTCAAAAGGCAATGGTTTCTCAGGATAAGGCACGTCGTTTCACAGAAAAATTCGTCATGTGAAAAAAAATACGCCGCCGATAATGGCATGCTAAAATATGTGAAAAAAGTCGAATACAACACCGAGAGCCGTTCATTTAACCTCTACCTACCTAGCCTCGACGTCTTTTATACGTCTACACTCAAAGGTCGATAAAACAGCAGCGATTTCGGCGCGTGATATAAAACATTTCAATCGCACACACGCCGTCGCTATAACCAAATTTATCTGTTCCTTTCAAGCATTATTTTATTCAGCGCCGTAAAATAAAGGCGGAGTGGCGGGATCGCACTTAAGGGAGGCCCCAATCTCTGCAGGTCCCCGTGGAGTAGAGTTGTGTGCATGCAACTAGTGTAGATATAGAGCATAGAGTATGTCGTTTGTTATATTGAAAGAAACATCTCCGAGATTTGAGTGTGGGTATTTCACTGCTGTGTGGGTGCACACAATATCACCGCTGGCCGCTGACCGTTATTCAAAAACGCTTCCTAGAATTTCACACGTCTCGGGCCATGAAAGCCTATTGCGATGCGGCGGTGCGCGTGTGGTCGACGTCAGACAAAAATGAACCTTAGTTGCGTACATGATCTCATGGATACGGCTGAGTTAACTAACTGTCAAAATTTATATCGTGCTGTTCCGAATGGATGAAAATACGGTGTTTTCGCGTTCACACATTCCCCAGTAAAGAGCCTGTCAAAATTCAGCCATCCATTGTGGCGCGAGTTGATCTATGACCAGCTCGCGGACGCCAGTCGCCATTTCAATTTAACTTAAAACTACAGGAGAGACTTTCTGAACGGTGTGCAATTTCCACAAGTGGATGGGAAATTATTTGTCGTTAATTCTACAAGGTGTAAAAAAACTAAGTGACTTTAGGGTGTGTATGTGACATGTGTTCCTTGTCGAGAGTTCACTGTGAAAGTAGCTGCGCTAAAAGAGCATTTTTTTGTGATTTGTATGGGAAAGCGGTCTGATGCATGATGGATTCCATACAAAAGTGAAAAAATCGGCCAAGTGCGAGTCGGACTCGCGCACGTAGGGTTCCGTACCATTATAGAGCAAAATAAGTCCAAATATTGTGTTTTTATTTTATTTTAATATTATTATTAAATTTTAAAGGACACATATAATTAAGGACTTTGAGAAAAATTCAAGTACCCGTTATTGATATAGAGCAAAAAAGGCCAAAAATCTCACGTTTGTTGTATGGGAGCCCACTTTAAATATTAATTTTATTTGGTTTTTAGTATTTGTTGTTATAGCCGCAACATATATACACAATCTGTGAAAATTTCAGAATTATAGCTAGAACCGCTATAGCGGTTCTTGAGTTACATCCTGGAGACAAACGGACATACGGACATACGGACCGATATCGAAGTCTCAGTAATAGGGTCCCGTTTTTACCCTTTAGGTACGGAACCCTAAAAAGTAACTCTTTTAGCGCTGCTACTTTCACACCGAACTCTACAGGTGTAACAAAAATAAGTGATAATACTTTAGGGTGTGTTTGCGTTCCTTATAGAGAGTTCACTGTGAAAGTAGCAGCGCTGATAGACCAATTTTTTTTTCACTTTTGTATGGGCAAGCGCCCGAATGTCACGAGTTTCCCCATACAAAAGTGAAAAAAAAATTTGGTCTTTCAGCGATGCTATTTTCACAGTGAACTCTCTATAAGGAACACGTACACACCCTAAAGTATTATCACTTATTTTTGTTACCCTTTGTACATAGGGAACCAATAAACACCTTAAAATATTATCACAGATTTGTTACACCCTAATAGCCAAAATCGCGAACAGGCATCTACTTTACCCCTCTCGAAATTTAGAAAGTATTATTGCAAGACTAATATTATGCCTATATATATGATTCCCAAAAATCATTAGACCCTAACAATTCAGACCGCGCTAGAAATGCACTAAATTGAAGTGCATTTTCACCATTACTGAAGTGCGAAATTGTTCGAATTCGATCGCATTTAGCTTCTAAATTAGGTGCAGAGGAAATGTACGGGGAACTGATTGTAAAATTCATTCGGCGCGGGAAACTAAGTCGTATTCGATACTCCAATGCCGCAAACGGCCGCGCTGACCTGCGAGTCACAAAATTAATGACTCCATTCCCCGACCCGCCCCATAATGAACCTTACCCCACCGCAATAGGGGCGAACGTTCACGTGACAAACTCCAATTCACCGGGAACACGTAATTAAAAATCCCCGTTTTTCTTTAATTACACTTATACATTTTATTCTAAACGTTTCTTGTTTTAATTCGTTGAAGATGGTAATTTAAATAGGGGGTCGTTTGAACCCTTCGGAATTTATAATTGAGGCTACGTAAAAGTTGTTCACTACACGTAACATTGACAGTATTAAAGTACGAGCTTTCGAAGTGAGCACAAGTGGACAAAGGATCGAAAGCTCTCGGAGATGACGTTTGTACGCAGTTACTTTGATAGAGTCGCGTAAAGCTCACATTGTACAATAACGCGAGCAAGCTCACTTGGATGTAAAAGCTGTCGGGGCAGCTACACCGCCGGCCATAAAAATCACAACCCTCTTACCGAGCAATGAGAATACTTTATGTCGAACTCGGTTTTATAATGTAGTTGATATACACATTGTAAAATTTTCTGAGAATGATTAGGAAATAAACATCTTAGGAACACTGTTTATCAATATTATAATGTTTGAAGTACTAAATACTACCTTTTTATTTCCGTAAGGGCCTGATTACACGCACCGAGTTGAGTGGCGATACAGTTATCTCCATGGGCGTACCCAGGTTCTGGGTCAGGGGGGGGGCAAACCAGATTTTATAAGCTAAAAGGATAAAAAGGATAAAGAATAAAAATTAATAATTTTTAGTTATAAAAATATTGGATTGCAAACAAATGACAAAAATTCGTTTTATTATTTTTAATTCTTATGCATGAAAGTACTAGATAATATACTTAGTAGGGACGTCAACATGATCCAGGGGGGGGGGGGCAGCTGCCCCCCCCGTCGGTACGGCCAAGTTTAGTACGGATACGAATGTAAAGTGTAGTAATCATCCACAGTGGATGAAGCCTTAATGTTTTTAATAAACACTTATAGCTGTCCCGGTGAACTTCGTGTCACATTAAAACCTTCCCTGGACTTCTACGAATATTTGAAGACTAAAATGAGCCCAATCCGTTCAGCCGTTTTCGATTTTTAGCGTTACTAACACAATTGAAAATCCATTTTTATATACAGGGTGCAATTAAACCTCCCCCTCTCATTCCCCAGGGCTGCGTGTGACCGTTCTGCAACGATTTTAAATAGGATAAAATATGTCATTGAAAAAAAAATAACACCCATTTTTTTGGTTAAATGGACTCTCCTAGTGATACCTAAGCCCTGGAAAAAAATTGGCAGGAAGGTTTAATTGCATCCTGTATATAGATTATTATGTACCTGTAAAATATAATTGGATTATTTATAAAGTTATTTTTATGTACGTAAAGAGAATCATTGGTTGAAATAAAAAATGTTGAGGTGAATTTTACCGGTGCTACCGATTCCAGCACTAACGAGAGCTACCTTCGTTAGTTCAAAATGTAGTAACTGTTTATCAGGCCATGAATGATCGACAATTTTCGGAATCATGGGCCTTACACCCGAAACTGATTCGATTTCAATTATGAGTCTGATTCGATATCGATTTTGATTTATTTCGATTGTGATTCGGGAATCAACTCGCAACAAGAGTCTGTGCAACGGTCTTTCCTACTTGATCGTAAGCTAGTATCGGGATTATCAAAATCCTACTGAGATTAAGTTGATTCAATTTTCGATTATTTAGGGGAACGGCTGCGTTTCCACCAGAGATGTGTTGCGAGGAATGTGTTTTTAAGATCCAATCGCAATCACTGCGCTGAGCGAGGTGACGGCAACGCGAACGCGACGTCAAGTCAATGAAGCGATTCTATTGGTTCTCAAAAACACATCCCTCGCAACGCATCTCTGGTGGAAACGCAGCCTAAGAGGGCTGAACTATAGCCAGGCCTGTCCCACTCGCGCGTTTAGGTATCGAACTGTAAGTACCCCTTTAAAGGGGCAGATCACAAGGCACTCACAAGCGAGCGGTGACGCGCGCGCAAGATTTTTTCGTTGCATATATCTACGTACTGATTTATACGCTGTGACAGAATCGTTATTAATCTGATAAATATGAACAATTGAAAAAAGTCAAAGAAATATTTCAATAAAGTAATTTAAGACTTTAAAATACAAAAAAAAGATAAAAAAATACACAAACATAGCAAATAAACCAATTTGTTACAAACAAACCACATACTACACATAAATAAACACAAGTTACTATGTTTGAGTTGTAAAAAAATCCTGACACTATAATCGAATATAAAACTATTACAAAATATACTTTGGGTTACTAAAATTTAATTATTACAATAAAAAAGTTTGCTATTAGTAGCTATAGTAATTAAGAGAAGATTATTTTATTTTCTAAAAGGTGACAATCTTGATTTCGTCAGAAAGGGTGCCTCTTACGCGATAGAAAGAGAGCGCACATGTAGGCAAATATAATTGTAGGCATCTAGCACTGCGCGGTCGGAATTTGAACTTTATAGTATCGTAGCATGAGTTGTTATTTTTTTAAACGGGTTGCACGAGGTGGAATTCTGTTGGTACTACTAATATATATTCTGTGCTATAGCATGATGATTATCCGATAATCCTCAGGTTTCGCCATTTCAATGCAACATGAAATTTTCGTATGTATGATTTTTATTACGCCACTTTTTGTCGCCTTTAATGTAATCTTGTAGTAAATAAAAGAGCTATGCAAAACAACCACTTTGCCGTATTGCGTCGAGCTTATGTACTCGTCGCGTACTCTATCTTACAATTTTATTGCGAGTCAATGAAAGGTTTTATTATTTTACTTACTAAAGGAGTACAACCATTTTTATTTGGTAGAGAAAAACTTATTTTGTCCCTATTCGTTTTACTAAGGTACCATCTTCTGTTCTGCAATAATGAGCAATAGAAACGGCTAAAGAAATTCTAGAATGAAAACCAAGTGATAATTTTGTAGTATTTTTACTACATCTATATAATATATAAAAATGGATTTCCAATTGTGTTAGTAACACTATAACTCGATAACCGCTGAACCGATTCTGCTAATTTTAGTCTTAAAATAATCCTTGAAGTCCAGAGAAGATTTTTAAGTAACACGAAGTTCACCGGGACACCTAGTAATTACTATTACTTCTCTAGATTTGCGAGTACATAAATACCATTGAGTAATATCTTGGGATTATTAGTCGGAGCAGAGGGCGATGCTAGCACATACAGTAAATAATCCGACCAAAATCCGACATGTTGCACTCGTCATATCAGAATACTGACGGAGACGTTGTCAAATGTCGAATAAACCTCTTTCTTTTCCGTCCGGTGCTGCCTATAATAAGCGTCTAGCGTGAAAACATTGCAGTAAAATACCCTATTTGTCTGCCATTTTTAACCAATGAATCAATAGTGAGCCTGGCATTTGGCGTAAAGAAATAGGGGATAAATCAGAACACCCTGTAGGAGGCTGAACCTGACGGATTATATTTTCCTATAACCTTTCTATACAATACAGTCTCCATTATGTTTTCAATTTTTTCCTCAAATCCAATTGAATATTTACATCTGCAATGGAGAAGTAACTTTTTGTTTGCTCCAGTTAAACGAAAACAATATTTTAGGGACAACTGAAATGATTTTCGAATTTTCCTGTATTTCGTAATTTGTTTTTTAGTCATTTTATTAAAATAAATGTAATGCAGAAAGACAAAAGAATGATAATGCGATGCAATCTACTTCCTTTTAAAACTATCAGTGCTTCCCTGCATAATATATTGTACGAATCTATTCTACATTATATAATGCATTCCTTCTTAAATTACACCATAGCAGCTATTCTCAAAGTGCACGGGCTGCGGACCCTTGGAGTTCCACAAGCGATACAAAGATTGGTTTTAGAAATGTCATCCATGCACCAGCATTAAGACAACTTATTAACAGACAAAACATTTTTTTGGGGTCCGTCAAAAATGTCACTTCTTAAAAGGGTTCCGCCACCGAAAAAGTTTGAGAACCGCCGCTCTATGGAATATATCGAAAATTCTCATATCGCAGTGTTTATTGTCAAACTTCCCCGAAACGAAACCGAATTCGCTTCGTTTCGGGGAAGAAACTTTTTTTCATGCCCGAAATATATTATGGCAAAATAACAGTCGTCGGGTTAGCCAGTTACCAAAAACCGTTATGCAGTATATAAAATATGGACAAACAACACATCGGGAAGCAGGACTGTGGCTAAAGTCAGATTTGAGGTAGGGCAGCATTGGTTACAGGTAGGGCGGAAGTAAAAGAAAAATCATAATTGATTGATTTTCTTGGGTTTTGGTATTTTTAAGGTAGGGCATTATGATTTTAAGGTAGGGCATTGCCCCACAATGCCGTGTCGGGAAGTGACTTTTTAAGGCTTAATTTATATCTATCCGCCCAAACGCGCGATTTAGCGGCTACACAGCGAGAAATAAGCTATTGTATGTAAATGACTACGCGACCGCGCCGCTACTTAAATAAACATACTATTGCTTGTGATCCCACGACGAAGCGGCCAAACCGCGCGTTTGCGCGGACGCATATAAATCCGGCCTCATATACGACGATTCTGCGTATTTTAATCACTGAATATGTAGAGACTGTCAAAACTCGGTCACCACAATATCCACAAACCGTTGTTGAGCCCCCGGCCGCGATTATGTAGCTGATTGCACCGACAAATGACACGGGAAATTGCTGTTTTGATCTACATCACTCTATATCGCTTGTATTAACAATTTCATCGAACATAGTGAATTTAAGCTTATTTAACTCTATTCTAGCCAGAAACATACATTGTTAAAAGTTGTTTTTAAATGTACATTGCTTTTAGTTTTTGATATTGTACAGAATATAATGAATTAGAAAACATGGTGAAATATACAGTACCTTTACCACACTAATACTCAGTGAATAAAATAGATTTAGAGTTTGCTGTGAATGTGTAAATTCATTATTCATTACTTCTTTACGCAAATACTAATACTTAAGAAATCTTGAATACACATAGGCACTAGGCAGGCTATATGATCCCGATAAAAATACTAGCTACTACTAAACACTAGTATAAAATATATAAAAAGTAACTAACAATACGTATTATCTTTTGTACACTGTATTTATATTGTATGAAATTAAAATAAAACAGCTTTTATGAATGGATAAAGACGTTGAGAGGCAAGACTGATTAGCAGTCAAAACAAACATCGGCCATATTAAAACATAAAGTGTGTGCCAACACTAAAAACCGCCAGATGTCTCCAGTGACAGGTTCGCCGAAATCGTCCGCATCCGTCTAGAAAAAGAGCTGACGGGCGGGAAGCGGCGGGAAGCGTGCCAAACATAATGTAGACCAGGAGCCATGGAGCGTTAATTAAAAGCGTTCTAAATGTGAATGGCATTTTAGATGGCTCTCGTTATGCGCGCTTAAATTAATGATGAATATTAAATTGTTATTAATAAAGTCGATTTACGTTATTGAGTTTTATCATGGTATAAATGAACGTCGTTGCTTTCATTCATCCGTGCTAATATTATAAATGCAAAAGTGTTAGTCTGTCTCTTCACACCCAAACCGCTGAATTGATTTTGCTTAAATGTATGGAGATACATTGGGAGTTTGGGACTTATATTATACGATTTTGGATGCTTTTTATCCTGGAAAAATCACGTGCGATAAACGAATTTTGATGACGTCTGACGGGCGTTATTTAGTTTCATATATTTTTATTATATAGCATAACTAGCGACCCGCCCCGGCGTCGCACGGGTATAAAATATATTATACCACTGAAAAAATGATTAAAATCGATAGCCTATGATCCTTAACGTGGTCTACTTCTTATTATCTGTCCCAAATAACATAAAAATTGCTCCAGTAGTTCGCGAGATAAGCCCTTTTAAATAATTTTCCCCGTTTTTTTCCCACATTCTCCCATTAGTCTTAGCGTAATAAAATATAGCCTTATAGCCTTCCTCAATAAATGGGCTATCTAACTTTGAAAGAATTTTTCAAATCGGACTAGTAGTTCCTGAGATTAGCGCGTTCAAGTTACCCCTTTCAAATAATTTTCCCCGTTTTTTCCACATTTTCCTCTATTTCTTCGTTCCTATTAGTCTTAGCGTGATAAAATATAGCCTATAACCTTCCTCGATAAATGGGCTATCTAACACTGAAAGAATCATAAAAATTCGTTGCGTAGTTTTAAAGATTACTTAAAGGGAACAAAGGGACATGAGGGAAAAAAGCGACTTCGTTTTATAATAATATGTATACCTAGATGTATAGAATTGCATTAGAAAAATATTTTAAAATAATGGTGCAATCAATTAACAAATAATATTTCGATCTTTTCTTTAGATATATTAACGAATGACTAAGCTTTCAAATGAAATATTTTCAGACACAGTAGGTTTTTAATTATTCCTAATTTACAAAAGGATTTCACTTATTTAGTAAATTTTGTATCACGCACAATAACTATAAACATTTGTAAACAAACTGCGATAACTGCCTCAACTATATTTACCTAATGACCTCTCACTACCCCAGCTAAACTTTTATGGCTTCCCGCCTGGCTATTAAAATTTGGGCTAATATAAGTGTTCCGATGCGATAGTGGGTCGTTAAAAATCTAATTACAATATTTGTGACACTTACATAATATTAATTATGATTAGGACACAGATTCATTAACCAAGTTTTTTTTCTCCGTCACAATAATATGTTCCTTTCCCCTGTCCTGTGGCCCCCATCCCCTGTCCACGCCAAGCGGTCTTCGAAGAAAGGATTTTTCAAAACGATAAGACAGTCTGTGGTTCAAGTTTCCTGGGTCTTTGATGTAAATTAAAAATTTCGTATGTAATATAGATCCAAATAAAATAGTCGTAGAGGGGTGTTCAATTTTCTAAATCTCGATTTTAATAACATACATTCACGCGGACGAAGTTGCGGGCAACAGCTAGTAATAATTTAACTAGGTGACCCGATAATATATCCTCTTACCTACTAATATAAACCTTCCCTGGACTTACACGAATATTTAAAGACTAGCCAAATCATCCTAATGCTAAGTGCTCACATACGGTTTTGCTCGATAGTTTTACTCCAAATCGAGTAATAATTACTGTGTGGACCGCAAAACTAACAGCTCGAAGGCTCGCATCGAGCCGGCTTGATGGAATTAAATATATCGATTTAGAGTAAAATAACTATTTATGCTGTATGTGTGGACGAAAGCCCGAGCCGTGGTTGTTACTCTACGTGATTGCTCGATCGAGCAAAACCGTATTAGTGATGAGACGATTCTCGAGTTTTAGCGAGACAATTTTTTTTCTATATCACTTTGAAGATAATACATCGAATAAAATAAAAATATTTGTGTGACCGAATCTTTTACTATAACAGATAGAATAGTCGTTGATATGGGCATGACAATATTGATGGAACATTTTGCTATCTAACCTTCGATCACTATCTAACCCTTTTAAATTCGCGTTTTGAATAAATTATAACTTGAGTTAGGTCACCGCATCTAGTAGGCTTTTCGACGTTTTGCGTGCCCGCTATCACACCTTAATATTTATATTACCATAAATATCTCGGATTTGTCAACGTTTATGTAATTTATACGGTGGCCAATCAGAGCGCTTATTTTAATTGAATAACGGTATCGTAGTAGAAAAAAAATTGTGCTCATAAAAATTGATAATTGTTCACTTTACGGTTTTTTTTTTTATTAAATAAGGGGGCAAACGAGCAAACGGGTCACCTGATGGTAAGCAACTACCGTCGCCCAAAGACACTTGCAACATCAGAAGAGCTGCAGGTGCGTTGCCGGCCTTTTAAGAGGGAATACGCTCTTTTCTTGAAGGTTTGCAGGTCGTATCGGTCTGGAAATACTGCTGGTGACAGTTTATTCCAGAGTTTTACAGTGCGCGGCAGAAAGTTACGCGAAAAACGCACTGTGGAAGACTGCCACTCATCAAGGTGATGAGGATGGTATGTTTTTCGCGTGGGACGATAGCGAAAAGTTGCAGGTGGTATGATTCCGAACAATTCCTCAGAGCACTCCCCGTGATACAACCGATAGAGGATGCAGAGTGAAGCTACATCTTGGCGTAATTCCAGGGGGTCCAAGATGTTTGAAACACTATGGCAGTCAACAATTCGAGCAGCCCTTCGTTGGATACGATCCAGAGGGAGCAGTTGGTATTTTGGCGCCCGTGCCTAGAGATGAGAACAATATTCCATATGAGGCGGAACCTGCGCCTTGTAGAGTTGTAGGCGTTGGTCCGGACTGAAGTACTGTCTCGCTCTGTTAAGAACACCAAGCTTCTTCGAGGCTATTTGGCCTTACCCTCAAGATGATATCGGAACTGGACTTCGCTCGATATGTTGACGCCAAGTATCTCAATGCTAGGGGAGATGGTTAAAGATGTGCCCTCGAAACGAGGATAAACGACCATTGGTGACTTTTTAGTGGTGAACGCGCAGACTTGTGTCTTGGTGGGGTTGAATTGGACTAAGTTACGTCTACCCCATTCAGAGACCTTCTCCAATGAATTCTCCACCTTAGACACAAGTTCGTTTCGACTCTCAGTGACATTTTGCCGAGAAATATTAGGAGAGCCGGTATATACAGCATCACCTGTACTATCATCCGCATAGCAATGAATGCCGTTGGTTTGTAACATGTCATTGATATGCAGTATGAATAGAGTAGGCGATAGCACACAGCCCTGAGGGACACCAGCATTAACAGACTGAGTTTCCGAGCATTCGCCGTCAACTACGACCTTTATGCTTCTGTCTGCTAAGAAACTAGTCTGGTTATGGTGTTATAATATATTATATTCATTGTGCATAGAAAACAGCATCAGCATTGCCTAATCATGGCAATAATATTATGTACATATGCTTAACGATTGTTTTTTTAAGTTTTAAGAACCATCTACTAAGTTTGTACGACCAAAGAAATTGATATTGTATAGGTAGATGGCGAACCTTCTTTATTATGTCGGGTTAAACAGGCCAAGCCCAGCTGATAGATCACTACTAAAATATTGGCTCAATATAACCCGACCAAATTACATAGGTGCCATGTGAAACTAAACAGCGAGAGCCAACGTTTCAGTTAAATTGTTGAATCTTCATTAAAGAACTAAAACTGGCTAAGTTTTATGTTCCACTATTGTTATGAAAGTCAGCTTTTCGTCTAGCATATGTGCACTGCGGGAACATCGCGGTATATTGCCTGCACTCGACCACAATTTGCGCTCTCATCGCCGGCAGTTTGCGCCTGCACTACTTTTAATATTAGCTGCTTTGTTTTAGTTCATACACGGCTTATGTTGCCGAATTTCATTTTCACAGGTTGGTATTTATGTACATATAGTATAAAGTATATTTTCGTTTTTTTTTTTTTTATGAAATAAGGGGACAAACGAGTAAACGGGTCACCTGATGGAAAGCAACTTCCGTCGCCCATGGACACTCGCAGCATCAGAAGAGCTGCAGGTGCGTTGCCGGCCTTTTAAGAGGGAATAGGGTAATAGGGGAAGGTAGGGATGGAAAGGGAACGGAATAAGGGAGGGTAGGGAAGGGAATAGGGTAGGGGATTGGGCCTCCGGTAAACTCACTCACTCGGCGAAACACAGCGCAAGCGCTGTTTCACGCCGGTTTTCTGTAAGGACGTGGTATTTCTCCGGTCGAGCCGGCCAATTCGTGCCGAAGCATGGCTCTCCCACGTCGTGTGTATATAAAGGGTTTTAAAGTCAATTATAGAAACAGCCTAATACTGTAGAAAGCGGCATTGTCGTATCTTAAAAAAACTTAACTCAGCCTGAGTACAAAACGTGAAGCATAAGTAATATTATATTGATAATGAAAAGTTAAAAATTAGAAAGTATTTTTATTATTTTAAAGGCTTAAAATGCCTAAACCGGTACTACACAATGTTAAGTATAGCATTTATGTATACAGTAATATGTATATCATTCTAACGCCTTTTCCAATGTAATAGACAAGGACAAAACAATGTGCAAAGAATTTCATGAGTAAGGTAGTATCTTATATTATATAGGTATAAAATTCTCGTGTCACAATGTTAGTTACCGTACTCCTCCGAAACGGCTTAATTGTTTTTTAACAAATTTTATACGCATATTCAGTAGGTCTGAGAATCGGCTTTCTATGCGTAAAAAAAAAGGTCTGAGAATCGGCTGCTGGCTTTTTATATTGATAAGTGCATTTGCTGAATAAATAATAGTAAATTATTACAACTCGAGACTGACGGCGACCATTGTTTGTGCGACGGGATAGCGATGGACGTTGCCATGGAGCCATACTTATTTAGTCACTTGCATGTCACTTCAATAAAATAATAATATGGGCGAAATACTTTATATGGCAAAACAACATTTGCCGGGACAGCTAGTAATATGATAATATCTACCAATAGTTACTTCCATACAGTACTCTAAAAGCTTTATTTCCTCATTATTCACGCTTAATATTAGGTCTATAAATTTTACGGTCGCCGTTAATATCAATAAAATGATAGGAAATCCACTAGCTCACTGCAGATACAGGGTCGCAATAAAAATGATCATCTGTATTCATTACGCCATCATGAGGGTAGTCACAGGGTGTTATAACTTGATATATGAACTTTAATGTTGTGAGCTAACTACTCCACAGTGTTTAGTTTTTGTCCGACTGCGGCAGAGGCAAAAGGATGGTTAAGTGGTAACGTAGTGGTTAGCTGAGGTTAGCTTCGTACTCAATGTCAATAGATTAATAATGATGACATAGCCTTTTATCAAAACGGGGTTTTAAACTCATTGTTTTTTAATCGACTTCCAAGAAGGAGAAGGTTACTCAATTCGACCGTATATACAGGGTGTAACAAAAATAAGTGATAATATTTTAGGGTGTGTACGTGTTCCTTGTAGAGAGTTCACTGTAAAAGTAGCAGCTCTGAAAGACGAAATTTTTTTTCACTTTTGTATGGGCAAGGGCCCGAGCGTCACGAGTTTTCCCATACAAAAGTGAAAAAATTTTTTGGTCTTTCAGCGCTGCTACTTTCACAGTGAACTCTCTACAAGGAACACATACACACCCTAAAGTATTATCACTTATTTTTGTTACACCCTGTATAATTATGTTCTTTTTTTATGTTTGTTCGCAGACATCTCCGCCGTTTGTGGATCGATTTTCAAAATTATTTTGTTGTTGTATAGGATACAGCCGTCATTTGGTACCATGGTCACCAAAGTGGTGATCTGATGATGCAATCCATGAGGAATCGAGGGGACTCCTTGAAATTTATTTGACATAGAAAATAGACTGAGCATAACATCCATATTCCATATGAAATTTTGAGCACTCGCTACAAAGAGAAATAGACTTCACTTTTATCTGTCTTGTATGAATGCAGGCCTAATAAAAAGTGGATGTGAACAGCGGGGCTAAAATGGTCACATTTAGCAATTTCTCTCAATCAATTCAGCAAATGAATTGTCGGTTTATTCCTCTTTTCACCATTGAGAATCCCCGTCAACGGGGATTAGTGAACTTTTTGTTCACTATTCCCCGTTGACGACAATTTTTGCTTGTAATGGGGATTTGTGAACTAAAAAAGTTCATTAATCCCCATTACTCTAAAAATAAAATACTAATGTAAGAATCAGGTACCTTTTATTTATTATTGGATAAGAACTCACTTATTGGTTATTTTTATAATCAAATTAAATTAAATTTAAGCCCGATTACAATACTAAAAAAATAATTAATTTACAAAATACAGAAATCAGAGTCACAAACTTTGCTAGCAACTTTTATATTACCCTGATTATTTTTAAAACATTCAGAGCTCCTCTAAGCCTGAGCAACCGGTTCATCACCATTTATAATAAAATCAGATTTTTAACTATTAGTTACGTTTCTTCAATAAAATGATAGAGCTATTACATAATAAGAAAACATAAGTACTTACTTTAAAATAAAATATAGATAGTCATCAAATATAGATGCCTAACATAAATAGACCCATCACTTGAATGACTTCACTGATTCACATCTCCCTTTGTTCCAGATCAGTGCAGTGGTGTGTGTTGTGATGGTGTGAGAATGGAGCCGACGGCGCTCGTGGAGGCGGAGGACGACGGCGCGCCGCAGGGCTCCTCCACCGGCAGCGGGTCCTCCTCCGGGACTGGATACTACGGACATAAAAACGGTAAGACTCTAGACTCTAGAGCAGGGGTCACCAATTAGTTTCGCTCGGGGTCCATGTTAAGAAATAAAATGACCTTCGCGGTCCACATATATATAAAAAAAAATTAACAAAACATTATGTTATTACGGAAATTAGAAAGGTATTTGCTTGTATCAATGAGAAAAGTGACCATTATTGTTGCTATATGTTCATCAGTATGTCGAGATATGATCGGGACTGAAATTAATTTTTAACGAAGTTCATCTTCGAACATGCTTGGTCCGCACACAATAGGTCGGCGGTCCGGATGCGGACCGCGGTCCGCGATTTGGTGGCCCCTTCTCTTCATCTTCTTTACATGAAATTGCATGCGCTGGGCACTACACGGCAAAAGAACTACGCGACACTTCATTAATTCAATTATTGTGCATAGATAGCTGATTTTCCGTGGAATAAACTCAATAAAGACGTGATGAAGACCATAATATATTATAGTCTTGAAAACCTTTTAAGTAAAGTATAGCAGGTTGCTTGCAACTGCCACCGCAACGCCGCACCGTAAGCCGCAACAGACCATATTTTGATTTGACCACATCGATTTCATGATTGGTTAGCTTAAAAAACTTAAGGAATGATTATGAATATTTCTAGATATGTCATGGAAAGCTCATGATGACGATTGTAATTCCGTTGAAACCGTCACGTGACAAATAACAGTAATGATGTTTGATGTATGGGTTCCTCTATGCCGAAGGCGGTCTAAAAATAATAAGGGTAATTTGTGGCGGCGGTGACGCAATACAGCGCTCATTATGAACCAATGAAATTATCGTAAGGTCTGATACACACTAGATTTTTGAGCTACTGCATAGCTTTTAACGGCGATCGAATCGAGAAATTCCGTAATGAAAAACACCTAACAGCCCCCCACTTCCACCGGCATATGCGGCGATTGATTAAAAAATGATATGGTATAGCTATATGCTAAATAGCTTTACCGCCGCCGTAGTCCCCGAGTGCTACACGTACCTATCATTTTTTAGGAGCCTATGCTAATATCCCACTGCTGAGCAAAAGGCCTTCCACAAGTTTTCCATTCATCCCTCTCTAACGCAGTCTTTTCCAAAGTGGGCGATAACGCTCCCTTGTGGGTGCTGAAGGTTTAAAAGGGAGGGGGGCAGAAAAAAATGGGGGCGTTGTGTAGAGGCTTGTGAGGAGATTTATTTCATCTGGATGCATTTTAAATTGAAACAAGGGGGACGCTAAAACATAATTTGTTCTCAAAGTGGGCAGTATACAAAATAAGTTTGGGAATCCCTGCTATAACCTTACCGTAGGTAACCAAGTTACCCTGGCTTGTAGGAATTCAGTTTATTTCGCCCTAATATTTTTCGGGGGTCTTCAAAAGTAGGCTTTATATAATAATGAATCATGCCAAACTAAAGGAAAACGATTTGCAAAAAAAAAAATTGTAAAACAGCAACTAATAGAAGAACAAAAGTGTAGTTTAGGCAAAGTTAATTTGGATTTAATTTCTCAGCCATAGAAGCAAATAATGGCAAAATAAAAGTGCAATTGATTTTATGGAATTTTCAATTTAGGATAGTGATAAAGGCATAAAATAGGTTTTGGCCCAAAAAATCCGCGCGAAAAACGAATTGCTACGCCACGGGCAACATTTAGTTAATAAATAATATTACCAATGTATCAAACTACATGTCACCGTAATAAATATAAAATGTTCTCCACTCAGCATAAAGTTGGGGCAATTTACAGGGGACAAACAGAGCCATACATTACGCGCCCCCAACATTGCCATACAAATTCTGAACTACACTTATCTGATAAGAAAGTTTTTTGATATTGTTCCGAGTTAACTACGTCGTGGCCATTACGGCTAATGTCGGTGTTCCATAATTTATAAAGTTTATTAAGAAATCACAATAGAAAATATTAAGGCAAATTAGAATAATTTGTGGAAAACATGTCTCGGACATAAGTAATGTTTGTTGGTAGTAAAATCTTCTTTCAAAAAACATACTCGCCTACAAATTACGTGTAGCACTGATTATAATAATTAAGACATGAGAGGACCTGCTTCTTTTTAACTGTTACTTACCTATGTAAAAATAAAAAAATAAAAATCGTTTTGTTTTGCCGCTTTAGGGCCTCGAAAATGATTTGAAATCAAAAAAATATAGGCAGGAATTATACAGATGATGAAGTAGAGCTAAGTTCCATGTTTGATTTTTTTATGTAATAAGGGGGCAAACGAGCAAACGGGTCACCTGATGGAAAGCAACCTCCGTCGCCCATGGACACTCGCAGCATCAGAAGAGCTGCAGGTGCGTTGCCGGCCTTTTAAGAGGGAATAGGGTAATAGGGGAGGGTAGGGAAGGGAATAGGGTAGGGGATTGGGCCTCCGGTAAACTCACAAACTCAAACACAGCTCAAGCGCTGTTACACGCCGGTTTTCTGTGAGAACGTGGTATTTCCCCGGTCGAGCCGGCCCATTCGTGCCGAAGCATGGCTCTCCCACGTATAATTTAAATTATAGGCAAGGGAAAAAAATTGTAATTGTTATAAAATGTTAGTTATCTGGTTTTTCCACCCACGTCTATTATTCTATTCACTAAGTATCAACTGAAATACGCTTTACTTACGTAGTTCAATTTAACTACGTAAGTTTCATCACTGATTACATAGCACTCCTAGTCTCCTAGCTATCTACTAAGTTATTTTCATATTCAAATCTCAAATCTGGCTTGTAGAGCTCTACTGTTAATACTATGAACGATAAAGCTGATTGGATTTTGGAATTTTGCAAGTTTTCTTCAACTACAAATCCCGATGAATCTAAAATCTAGACTTTTTCTATTATAAATCTGATCAGTTTTTTAGTTTGAACGCGCTAATCTTAAGAATTACTGGATCGATTTTATCTAACTTGGTTCAAGTATAGAGTGGACTGAGGTCATAAGCTACTTTATGCAGGAAAATGTACGGTTTCCAGGAAAGTTTTCATTGTGCTGAACGTCTATTTTAAAATAAATAACAAAAATACATATAGCGACGTAGCAGCAATAATTTGTTTCTAAGTATTATTATTTTACATGCTTAATATAGACGTTAATAAATTAATTAAGTAAATATACTTTTTGTGGTAGTTTTCATGTAAACTTTTTTTTGCTTGTTACGCTGCCGCGCTGTTATGATAATGGAAAATTGAGTCTGTCACTTGAATCGTTAACAAAACATTATTATTATTTGACCGCAATCAGTAAACGTTTAACTGATTGAAGTTAACAAAATTGTTTATAATCTGGAAAATTAATTCAGTTGCGGGGAATAATTTTCATCAATAAAAATAAGGGACTAGGTTTTGATGAAACATATTAAATGAGAGACTGATAAAAATATTTTTAATTTCAGTAATAATAAGATTATGTATAGTTTCATCCCCTTTTAATATTACAAAGTAAAAAGTTTTCATTCAAAAACTTCGGTCTTTTGCCTCTTGACGTTTAAATCATTCAACTGATTTTATTTCAATTTAGTACGCAGACATGTCTTTATAAGCCCTAAAAAAGGAAATAGAATAAGTTTGATCCCGGAAAAAATTACGTTTCCTGCGCCATAAACGACATTCAGCTATTATAAAATCAGTGCCCAATCCAACGATTTCACACCAGCACATTCGTAACACGTAAATCTACGAGCAAAGACAATAAAGACGTCGCGCCGGTGTTGCCAGCTGAAGACATCAAATTCATACCCATAAATTTCAATAAAACGCGAATTTGTCGTGATTTGAATATTCGTAGATGTGTCCGGAGCTAATGGCGGTACAAAGAGGTTAATGCGGTGGAAGGCAGTTACCGACACCTGCTCCTGTAATTGGATTTTGATTTACATTTCGTATTGTGACCGTTATCTGCCTTCCAAATTCAAACTCGGCAGTAATGGACTCTTTGTCACTTTTGACAGTTATTATTTTTACTGGCCAGTATTTCATAGGCGATTGACACTCTTTTTAATTAAAAAGGATGGCTGTATCTCTTATTAAAATAAAATTGTTAAAGCAATGTTTTGTTGAGTAGAGACTAGAGAACGAATAGGGTGTTTCGTAATTAATCTGCAAATGTAAGCCACAAAAACGAAGGAAACGTCTAGAGACCTGGAAACGAAACAAATAATGTTACAGTTGGTGAATTTCGGAATGTATTTTCTATTTTTACATAGTTGGTCGCGAGTAATATTAATAAAACCGGGTGAATTTATGAAATAATAATGTTAACAGGACCGAATATTTTGCGAGGTATTTCTGCGATTTTGCCTTGGTTTATTATTTGTACGGTAATGTTATGAAACATTCCATTTCGCCAAGGAGGTTATTCAGTTTTTTATTGGCGCCGGCAGACAAGAGGTGGCTTATAGTATTTTATTAACATCATCTCGTTGTCTTCTGCCCTGAATGCTAATCCTCTTCCTGAGATTGCCGAGAAATGTGGCTTCATTTGGGACTCGCTTTTGCTTAGATAAAAATATATGGAAGCGCACTTGATACTTATCCGTAAGTGCCTTTACTCATATTTATTTTAATATTTAGCTAAAGGAAGGCAAAGTGAATACTTGCTTAGAAGAAACGTTACGTACGTACATAGTACATATGATGTGTATACAGAATCTGTTTACTTTATACGATGTTTTGTCTCTGTCACTTAAGCGACTTCTTAACGCATCAAAACTTTGAATTACTACGAGTGTAGTGTACAATATAATACATTTGGATCTTTTTTAATAGGAAAGTCTTCTTTTATGTACTTTTTTGTTCTAACAGTAGATAAGTAATCATCGACGGGATGGGACGATTTTATCAAAACCCGGTCGGCGGTCGTGTAAAAAAATAAATTGAATACCTACCTATAATTTAAAAATTCTCTCTTATACTTGAATTCATACTGACAGTAAAATAAACAGCAAATATTTTTTGTTGTCGTTTTACTTTAAAATCAGAAATAGAAGACATTAAATGAAAATAATGCCAACAACAATTGAAGAAATCATTTCATTGTAAAATTATAACAACAATTATTATTGTTATTAGGATCATAACTTTACTTTTTTTATAACTTTACTTTACATTTATGCAAATTTAATTAAGGAATTAAAAGTTAATATAGCGGAATAGCTTAGAGTTATACATATCAAAGCAATAATACAAAGCGATTGGAAGCCGTTTAGAGCAAGATTAATTACTCCAATAGAGGGGGGCCTCAAAAGATTATTTTATAATTTATTTTAATATTTTCTAAAGTAAGATGATGCGATAGGCAAATAATAATTTGATTAGAAAATCTTCAACTTGTTGATTTGACACGTTTATTTGTGGTCTTAGTTTAATGAGGAGTGTTTGGCGCAAAAGTTGACAGTAGCTGAAACTGGAGCATGGACGTCTATAGTGTAAGTATCTAAGGCAGGGGTCACCAATTAGTTTCACTCGGGGTCTATTTTAAGACATGAAATGACCTTCGCGGTCCACACATTTAATGTAAAAAAATTATTAAACAAAGATAATTACGGAAATTACAAAGGTATTTTTTTTTTATATCAATGAGAAAAGTAACCATTTTTTGTAGCTAATTATCTGTCTGAAGTTTGGAGTGAAATATTGGTGCAAGTTATAGATAATGATATTAAATCCTAGAGATGTTGAAGTCTTAAGATGAACGGAGATTATCTTCGAACATGCTTAGTCCGCACACAATGGATCGGCGGTCCGGATGCGGACCGCAGCCCGCCATTTGGTAACCCCTGATCTAAGGTAATGTATTAGATAATAAAATAAGGTTGTTTTTCAAAATGAAAAATCATGTTACAACCAGTGATAGAAACCACAAATCATATTAGGCATCCAATATTCGTCTAGATCAGAGAATTCAAGCTAAGCCTATCGGGCTGTGAGTCGTGAAATTCAAGTGTAAGCTGCAGCCACAAGCCGCAAGCTGTGCGGTCGTCGCTGCTGGCACGTGGCGCCCAACGTGGGGCAGTCCGCCCATTCCGAGCCGGATTTCGTGAGGTTGACTTGTCAGTTGACTGTGACACTGTTGGTTTATAAATTTTTTGAAATATTTATTTATTTATTGCTGCTCCAATATTTAAAATATTTAAATCTTACAATTTTTCGCAATTATACAAGTAGAATAGATATTTACTGATAAAATAATAGATGATTCACTGATTAAATCAAAAAGACAACTAAAAAGCAAATACTTTATCAAAATCAACTTAAAGCGGTCTTCATCCAAAAGAGCGTAAGTAAAATTTTCAATAAAAATAAAATAAATAAAAATAAAAAATTCAATCAGCTTTAAGCGGCCTTCATCCAAAAGTGCGTAAGTAACATTTTCAATATTTCCCCGTAACCCCACGTCGCGAGTCGTCGATGTCATAATATTATGTCATGAGGGTTAAGAGGAGTCCACACCGCCCTTTTTTCCATACAAACGTTGTCCCCTGTTTCCTCCCTGGATAATGCTAGTAGAGTTATAATTTTTTTCCTGAATATCTACGGCCACTAATACGATGTCCCTATGTTTTCTTTTTTTTCATAATTTAATTATTAAATAAGATATGAACGTTCTAAAACCCAAAAAAATGGCCAGATTTTCCGCTGTGTTCAAACGTCCAGAAAACAGATTTGGCTAGATTATACAAAAAAAGCAAAACATAGGAACACAGCTCAAGCCTTCTTTTAATCTTTAATGAAAAAAGTACTTAAATCGGTTAAGTTTTGGAGAAGGAATCAGGGGACAACGAATCGTTGATTTTCTGGATTTTCTGCAGTTGTCTCTATCGCGTTCTGCGGTATAGGCTTGAGGTAAGGGAGACAGCTATAGATATTACACGTGCTTTTTTTTCATTTCTCTAGCCCCTGGTGTATCCTCTTAAGAATTCAGTCGGAATTCGGCGCACATTCGTGTGAGGTTCGCGTGTCCATTGTCCTTTGAAACCTCCGTGATTGATCGTCTCACACAAAGCTATTTTATGGCATATTGGATGGTTTAAAAATGAAATTGTTTTCACTTCTGCACGTGATCGAATTGGAAATACATTGTGAGGAGACAAAGTAACGAATATCAAGTTTTCTAAGGTTAAAAATTGAATTATTAACTTAAAGCTAAAAGAATGACTTACGATGGATAGAATCGTAGTTTTTGAAGTCAGCCCAAATTTCGATCGCATTCGATTATTTCTAATAATTAAAATAGATGTCCGAACAGATTCACGCTAACCATTTAGTTAAAAAAGTTTTCATTAATATCTTAACTTAAAAAATATTGACATCTATTGCGAGCTCCAGAAACGATCGATAAGATTAGAATAACGAAAATGAAAAAGAAAATCTCGGAAAATAGAAAAGTCATTTATCTTTCTAGAGTCCAGAATCTGGATTTTCCAACGTTGTTCCGTGGAAATTCGCTGAAGCACACGATAGGATCTAACAAATCGACTGACCATTTCTCGATATCGAAGTCAGTAGTTAACTGGATTCCTATTTCGAGAGGAATTGAGCTGCACATTGAATTACTTCGGCCATTTGCATAAACCCGTCCGACCGTTTAATGACGCGGCCATCATTGACGGTTAATCTGGACGAGGTATGAGGAATGCGATAATGGAAATAACATTATAATGGTTTCAGCTGTCTCCCTCACTCCTATGCATGCTTCTGAGAGAGCGAAGGATTTTGCATTTTAGGTGGATTTTTCTGGGTCGCTTTGATCATTTACCGTTCTAAAAACCGTACCGTTCTAAGCCCCCTTACCAATAAAGATTCATGATGATATAATCATTTTATAAAGTAAGGTTATTCGTACACACTGGGTGTTATTTTCTATGAAAAAGCCTTTAAAATAATTGTGAGATAAAAACCCCAGTGTGTACAAACTTTATAGTTGTACAATGCTCATGTCTTCTACAGAATATCTTGAAACTTTTCTTATGAAAATGTAAAGTCTACAGTAATTTGTCTAATTCTATTAATTATACTGGATGTCGTGTAACAATTATTAATAAAGACATAATAATTAACACACGACACTTGTGAGTTAATTAAATTTCAATAGATCGGTATTCGGCGATATATCTGGCAGCTCGCCAGTGACAACCGGAGACGCGTCGCCGACAGCGGGTATGTTCCGAAATATAGCCCAGTATACTGCGGGGCTAAAATGGTCGCTTTGGAGAATCATAATATGATTCATTTTTTTAACGCAAAATGGTCACTCTGCTTGCAATTCATGTCTAGTAATTCGTAATTATTTGACATTCGTCAGTTTGACAGTTTTGACAATTCATTTGCTGAATTGAGTGAGATGAGTTGCAAAATGTGACCATTTTGGCCCCGCTGCGCGCTGGGCAAAGCTCATGACGTCTAGAGTCGACGCCATACTGTTGATTCTTTCCAAAACAAACGTGAGTGACAATGCGATGTTATAATATTATTATATTATGTAAATGCATAATATACATTAATATGTATGTGCCTTTGTTGGGCTGTCATGATAATACGTCACACTTTACTCGCCTCGGAGGGGTTAGGACTTATAGTATGTTTATCTCCTAACTAGTCCAAACAAAGTTCCGTAGTCATAATTTCTGCTTTCGACTTTTCCAACCAGAACCATTCGTTTACTAGGCTACTTATCTCCCCGGTGGAACACTACAACAATATGCGTCGGATACAATATTATGATGTCGTGTACACTGGCCAATATACTGGGTTTTATTTCGGAACCTAGACATTGTCTATAGTCGTAATTGCGGCACTTCGCTTCGTCAACAGTCTAGCCAATCTACAATTGATTGCTCATGCAACACACAAATTAGTTTACTTACTCAAAGTGTCGTTAGTTGCTTTGTGAAATTATAATGGAATTATTTGATAAGGCTATGAAGGCTATGCTGAAGTGCTTAAAAATAATTAATTATTAAAATAACAGATTTATAAACCGACAAGGGACAACCGTACATTCATTTGGTACAAACACGCCTTTCCCGGAACCGTGAAGAGGCCTACATAGAAATATTATAATAAAGACCGATGCACTGTCGCATCTATAATATTAGAATGGACCAATAAGGATTTTCTGTCTTTTATATAAAAAAATATCGTAGTATTAAAGTTGTCGTTACCGAAGGCTATAACACCGTTTAATCCCCTGCTTGAGTTGGGCGATAGAAAGAGTTGTAAACTTGAGCGCGGTGCTCCTGACAGTTACGGCGCGGTTGGGCCGCGGTGGGGACAATTTTGATTGATTCCGTTTAAAGATATCTCACATTTCGCCGGGCTGCACGTCGGGGCGGAGCGCAAAAATCCTCTTAATCCATTAGTATGAAAGTGTGTAATATATCTGTCTGTCTGTGTGTTACCTCTTCACATAAAAACCGCTAAACCATTTTTTATGAAATTTGGTATAGCTATACTTTGAGACTCGGAAAAGGACAAATAATGCTTTTTATCTCGAAAAAATTTACGGTTCCCGCGCGATAAACGAATTTTGACGCAACGGAGTTGCGGGCGTACCTATCTAGTTACCTATCTAGTTCGCTTGATACAGTTTGTATAAATTACTGCACACTGTGGCCGCAACAGCTTATATTTTTCGAGATGGATTTGTATCGCGCGATGCGGCCCGCCCCGCCCCGCAGTTCCCCTTCAATAGAGTGGTCAAAATCTATGTAGGCTCTGCGAGCCGCTCCACACCACCACCAATAGTCACCAATTTGCTAAGTTCGTTGTCTAAGAAAGCTAGAAAAAAAGGATGAGCACATTACAGCGCAGAAAGCCTTTCTGCGCTGTAATGCGCTCCTCTCCGACATGCTGCGGTTCGGCATAGTATGAGCGAACCTTTAATCTTCTTCTTGTCGTATTTCAGATTTGGTTTAATTTTCGTTTCAACCGATTGCACAATATCAATATTGATGGATTTCCCAGTTGTTTTAGATAAATTAAACGACTTACGTTCTTTGACTGGCTACTTAAAGATTTATTTATGTTGTACAAATTTCTTATTTAGCCTGTGCTGCATAGGTATAGGAGTTTATTACAATGACTTCCTCACTATATTAAAGTACTTAAAAAAATGATACAATACTTTGATACACTACCTACACAGTACATGTATAGTACAACAAGTCAACATCTTTACTTGTCGCTATTGTCACAACCGTCACAAGTTACATCGTGTAACAATGTTCGCACGACGAGCAGAGCAGCTGCGTAGTCTCGCTAGCTACATCTAGGGAGCCTATTCTCGTCAGTCGAATTCGGCTTCGAGCGCAGATTGACCGAAAACGGACACTTAGCTCATTAACATACTAGCGGTTGGCGATTGGATTAAACTGGTGAAGATTTTTTTTGCCAAACGAATTTATATTATAAAGGCGGGCAGGGCGCTATTTCGTTGAGCTTCCGCGACGTATTCGGGACGGACCACGCCGGATTCTATGCCCATCCTTCCCTGAAGCAGCTTGCAAACCACTAGTATGTTAAGGCCTTTGCTGTACCTCGCGGCGGTGACAGCCTGCGATCTGTTATAACTTATAAAGGAGTGAGCACACTGAGACGGGCCGTGCCAGGGCTCAGCGTGCCGGGGCTCATCGCAATAATCCGCCTCCATACAATTTGTATGGAAGCGGATGCGCGTATCGCACACTGTGTCGGGGCGCAGCGGATTTCCGCTTCCATACAAATTGTATGGAGGCGGATTTTTGCGATGAGCCCCAGCACGCTGAGCCCTGGCACGGCTCGTCTCAGTGTGCTCACTCCTTAACCCTGAGTTGCAACCAGTTATGCTGAACTACCGTTACTCTATTTTTCTAAGTCAGCAAGACATAGAAGGGACGCTGCTTGAGCGTCAGACGGAGGGCAGATCCAACTCAAATTGGTCGGTCGTATTATTAATAAACGATTAATAATTGTAATTTATATTTCCTTTGTATTACATTTAGTGAAAGTTATTGTTTTGAAAGGCTTTAATTTAGTCAGTAAATCGAAGCGACATTCGAGGCGTGAGAATGAAGCTTGTCATGCTCTCGCTACATCTCGTACGTAAACAACTGTAACAACGCTGTTGTTCTACAACTCGCCAAAGAAGCGATGTTTTGACAGCGAAAATGTTCATTTCAGTATGTTTGTTCTTCTCTACGTGCTTCAGAACAGAACAGAACTCGTCTAGAGTTCTGTTTGAGTACAAATCTCTATATTATAAGAAGGGACTAAGGTATGTTGAGATTTGTACTCAAATAGAAGGAAAGGTTACATATTGGGTGTTTATGAAGGGTCATAAACACATATATTATAATATAATATCTATATCTAACCTTAATTTGTCAGACACAAGTAATGCTTGAGGCATAAAAATTAAAAAGTATTCCAATAAAAATTAAAACAATAGTCCATAGTTTTCTCTGCAAAGTATCAAATATCTTTTTAACAATTAACGAATTTCATTTGATTTTTACTCGTTTATCGGATTGTTGAAACGAGCAGCAGTAATTTATTTAATCTTATCACGACGAGTGAGAATGTGTGAAAATATATTAAATTTTCACTAGCGCTGCTATAAATTGCTTCGGGAAAGATAGAACATACGAGATTTATTCGCGTTCGTTCCAGAACGTTCCAGGTACGGGGGAAAGTGGGATTAGTTCTTGTCTCGAGGTTCAACGTTGTTGTAATGATATACAGCCTCTTAAGAGGATTCCACACCGCCATTTTTTCCATACAAACGTTGTCCCCTGTTTCCTCCCTGGATAATGCTAGTAGAGTTATATTTTTTTTCCTGAATATCTACGGCCACTAATACAATGTCCCTATGTTTTCTTTTTTTTCATAATTTAATTATTAAATAAGATATGAACGTTCAAAAACCCAAAAAAATGGCCAGATTTTCCACTGTGTTCAAACGTCCAGAAAACAGATTTGGATAGATTATACAAAAAAAGCAAAACATAGGAACACAGCTCAAGCCTTTTTTTAATCTTTAATGAAAAAAGTACTTAAATCGGTTAAGTTTTGGAGAAGGAATCAGGGGACAACGAATCGTTGATTTTCTGGATTTTCTGCAGTTGTCTCTATCGCGTTCTGCGGTATAGGCTTGAGGTAAGGGAGACAGCTATAGATATTACACGTACTTTTTTTTCATTTCTCTAGCCGCTGTGGTATCCTCTTAACGTTAAGTATTCTTGGATTTCTAATTTGCTATACAAGGAAACGAAGTTGGTAATCTATATTTATTGAGTGTCAAATGTACTGGGTAGTAAAGCTGAACTTATAATGTGTATGAACGCGTGTTGTGGTCGCTGCACCGCGAGATCACAATAATAGTATGTGTCTATACTTAAGATTATAATTGGGAAGAGTTTGTTTGTTTAAACGCGATAATCTCAGGAGCTACTGGTCGGATTTGAAAAATTCTTTCAGTGTTAGATAGCCTATTTATCGGCACACTATATATTATTTGGCACACATGAAGAATAGACCACGTGAAAGGACAAAGGTTTCTTTTTTTGCGGAAAAATTTACGGTTTCCGTGACATTCCTAAATTACGCGGGCGAAGCCGCGCGGAACATCTAGTATGTAACGATTGATTAAAATATTTGCTTGTGATCTGTGGACTGTGATGATGATGCGAGCCGGCAATCCGCGCGTTCGGGCGGACGCATAATCGAGCCTAATTTCAATTGCATAAGGTAACAAGGTTGAAAATATACTGCATGTGATCGTACGAATTTACACATGTATAAAACCATTGAAGCGGTACAAAAGTTTTGCAGCGGTCGTAAAAAAGGACTGTAAAACTTTACGTATTGCATTCTAAGAAAATACGTATAGTATGCATGACAAAAGGATATAAAATGTGTATAAAGTTTAAAATTTTATTTGCACACATTAAATTATTCTGAATAAAATTTAAATAAAAGATTTACACGCTAGTTGTCTAGTATTATATTATGTTGTAATATGTAACTGCCTTTCTAACATGTGCTGACACGAAGGCTGACACCATTATAAAATATCCATACTTACTTATAAACATTATAATTTTGAAATGATGCTGTTTAAATTGTCCACATTAATTATATGGGAAAGAGTCCCTGCCTATGAACAACTTCCAGTACATAGAGAAATTAAGCACATGTAGACTTGTGACTTATATTTATAAAAAAACGCGTGCTATGTTTTTGCTTAAGAAGCTTCTTGCCTCGGCCCGTTTATGCAATGGCCGAGCATGGGGACTGAACGACCGAACTTGGACAAGTCATAAAATTAAAACAAATTGAAGACATCAGTGGATGAAACCGGTAAGTAACAATTTGGAAACTGCCATTTTTTTATTTCAAATTTAAAAAGTGTGGATTCTATGTACCTATATTGTATAGCTAAATTTATATTATGTATAAACTATGAAGCTATAGGATGAAGTAGGTAAGTTACAAGGTTTGTTTGGTGTTGTAAAAATCTATTGTCACGTAAACGTTATTTTAACGCAAATAAAAAGATAAAAATTCAAAAAACATTTGATTATCTTTTTTTACTTTGTCCCGCTTTTGACTGAAGAATCCCGCTTTTTCAATCAAAAAGTTCCAAAGTCCCGACTTGACACAAAAAAAATCTGGCAACGCTGATTCACATCTTTAATTGTTATAACTTTAAATTTATGTTTTACTATCTATTTTTGCTCTAATATATTTCAAGTGATTTATTATATTAAAAAGATTGAATATCCTCTGCGTAATGGTTTAGAGATGGCCGTCATTATCTCGCACCTGCCCCCCGAGACCCTATTACAGGACCCATTAGGCTTCGCACCCTTTTAACATATCATAAACGACTATTTTTATCATAACGATAACCCTATAATATTAGATATAATAAATATGCCATAACGATATACTTATCATAACTGAAATTGCCTTTTTTGCATCCGTCAACGGACCGAAAAGGCTGTACATGAGATCAAAATCTTGCAGACGTGTGATACTTGACTGCCTGTAACTATAACTCACATGCAGCATCAAGTATCTAAAGCGATAACTACCCATTTTCTCGGGATACAGACTCTTCTGTGTTCTTTTGCAGATCGCAAAGTATAATCAGATTAAATTTTGTGGATACAGACTGGCCTGTGTTCTTTTGCAAGTAATTTGGTCGTGTTATGTCAAACTCAGTCGACAGATCACGATTCACATAGCAGAGTAGACAGAATGATAGAGTATGCCGACTTAGAACTGATGTTGAAATTTTTAAATTTGACGTATTATGACGAAAATCGTCGCTAGGGTTGTTAACTTGTTACCTACGAATTTAAAACTATGACATATTCGATGGACGTGTTCCTCTTTGGTCGTATTGTTGTTTGTGTTTTGGCACATGTGATTAAAATTGTCAGAATCCAATTTTGAAATCTTTATTTTAAATATTTAAAAATAAATTATATCAGCCAGCGCGAGGCATATTCCGTTCATAATCCTAGTGAAACCCGACGAATTTGACAGATATTGAAACCTGTCCGTCACTTTGCAGTCGAACTACTGGTAGTTAAGTCTATTGTGCACATAGTCAAATTGAATTAACATAATCTACCCATGAGTGAATTTCTTCGATGGTAGTGGTGGTCATATTGCTGATAATAATTTTCTTTATTTACCACCTAAGGAAAAATATCCTTGTGCTCTGGAATGCAACGATACCCTCAGGTGTAAATACACGTTATTTATCTTAACTTAATTAACATAACATCTCTGTTGTTTCGTAGAACGTACGTCGGAGAGACAACGCCACGAGCGTACAGGTTGGAATAATATTAACGACGCTACTACATCACTGTTCCACAGACATACACCTTGGACTAGTAGTATCTATAGTGATCTATATAGTGACTCTACATGGGCGTAGCCAGTATTCTATATATAGAATAATGGCTACGGCCCCTAAAGGGGGGGAGGGGGTCAGATTATAAAAATCCTAGACTTGGAATCCGTGATTTTTAACATATAAGTATATTGCAGGTGAGGTAAAAATTAAAAACAAAATATGAGCGAGCGAACACAATATATTGAATGCCTCCCCTCTCACCCCGCAACTGTCTCCACGTTTAGGTATGAAACTCGTGAGCATTAGCGACCGATCGCTCTTATGGCGCATCCACATATGCCGCCGGCTTATACCGCCGGGTTTGCCGCCGGTTTTCAGATTACCTTGCAACCGAAGCCGGCGGCATGTGTGGATACAGCATTATAGGAGGGGGCAGCTGCCAAGATGACGTCCTCAACTCGGTTGCGCCAAAATCAGTTTTTGCGCGGTGACCGTATTTTTTCGGGATAAAAAATATCCGTTGTCCTATCCCGGGACTCCAAGTATCTCCATATTAAACTTCAGCAAAATCGATTCAGCGGTTTAGGCGTGAAAAGGTAACGGACAGACACATTTTCGGTTTTATAATATTAGTATGGATCGTTTACAAATAGAATAAGCAATTGAATTTAGACCCTAAATCTATATTTTTAAAGGCATAAAGGCAACAAGGCAACGTAAAAATAACGCAAAGAAATTATATTATGCTCTGTTTTTACACCGAGTACCTTGACTTTTAATTTTCGTATTTAAATTAAAATTTCGTAGAATGTATGTTGAAAAATAAAGAAATTAAAACTTGTGTAAACACTCAATAGATAAAAAAAACAATTTTTAAACTTTATAATTCGGGAAGTTGTAGCATTTTTTATACAAGCCGGCTCCGGCGACTTATAGGAATTGAACCAAAAAAAATGGGATAGGTTTGTAAACCTTTACCATGATAAGGGGTTAAAGTGTTTTTTCCATACTAACGAGGGTCACAAATTTCGGCCTGTTTTTCGACAGGGGTTGATTTTTGACGAATTATTTTTATTTTGAAAGGCTAGGACAGTTACGAGCGATAATTGGCAATCAAGTTGTTGATGATTGTTAGTATGAAAAGTTGGTTGATTGGATTAATAATAAACTTCGGGTTCCAATTTCCGTATTAATTGGTACGTGAAACTCGATTGTATTTAAAATACATTTAAAATATCAACAGTATACTTGTTTAATTACTATTTTATTTTATTTTCAGTGAGTCACGACCATTCAAAATGGTCTACAGATGTCGACACATAGAATACAGTATTTTATTATAGATACATACTTATTTTTACTCATCTATATCTATATTATAAATGCGAAAGTATCTCTGTCTGTCTGTCTGTCTCACTTTCACGCCAAAACTACCGAACCGATTGTAATGAAATTTTGTAAACAAATAGTCTAAAGCCTGAGAAAGGACATAGGCTACTTTTTTTACTGGAAAAAAGCGTTGTAAGGCGGTGAAAATGCGTAAATTTGTTCAAATTAAGTTAGTTCCAAAAATTCATACTAGATGGCGCCGTGCGTCTGCTACATCGCGCTAATGCTTGCCCAAAAGTCTTTCTATAAGAGGTGGTATTATCTTACAATCTGTTTTGGATATTTTTCGATTTGTTATGTCTTTTTTATGTTATTTAATAAATCAGTACTTTATCTATGCAGTGACGTAACCTAAAAGTTTAAACCTATCAATGATAAATAGTTTATGGGTAAAGTTGTGTAATTGGGGGGCTAAATAAGCTTAAAAATTTGGCATAAAATATAAAGTTAAATTAAAAAAAAAAAAATATTATGTGCACACTGCACAGCTGTTTTGATTTAAGGGGTAGGTACCAAGGTTTTTTTTATAAAAGCTTTTGACACCAATTTTGTTGGCATCGCGCGCTATAAACTGAAGTCCACGCGGACGAAGTCGCGGGCAACAGCTAGTTATTTATAAAAAATTTAGTTTGTTATTATTTTTAGCAATATTCCGCGAAATAAACTTACACTTTTAAGTAAATGAGTGAGTGTACGCATAGACATGCGTACAGCACCTCCCTCCTCCCGCACTGCCTATGCGTACACTCGCATGCAAGAACCTGCAAACACCACCACCACACAAGCAATAATGTTGGCAAATCCGTGCAAGGCCCCTCACCACCATGCAGGTTGAGGTTTTCAACGGATTTCCGCAAAGTAACGCCTGATTCCATTAACTATTCATTATTTATACTTTTATTATTTATTATTGTCATACCTACTCTTTGAACAAAATATTATAATGTTTTTGCGTATTGTTCTCACCGAGAGTAATTAACCCATAAATAAGATTTTTTTCTTCCTTTTGGGGGTAGAAATTTAGTAAATCCTTTATTCGTATAGTAAATCACGCTCGCAACTCCGTTAATAAAATATAAAAACTAAAAAGTATCCTATATCCTTTTCCGGGCCTCGAACTATTTACGTACCAAATTTCAGCAAAATCGATTCAGTCGTTTGGGCGGAAGATGTAATAGACAGACAGACAGACAGACACACTTTCTAATATTAGTATGGACATCATCGGATGCTTAAAAAGGAGAAATACGTGTACGAAATTAAGTTTACTAAGATGTCGCGTTTTGTCATAAAACATCCCTCCCTTCTTTTGGAAATTTAAACCGTTCTCGTTAAGAATTTTCATTAGCTTTCTATGAGTTTTTACAGGCTTTTGATGTCTTTGGAAAAGTTCGATAGGACTCCGTTTTAATGACTTTTGAAATATTAACTCCGGGTATAACGACATATTACGGCAGTAAATTAAATAATTGAAGTTGGAGGTAACATTGTCACGAGTTTTTGGGATAGAGACTCGACTTTGAAGGAACTTCTGAAACTTAATATCGTCTACTTTCAAAGAAATGAAATAAAACAGCTCGTGTTGTTGTCAAAACAGTTTCGCGGATCACTCCTCCATTGTCAGGTCGAATAATGAAAACCAATATAAACTTTTTCATGGAATTCTCCGGGATATGGGAAGTTGATAAAATATTCCTAAACTTTATAGAGTTTCATTGACGAAGTTACGCAGTATAAAAAAGAGTAGAACGTCTTCGTATTGCCTATCATCGTGATACTTTTGTGGAGTAGTACAATCACAGATATCAGAATGAGTACAATGCAGTATCGTAGCACGCGCAAAGTTGACTCTATGTTTAGTTTAATTTTAAGAACATAGCTAGTTAACACCACTATCTGCCGCACTCAGAGTGGAACATTAATTACTTAATTGTAATTAATTCAAAATTATGACATAAGCCCCATACATTATCTGTCAAACTCTTCATTAAATTGAAGGTTAATCGTAATTAAATGTCTCTGAGTACGGCGGTTAATATTATATACACATGATTAATAAAATCGAGAGGTTTTTCTGATGAGTGGTCAATGGAAAAAAAATGTTTTGGGTTTCGTTGCCAAAATTACTTTGCGTTCGTTATACCTATTAACAAACTTAGTGACCACTATGTTCTTGTCAATTCTGATAAAAACACAGGATGTAACAAAACTAAGTGACTCATGAGTCCCTTATAATATCGACTGTGAAAGTAGCAGCAGCTGAAAGAGTAACTTTTGTATGGACAAATTCATGATGCTGGGGCGCTTGCCCATACAAATCACAAAAAATAATTGCTCTGTCAGCGCTGCTACTTCCACACCAAACTCAATATAAGGGACATACACACACCCTAAAGCATTACCACTTCGTTTTGTTACACTCTGTATATCGTCTTCATAAAAGGTACTATCTGAGTTGATTCCTAAATCTTAGGCAGATGGGGGATCTACGTACTTTGGTCGCGTTACGTCAAACCCAGCCGACAGATCACAATTAATATTGAATTGACATGAGCCGACGAAATGAAGTTGGTCTGTCAACTGCCTAGGAATCAATGTCCTCGATGGTACAAGCAGCTGTCACCGGGCCGACCCCGGGTCACGAAGGTGGCGTTAACGAGTTTGAACTTCACAAGTATTTAAAATTAATAATCACAAGTTTAGGCGTCAGCGTCTTCATTACTCCGTGTTAGATAATTAATTTCCCGGGAAACTGAGGGGTGATTTATACTTATTAATTTTTAATTAATTTATTTATCTTCTTGTGAGCTGTTTCCAGCTTGAGTAGGGTTGTCCTAGTACATTAAATTTATTTACAGGTGTGGTTGTGGGTCCGCCTCTCCTTCCCGAGTGACTCAAAATTCTTTAACAACATAGCTGTTAGAAACATGGTTGTTATCAAGTATCAACGTTTTAAATTAGACGTGGGAGAGCCATGCTTCGGCACGAATGGGCCGGCTCAACCCTCTGGTCGAGCCGGCCCATTCGTGCCGAAGCATACCTACCACGTTCTCACAGAAAACCGGCGTGAAACAGCGCTTGCGCTGTGTTTCGCCGAGTGAGTGAGTTTACCGGAGACCCAATCCCCTACCCTATTGCCTTCCCTACCCTCCCCTACTACCCTATTCCCTCTTAAAAGGCCAGCAACGTACCTGCAGCTCTTCTGGTGCTGCGAGTGTCCATGGGCGACGGAAGTTGCTTTCCATCAGGTGAATCGTTTCTTCGTTTGCCCCCTTTTTTCTTAAAAAAAAAAAAACATTGTTGTCAAAAATGAAGTCGTCTCAACTTTAAGCAAATATTGTGATCTTGCCCACCATAGAAAATGTAATGTGAGTTAAAAATAATTGGGGCAATCGAATTTTGAAACAAAACAAGCTGAAATTCGTATTTAAAACAACAAACAAGCCGGGTATGTAGATACTTTGAGTCCCGGGAAGGGACATAGGATACTTTTTGTCCCGGAAAATGTACGGTTCCAGTGCGATAAACGAATTTTGGCGCAACGGAGTTACGGGCGTCATCTAGTATGCTAGTATGACATTAATTAAAAAAACTTGTGGACAAATCTATTTTATGCAAATTGTTCCGAAATTCAGGGCGGACATTTCACTTCGTGTGTTGATGTGATCCATCAGCGGAACGGGAGCACATCTCAGTAACAGCTGCATACCGAGAATAAAATTATACACGGAATACGAGAACACCGGAGTAAATCATGTACGTCGTACAGTCGACGACCGACACTTTGAACATACTTTCAACCTTATCTTTTTTGTAGTAGGGTAGGGGAAGGTGCTAATTATTGTGTCACTCGAGACCTAGTAGGTTTTTTAGACAGATCCGATGACATGTCAATGTCCAAAAAAAATTTTAACCCACCACGTGAAAAATCTGATTTCTGTACCATGATAACTAGACACATGCCGGAAGCCTATACAAGCTTAATCTGACACGCTCGAGCTTGCACCAAAATCCCCTCTTCCCCTCCCCAACTATTGCAACTAATGGCAGGTTGGTTGGAAGTGTCATATTATGACAAACAAGTAGACCTTGAATATTTTTATAAGTAATAGAGTTTATAGACGTACAAAAATGCGACATACCACATATTATTATTTCAACAAAATCTCAGAAAATGTCAAAAGAACCCCTACTACCAACTTAGGCAAGTAGATTCTTAATAGGATGGAGACATCCTCTATAGAGCAAATTGTTTGAAACTCCACTCCTAGGGAGATAAAAAGGTTAGTGGGACATGTTATATAAAAATATTTTGAGGAATAAGGATGTAGGATTGTTTTTACTGCCGAAAAATTTAAGATGGGGAAAATAAATTTATGCAAAACCAAATTATGAGAAACATTTTTATCACAATAAGGTCCGAAAGTGCTAAGCTATGTATGCCGTTGACTGTACATTGTCACTTTTAATTTCATTCCGCGCTGAAAACTCGAGGATATGTTTCATATTTCCGTTATGTTTTGTTTTTACAGTGTAACTTGTTTACATGAATTGTTGAACCAAGAATACAGTACCTAGTAATTTAATATTATGTCGGTTTTGCTAAATAATCTTACTATATCATTTTGATATTATGGTTTCGATGTAGTTCTGATATAACAACGCTATAGTATGTTTACAAAATATAAAATTAAAAAATATATATTTAGTCGTTTGTCGTATGTAAAAATTCTAAAAATGTTAGTCGTGTTTAGTTTGTTTTATGTCAAATAGTATGAGAATTCTTATTATTATTATCATTATATATTTTGATTTTTGCCCCATCTTTATATTAACAAGTAAGTACCTCATTTCATTTCATTTTAAACTACTAATATAATATTAATATTATTATTATACTAACAGTAACATAACTAAGTAATTATGTTTAAACGTAAAATATAATTAAAAACAACGATATAAAATGTAAAATAACATTTCAGTTATAAAAATGTTTTGTTACTCTAAAAGGTTTTTTCAAAGCAACCTATTTTATTACATTTTAATATTTCAATTGCGAATATATTTAAAACGAAAGGAAGAACCGGGATACCTTGCTTTTAACCCCTTTGTACCACCTAAAGGCTAATGGAATGTTTTATTTTTAAGGTCATCGAGTTGATGGACTTTCCGTGTTTGATAAAATTCATCTTCATTTGTTTTTGCTTGAAAACGGAAGTTTTATAAACCGCTATAGGCCGAGCCGCAGAATTTTTTACAAACGGAATTCAATATGTAGTTCTGTGGCTCGCCTCGTGGTTCGGTGTATTGTCCTGCAATGCTGCTATATATTTTTATTGACAATTTACACCTCTTCTGTCGAGAACAATGGCACTTGATTTTTCCCGTAGAGATCATTTTTCTTTATCCTCGGACGTGCCGTAAACTTGTATTGAATGAAGTCACTTGTATTAAACCGTTTTTTCTATTTTTCGAAGCGGAAAGAAATACTTGACTACTTTTTTCAAAGTTCTTTGTAAACTCCTTTATGTCCTGTGATCTATACGACGTACGAATGTTTTGGTGTGTATGGAAAATATCCAGTAGTATGACAATTTCGGTGCACGAAAGATAAAATATTTTAATTTAACAGAGACAAGTTCTTTATATAATACGCAATGTGAAAGTGTGTCTGTCTGTCAGTATGTAGCCTCTTCTCGCTTAAACCACTAAGCCGCGGAAAAGGACATACTAGAATACTTTTCATTCCAGAAAAATTTACGGTATCGGCGCAATAAACGAATTTTGCGTAACGGGCTTACGATCATCAAATAGTTGCGGGGAACAATACACTGCCCTGTTGGGACAAAACGCTGCGCTGTAACCTGTAACACTTCAACTTGCAAAAATGAGTTTAAAATTAGCTCAAATTACGTCCTAGGGGACAGCGAAATGTAATATGGAATATTTTGGTCGAAAACTTGTCCTGAATTTTGTGGGTTCACTCAATTCAAAGCTCACATCAAGTAGATTAATTTAGACTTTATTATTACAAAACAATGTACCCCGGGCTGCATTGTTTTGTCGTAACAGGGTCGCTTAGTACTCATCTATATCAAATACCAATGCACGTCGTGTTCGCAGGGCCGTCTGCGCTTACAATCAACATAAACAAGGGCTCCATTTTACGGCTGCCAACTTAATTATGTTATTTATCCAGCCTATTAGGACGTATCGTGGATTAATTTTGGTCGCAAAACACTCGTAAAATGCTTTACGATCCTTTATCCAGACGGCAGAGCGCAATAAAAGAGCTATGAGCTGTGTGATGTGAGATGCAAACTTTTTACAACATAAAGTCATTTAGGGTGCAGAAATGAGAGTAGTTATAAAACTTTAAGTGGTATAGGACCGTTATTCTTTGCTAGTCAATGTCTAATACAGTAAATTGTTTTTTTTTCTCTTCATAGGCCTTCCCATAGTGTGAGATAGAGAGTGTGACGAAACTAATTAAGGCGGGGATTAATCTCAATCCAAAACTATAACTTTGCACACAACCAAAGACCAAGCGTATGCGCATCGCAATAAGATTCATTTTAGCTTAGCATAAAACTGAAGTCACTCAAACGGATTTTCTCTATTTTTCATGTTTTTTTTAAATATCTTGGGAAATAAACATTAAGAAACAAAATTGTTCGGTTAAAGAATTCTTAATATAGATTTACTAACAATTTATTCAAATAAAATGTATAATTATCCTAGTTAATACTTATATTTCGATGAAATAGATTTTTATCGGAGGTGAGTTTGTAAATTAATTACAGCCAAAGTATTAAGTTTTATTAAAATGTTTATGGTTTAAGGTATTTTAAATATTGTGCTTTATACCTCATATTTTTTAAAACTTCGTTATTATATTGGAACTAGGTAAACCGGAAGTCGCGGAATAACAAATTGAGGTTTATCCTCGCCTTAAGTAACATCTATGGACGCTTCACACCACGTCAGTACGGCTCTTGTGTTACAGGTACCAGACAACGGAAATATATTTAATACCTTTATACTGTACTTACATATTTAAATATATTTTTATTATATATTTAATAGTTTTTAATAATAATAATAATGATAATAAGTAACTAAAAATATAATAATAATAATAATAAGCTTGAAAATATGAAATATGCGAGTAAAATTGTAATTTTGTAAACACAATAAAAGAAGAAAAAGCAGTAAAATTAATTCGGTACTTGTACATAAATTTAATTAATTTTACGACTCAAAAGGCGGCGTAATTTCTCTGACAAATTTATGTAAAATTCTCAAAATATTTGCGTAATTCTTTTCGTTGAATATTATTTTCCTGAAAGCCGCAAGTTCATTCCCAAAGTTGCGGTGGCCAAAGTTTGAGACGGTCACAGACTGGAAATATATTCGAGACGAGACGAAAGTAAGCTAAATACATTTATTTAAAATAAAAGTTAAAATTGCAGTCTGAATTTACTTTAAATCCTAATTAAATAAACCGCTCTTTTCAAAAGTGTATTAAAAATAAGCAAAAAGTATTTTGCTTATTTTTAATACATTTTTCAAATTCCTGCTACAAATTTAACGTAACGGAAATAATCATGCGTCATTTTTAGCAACTCTCAAAAGAGTATACATTTTAATGGTACAAAGGAAAAAGGTTAAATTCGGTGAATTTTGAATTATATTCAAATCTACAGGATTTTTTTAAAAGTCAATTGCAGAATTTTCTAGTAAGGACTTGACCATCCTCAAAATAGCCCTAAGCGACGTCACCCTACTCTAATAACGTTAAAAACGTCAGAGTGCCGTGATTTTTGTAATGGTCACCCCGAGGCCGCAATACTTGTACTTCGGGCCGTGTGTCCACCGCCGCCCATCTCAGTACCGTCACCGAGAACGAGATTATTTTGGGCCGATAAAATGCCACTGTATAGAGTATGACCTAGGCCAGGGACGGCGAACCGACCATCAGTGGCACGCGACATAAAATTTAGAGCACGCAACTGGTCCCAAAACTAGTATCGAAATTATTTTAACCAAAAATGAAGGTTATATCCATACTAATATTATAAATGCGAAAGTGTGTCTGTCTGTATGTCTGTCTTTCTGTTACCTCTTCACGGCCAAACCGCTGAACCGATTTTGTTGAAATTTGGTATGGAGATACTTTGAGTCCCGGGAAAGGACATAGGCTACTTTTGATCCCGGAAAAATATACGGTTCCCACGCGATAAACTAATTTTGGCAGAACGGAGTTGCAGGCGTCATCTAGTACTTAATACATATCCTCCTCTGCATGGTAGGCACCAATTTGGGCAAATTTTTAAATACGCATACGATCATAAAAAATATTAAATGATACGTTTATGACTTAACTGAAGATTTCTTAAGAAAAAGGGCATATTAATACGAAAGAGTTCGCCATCCCTGACCTAGACTATACGTTTCACTATATACCGACATTGGTCTAGCGACTCATGCCGACGCACGGCTGCTTTGTAGTGTCATAAAGCAAAAACTTATGTCGTATAGTGGCATTTTGTCGGCCCAAAATAATTTCGTTCTTGATGACGGTCCGGCGACGACGACGGTGGACACACGAACGCAAAATGTCGCCATTATCCGGGATAATATTTCCCATACACATTTCCTTTGTTCGTCTTTTCGGTGATTCGCTATTGTATGTATTGTTGACGTGAATAGGAAATTAAATATACACATTTTTTCCCCTCAATTTATGTTTGATGATTTTTTGTATTGTTCCTTTATTGCTGATAACTGAAATTCAGGTACAATTTTATGGGTGCTTATGGTTTTTTACAAAGAAACATGCAATAATAACATAAAGTGAGAAATGTCCATTACTGTACATTTCTTACATAAAAACTTCAAAGACTTCTGGCCATTTAGCCGAAACTTTTTCGTTTTCGCTTCGTTATAGAATCGCCGATCAAAATGTATGGAATTGACATAAGACGAGTCGAACGTCAACGTCATATATTTACGAACGCTTATGTTAATTCCATACATTTTCATCGGCGATTCTATAACGAAGCGAAAACGAAAAAAATTTGGCTCACCCCCCCCTGTTTTGAAAAACTTACGTAAACGAACTAGCGTATTTTATGTCACTTACAAAATATAATATGAGCCCGTGAATTTCGTATCTATTCCCCCTCAATATAAACCTTCCCTGGACTTACTTTCGACAGTACACGAATTTTGCAAGACTTTCTAGTCAAATCGGTTCAACTGTTTTCAAGCTTTAGTGAGACTAACAAAGTTTAAAATTTATCTTATATCTTTATCCGTCCTATTCTGTTTTATTTCCTCTTTTAAGAGGAGCCCACACCGCCCTTTTTTCCATACAAACGTTGTCCCCTGTTTCCTCCCTGGATCTACGGCCACTAATACAATGTCCCTATGTTTTCTTTTTTTTCATAATTTAATTATTAAATAAGATATGACCGTTCAAAAACCCAAAAAAATGGCAAGATTTTCCGCTGTGTTCAAACGTCCAGAAAACAGATTTGGCTAGATTATACATAAAAAAGCAAAACATAGGAACACAGCTCAAGCCTTTTTTTAATATTTAATGAAAAAAGTACTTAAATCGGTTAAGTTTTGGAGAAGGAATCAGGGGACAACGAATCGTTGATTTTCTGGATTTTCTGCAGTTGTCTCTATCGCGGTCTGCGGTATAGGCTTGAGGTAAGGGAGACAGCTATAGATATTACACGTACTTTTTTTCATTTCTCTAGCCCCTGGTGTATCCTCTTAATGTACAATTATTTTTACCAAATAAAGTTCTTTCTTTCTTTCTTTAAACGAGCAATTCTTGTATATATCTAAATATATAATTGGAATCTCGAAAACGATTTTCATAAATTTAGTATATAGGGGGTTTCGGGGGCGATAAATCGATCTAGCTAGGAATCATTTTTAGAAAATGTCATTTTATTCGTGTTTTATTGAATACCAAGCAAAGCTCGGTCAAATAGCTAGTTATCAATAATATAAGATAGTTTATACAAATAAAAATGATTTTAATTTATATAGTTCTAGTTACAAAATATATATTTTGAAAACCTTTTTCAAGTCAATATTCTTGAACCTAATAACTGCTCCGAGTTTCGTAGCTTCGTAGCTCGTAGTTTCGTAGCTCGTAGCTTCGTAGCTCGTAGCTTCGTAGCTCCGTAGCTCCGTAGCTCTCACGCTTATAATATGAGCACGCTGAGTTTATAAAAATTTCAAATTCTCCCTCATTGAGGTCGGGACCCGAGATGGCTTTGCGGGAATTTCCAATTCAAGTAGCAAAATATGAGGGCCTTCCGAAGCCAATTTCTTCCCGGCACGCTGCCAGGGAATAAAATATAAGGTAATCTCTAATGCTCTTCCGTGATTAAATACAAATCGACAGCTGATCTATTTACAGTGGAAGCCGAATTGTGGATACTTGGCTCATTGGTACCCTGGGGTATCATAAGAGTACGTAATTATTGTTTACAACGCGTGCGGGGTCTCAATAGGCTACTTGGCCTTTTTTTTTATGCTAATCGCTTCTTAATCATCCATTTTCACCAAAAAACTAATATTTTAATATTTTAAACAGTAGAAATCCATAAAAATCTTGATTGAAAAATATGCCTTTTAAATGGCGCCGAAAACACTGTCTACAACACTGTCCGCCATAGTGTGACGTCATATTTTTTGTATTTTATACTTTTTTTATTTAATTTTTTTTATGTGCTAAATGTACGAGTCTAAAAGTGTCCAAAAATTATAAAATAATTAAATAAGAAATTAGACATCATTTGTAATGTTGAAAACTTTTGGAGAAAAGTTTTGGCCATTTCATTTCCCGTCTACAATAAATAGAGAAAATATTTAAAACTGATGTTTTATTTAAATTATTCAATATAAAAGAAAATATATTTAACAAATCTTTCTAGACTTATTCTTATTATTTTTGTACAAATAAACTTACATATAACGAGCGCGATAAATAAAAGATATTAAATTACGAGTCTGATGACGTCACATCCAAATCGGAAGTACCGCAAAAGCGTTTACGTCAGTACAAATCATATTTTCATAAAATCATATATTCAAATCGACTTTATTTATCAATCATAAGCTTTTATTTGATGATAAGGGTGAAATACGGTTTCCTAGGCCAAGTTCTACTAGAAATATGCATTTGTTCAATGAAATTGAATATAGGTCAAGTAGCCTATTGAGATTTGGTACTGATAGAACAAAAACATAAGCCTAGTCGTAATATAATATTTTGGTGTTTTACTCTCAAGTGTTACTCCTCTGATTTCTTTGTAGGCAATGTATCCCGTGGAAGAGCCGTGGCTTTTTGGTAGAAGATAGATTTGGTAGAATATATTTGTATGCTGTTTAAAATAAATTTTCACTAACAACATATTATAATATTAAAGGCCTGTTTCACCACTTTCTGATAAAGCGGCGAATAAGCTATGCACAACTTTTTTGACAGATTCTCCATACTTCATCTGTCAAGTTAAGTGGTGGATAGCCTATTCGGCACTTATCAGGAAGTGGTGTAAATAAATAAAGCCAACTAACTTAGGGCCTGTTTCACCACTTTCTGATAAAGTGCCTAATAGGCTATTCACAACTTTTTTGACAGATTCTCCATACTTGATCTGTCAAGTTAATTGGTGGATAGCCTTATCAGGAAGTGGTGAAACAGGCCCTTAGTCTTTTGTCACCCATAATAACACATATTTTATACGTAAAAGGCAGGCACACCAGGCACTCCGCTTGTCGACAGTTTAGCACAAAATACGCGCCATATTTAATCCCTAGTAATGGCAACCCTTCGGATTAGGTAACCTAATAGTTCTAGATGCCTAATAAATTATATTACTTACTCGCTCGTAAATTAGTACTTGCTCAGCAGTAAATTACTAACACGAATATTGTTTTATTAAGCCCGAGTAATGTTAAAATTAATATTTAATTATAAATAAACTTCTTATTGCCCGCAACTCCATTGCGAGTTAATTCGTTTATCGTGCGGGAACCGTGCATTTGGTCAAGACAAAAAGTATCATATATCCTTTCGCGGGACTTACCAAAATCATTTTCTCATACGAAAATATTTAACATGTTTGAGTTATTTTTCAGCTTAACATAGTAATGACCTAAGTTCCTGCACAAAAATTTACTACAAAATATTTAAACACAAAAAAATTGTAAAACACAAAAAATATATAAATAAATTGTAAATTTACTATTTATTTATATATTTTTTATATACATATGTATGAGAATTTCGATGGCACCCGGCCCCTTAAGCATGATGAGGAAACAACAGCCAGACAGACGCATAATTATAAAATTAGTATGGATAGTAATAAGGTAACCATGTCTTCCAGTCCCACGGCGGTTTTGGTGATGGTGAATCCGAATCAGGCCAGCTCCGCAAATTATTTTTAGGGCTCGAGTGTGTACGCAGTATACAAGAGTTCTTTAACTCTTTAAATAATAAGTGCGAGTATGACCAACACGACTGGCGACAGATCAGGCACAATGCCAACTTTTTCATGCCCATCCGACGCATAGATCATCCTACTTATCAGACAGTCAGGTGATCAGTCTACGTATTCCAAACCGAATCTGTAAACAATATACAGGGTGTAATAAGACCACTTCCGATAACTTTGGGGTATGATTATACTACATTTTCTGATTACGAATATGTATTTTTTTTTAATTTTTTTTTAATTTTTTTTAATTTTTTATTCTTTATTTTTTTATAATTAAAACCCTTTAAACATGATAATAAACCACATAGAAAAATATTTTAAAATATTTTTTTTAATTTTATTATTTTTACCCCCATAAGCATTTGCAAGCGCGCGGTCAACGTTCTCGTGTTCCGAGTACATACCCGAGAACGTTGACCGCGTTAATCAGCTGTTAGCTCCGCCCTACGCACGCTAAGTCGAAAGGTCGTATGCGACGAATGACGATACACTACGAGTTACGACTTACGACAGAACACACAGAAACCCTAATGTATGTCTTTTCAATTTCAAACCCATGAAGGTCACCATGACGTGGAACTTAGAACTCTGACCTCTGACCTCTCATCTAAGCTACTTGCAGTGTTAAGAGTTTAATGGTAGCTCATGTAGAAAACTGTAAGTAACTGTCTGTGCATGTGTAACAACTTACGACAGTATGGCAAACTTCTAAGATTATTAGACTAGTTAAAAAGTTCATCGTAAGTAACGAAACCTATGCGGATGAACTGTTTATCCGCAATCGTCACTTATCAATCGAAATAACAGATGATACACGAAAAAACCTCATACATAAAACTGGCAATTAACTTACGTGAAAAATGTTGAGTTCAAGTGTTCTTACTTCTTTATGCATTTTGAAAATAGTCCTTTACACCAAGCAATAAGACCAGTCACCACCAAGAACGTCAAAAAAACTTCTCGTTAACGAAATGTATCACACCACAAAGTATTTTATTACAACTGAAATAATAATCAATTATTAACACTTTACACAATACTACCACGTTTTGATACTTGAAGTAATTGATAAAAAATCAAACTTATCTCCTAACAACTCTAACAACCTATTACCTCAATGCTCAAATGGCTACTAAATTAAAAAATCTATTTTAATTTTTGAAATAATGTTCGTCGTGTATCGACTTTCGGAAGTAGTCAAAGGACACCGAACGCGGCGGCTTGCTTTGATCGCGGCGCCGACAAAGCGCGCCGCTGTGCAGGTGCCCGACGCACGTGTCGCTAATCCATTTCAAGGACAATCTAAGTGTTGTACCCTATAAATTCAATACTATTTAGTCGATATTTAAATTACCATTAAATAATAAAAATTATAACTATTATTTAGTAGATCTCATCTCATTTTTTTAAATTCAATACCTACATTACCGTGATAAAGTGATTGTTATACCGTGGTACGCGTTATGCGCGTCTAAAATACTTTAATACCTAATTAATTAAATAACTTTTAATTATTGTCGCTTTTCATAATATTGAGTAGGTATTTGTTTATTTTTAGTTTGACAGTAATCAATACGTACTCGTATGTAAAACAATTAATACGATTTATCGATAAAAAAATTATCGATTACTCAAAATATTCACATTGCACAGGGATACATCCCTATTATTTTACAAAGTTTTTTCTTCAATTTTGTTCAGTCGGCTGTCTAACACGCGCCGTGCTGGTGTAGGTACTGTGACGTTTTTGTTTAAGTTTTGTAATTTTACGTTTAGATGCTGTCATATTATTGCTTGTTTTGTGTATTGTTAACTATTTTTTTTTATGTTTGTAATTAATAACGGGCCGTGACAAGATACGTCCGATGAATGTGCGATGCTTTAAGGAACAGGTGAACATCGTCGTCGATAGACGATAGTGCGGTTTAAACAGTGGAATAAAAAGTGTTTAAAGAATTGGAATGTCTCCTGTAATTACTTTTGTTAAGTGTTGAATAACTCTGCAATCTACATCGAGTTAGATGGATCATGGAGCACAGTTCGAACTGCATTTCATAAAAGCAGACAGCTGATCACAGGTCAGTGAACATGTTATCACGTATGTTTTCCATTGATAGGTATTGATAGGTGCAGTAGGTAACTGTGTATGTATTTTTACAGATGTGTAAATCGGATGATGATCGGATGTGAATTATGATTTCTTTTCCTTTTTGGCCGGAAGTAAAAACTGAGTATTTTTGAGTAAAAACCTGAGAAACGGTAATTAATAAATTGTAACATTTTGTTAAATCGTGTAAACTATTGTAATTTATCATTACAATATTGGTGGTTTATTCACTACCTACGGGCTAGGGTATAGGGCACACCACGATCAGCTGTTTTGTCTTAAGTCATAGTCATGACTAGCGCAGAGCCGCGCGCGCGGTATTCGGCGCGGGCGGCGCGGGGGGGCCGGCTCGGCGCGGGGGGGCCGGCTCGGCCCGGGGTTTCATTCATCGGCGGCGGGCGATATTATCGCGCATTAACTGTACGCATTATACATTGCGTGTTGAAAATTTTGACTATTTTAAAAACTGGCGATTACATGAAAATTTCTTGCACCAATGGATATATCTCATGCCCTATAATAACCCCACGAAGTTATCGGAAGCGGTCTTTTGACACCCTGTATAGCCAACGCAGGTCTCGAACCAACGACCTACGAGTTAACAGCCGCGCTCTAAACCTGTGGACCTCTGGAGGCGTTAAAAATTAAATTAGTCACTTTGCAGTAAATTACTAGAACCATCTAGAACTAATGATAATTATTCTATTGAACTCGAGTAATGCTGGGATCGATTAATATCATTTAACTTTCAGTTAAACTTCTAGAGTTTTTCCCGGTGTGATTTGCATTTCCAATGAGTAATTTATTCAGTGCACCGCAACCTAAAACAAATGGCCGCCGGCGTCCTTTGTCAAAGTCAGCCTTTTTATTGGTTAAATTGTTTTTGTGGATGTTCTAAGCTTGGTAAGTATTAACAAACGTTCTTATTTAAAAAACGTACCTAAGGGCCGATTTACATTATATTAGTGTTTAGCAAAGTGCTTTAAGATAGTACTTTAGTTGAGACATGTAAACGCTACTTGCTTTAGTACTTTAAGTTGTTATAATAGTGTTTTCACTAGTGCTTTCAAGTTGTACTAAAATAGTCTCCTGAGCACTGAGCTCGGACTTAACATTCTTATTTAAAAAAAATACTCTTTATTCCCGAGTCAATCTAGAACCGAATTAACTTGATCTTAGTAGAATTTGGTACCCCCGACATCTACAGGGTGTAACAAAACTAAGTGATAATACTTTAGAGTGTGTACGTGTTTTTTTTTTCACTTTTGTATGGTGAAACTCATGACGCTCAGCCCTTGCCCATACAAAAATGAAAAAAATGGTCTTTCAGCGCTGCTACTTTCACAGTGAACTCTCTACAAGGGACACATACACACCCTAAAGTATTATAACTTAGTTTTGTTACAACCTGTATAGTAGCGCTCGCCACGATCGTGCGGTGGTTCTATTTGTAACTAATCAAGTTCGAGAAGTTGACGTTTGGCTTTGGTCAATGCAATGCCGATCTTGATTCGAGTTTTTTTTTTGAGTACGCAACACGGTCGAACTTAAATCAATATCAACATCATCAAACTCCTAATGGAAATCGAATTAAATTAATCGGGAGTAAGGCCAGTTCGAAGACTGGGTAAGGTCAAACGAGCGTAATTTTGTGAATTGTGAGTCGGGAGTCGCAGAATTTCGGTCGCGTAAATTATTTTTAAAAGCTTTTATTTAACTTGCTCTGTATGTATGTAAGTATGTATGTTCGGGTGAAATTTTGGAACTCAATTTTGAAGTAGATTTATTTAACCGATCGAGCTGAAATTTTGCATGCATGTTTAGTTTGGATGACAATGCATGATATTGTATGTGACATCACTCTAAATCCAATATGGCCGACCATCCAAGATGGCGAAATAGTTATTTTCTATGCAGTTCTACAATATGGATATTAAATGAAAGGGCTTTTTGAGAGTAACTGGAAAACTAATGTAATGTTATTCTACATCCAATATGGCGGCTCATCCAAGATAGGGGAATAGTTATTTTAATGCACTACTGCAATATGGGTATCAAATGAAAGGGCTCATTGAGAGTAACTCGGAAACAAATGTACTTAGTGTCATTCTACATCCAATATGGCGTCTCATTTAAGATAGGGGAATATAGTTATTTTTAATGCACTTCTGCAATACGGGTATCAAATGAAAGGGCTCATTGAGAGTAACTCGGAAACAAATGTACTTACTGTCATTCTACATCCAATATGGCGGCTCATCCAAGATAGTGTAATATAGTTTTTAAAGCACTTCTGCAATATGGGTATTAAACAAAAAGGCTCATTGAGAGTAAATTGAAAAATCATGTCGTGTCCTGTCGTGCCGTGTCGTGTCGTATCGTGTCGTATCGTAACATGACGTGACGTGACGTGTCGTGTCGTGTCGTGTCGTGTCGTGTCGTGTCGTGTCGTGTCGTGTCGTGTCGTGTCGTGTCGTGTCGTGTCGTGGCATGTCGTGTCAAACCAGCCGGGCGTTAGAAAATGCCTGGTTGAATCCGGTCATTTTTGTTAAGTGAATAGTGATATTTAATTTTTTACTCGTAAAATTAAGTACGATTTCTTAAAGACTTAAATTAAGTTAATCAGATTTTAACAAATTCTTGAAACAAAACAAACTACAATCAAGCAGACTTAAGAAATCTAGTCAGAGATTTAACTAAAAAACAAAAAATAAATTTTCAGCAAAAAACTTTTTGAAAAAAGCTTTTATTTAAATACTCTAAAAAGAAGAAAATAAACCCCTTAAAAATTCTAACTATTAAGTTATAACCTCAATATAATATTATACAATTTGCATTATCATAAAGCTTGTCGCGAGACTTAACAATTTGTCAATATTTAATTACTTTATTAAAAAAATAATAATATCAGTTTACTCAGTTAAATAGGCACTTACTAGTTTATTATTTACAAATTACGCGACAAGCTTTTATTATCATGCAAATTGTATAATATATTGAGGTTATAACTTAATAGTTAGAATTTTTAAGGGGTTTATTTTCTTCTTTTTAGAGTATTTAAATAAAAGCTTTTTTCAAAAAGTTTTTTGCTGAAAATTTATTCATACTAATCATGACTCACAAAATTATGCTCGTATGAATGAAATAGGAATTTTCTATGAAACTAGTTGCAGCAGATTTTTTGCCAACCGAAATTCTGCGACTCACGACTTAAAAAATTATGCTTGGCTTTGGCGTTTGGCTTCACCCTTAGTTTCTATGTAAAATATGCTACCCTTATTATTTAGGTAGCTGTTTAGCATTTGTGTACTAAGCAACAATTGCTGAATTATGAATGCAGTATTGTTCTAAATGATCTAAAGAACGTAACTGCTTTCTCTCGATACGTAATTTTTTGTGAAATGATAATATAATAAGTATACAAATGTTTAACAGCGTTCATATTTAAATTGTACGTTTGTGAACTATGCGTGTATTGTATAAAAATCAAATGTTCTACTCTACCAGTTCTGTAATTCTTACAATAAGAACATTAATATATTCTTTAAAGGCAAGGCTTAGCAGAATTTATTTTGCTGAAAATCTTTTCGAAAATACGATCTAAACGTAAGCGGTTCCTAGGGAAGTAAATAATGTTTTTTCACAGTTTTATAGTCTTAAGCCACCTCAGTAACGAACTGGAAAACGAACAAAACATTTAAAGGTCAGTTTACACTGCAACGATTTATTAAAACCTTGCGATACTGTTCACACTATTCTAAACTAAACCTTTATCTTACACCAGAAGGTACTGATTAGTGATCGAAGACTTATTACTAATTAACAGCCTAGCCACGGCCCACGCGTGGCTTCTGCAATGAGGGAGGTTTGGCAATAGCTTTGTCCATACTGTGCCTTTTTCTGTTCGTCAAAGGCATGCGTTATAGCGTAGTCAACAGCGAACGTGAGGCATGCCCGCGACGCATGCTCTCTGACCGTATCCAAAACTTCGAAAATGACAATATTGGCGTTGCGTTCCTTGACGCATTCAATTATTGAATGCGCCAATATGAAGTTGATGACGAAAATTGAAAATGAAAATGCACAGTGTGGACATACCTAATTGGCGCTATGTAGCCGCAGGATCTATCGTGTTAAACAGCTGTCATATGTCACGAAATAGCTTCAACATGTCACGATAAAACTGTCGTATGTCTGTCTGACACGACATTTGACACGAAAGACTCTACCGTCCCTCTGGTGGCAATGATATCCTCTCACCTCGAGTGACTTATAATATAAAAATGCATCAAGTTGCAATCTGAATCGACCCTAAGTTTTATCGATAAATTTATTGTAAAGCCCCAACAATCGGTTTGAACTATTTCACGTGTCGCGCGCGATGCCGACGGTAATGTCTCGACAGGTTTTATTTGAGAGCAATTTTCACTGAACAAAACTATAAAATCGCTTCTCTAGTACTTTAGAGATGTTGTGCCTCGGCTACTCTAATAAGGCTTCGATATAGTTACTGTAGTGTATTGATAAATAAAGATGGACATGCCTACTTAGGGAGTAGGGGTGCTTGGAGTGGTCGCTCGACTTCGGTCTGATGATCACTTCTACACCAGCCGTCACCAGAGTACGAGTGTTCAGTTATAAGTTATTTCGGTGTTTAATTCACTGGCCAGATATTGTACATACTGTACAGTTACGATACAGCCACAGCATAACTATAGACCTATAAAATATTTGAAACTTGAGTTTTGTAAAAATTATATAATATTTTTTATTGTTAGTCCCGCTAAAACTGCTGAGACCGGCTGAACCGATTTGCCAAATTTATGTCTTTAAATATTTGTGGAAGGGCTGGAAAGGTCCCACATTATCACTCCTAATAAAGGAGTAAAGTGATCATATGTGTACCGGCTGGCTGATTCTGTATCGTACATTTGTAAGTTAATCACTGAGTTAGTAACGAAACGAAGGAGTGAGTAACGGAAAGCCTCACTTTTGTATTCACTTACATACAAAAGTGAGACTTTCCGTTACTCACTCCTCCGTTTCGTTACTAACTCAGTGATTAACTCACAAATGTACGATACAGAATCAACCAGCGGGTAATCTAATTTTGCTTATGACTTTGAACGTAAAGCGAGTTCCAATATTTTCGTATTTTGTTCAAGTGGATGTGAATACGTTTCTGTTGTTTGACAGGATCCAGACTAGATCGGACCTGTATCAGTGTTGTATAGCAGAATCGAGATAGCGTTTGTCGTGATCTCTTGAGTCGTGCAAGACGGACAGATACAATTTGTAACTCTGGCGCCGCGCTAACTATCCTGTTATTGTTAAGAATATACTCCCCTTGTAGCCAGCAAGTACGTAGAAGTTGGTTGTTAGAATTTATACATCACAAGCAGAGTAGGCAGAGGAGTTATGTCTATTGTGTCACAAGTGAGGTATATTTAAAGCATTGTGTTTCGCAGAGCTTTATTTAAAAGGGAAAAAAAATGTATTGCTACAATACTTATATACAAATATTTAAAGTTCTAGATATAACTAGTAAAAGTTAAAACGTTTTGAAAGTCGTTCTACGGTAATTCCTTACGATATACTGACAATTTAGTAGTAAGTACTTCTCATATTATAATGTCGTTCTAAACAAAACTGTGAAAATTACAGAAAATTTATTTTTCCTATTTCATCTGATAATAATATATCATAAGTTTTGCCATTTTAAACTATGTTGCTGTATTCTGTGGAGCAGTGTGTACGTTCGATACACTTGTTCAGCAGACGGACGGAAACAATTACTCGCCGACATCCGGGTAACGTCCCGGACGCTTCCACGGAATTGCTTTTTATGAAGTGGACAGAAACAAATGAAAGTACCACAGATAAATGTCCCCAGTTCAGAGTACCACCTAGAATTTATAACACAATTAAAAATATGTCTTCAGAGCAGAAGGAACGTTAATAATTATGTTTTTTTTTTTTTTTACTTGATTACTATACTGCGTGACTGGTGAGACATGTTCAATACTCGAGGACGTGATATTCGGCTATTATATTAGACGAAAAAAATAATATAAACAAAAAATATCAATTGATCACTGAGTAAATGTAGCTTAAACTTTAAAATGAAAGAATTATTTATCCAACGCATGGACACCGCGCGCGGGAGGGGTAGCGGCCTACTTACCTAGCCGCGTAATTTATTTAGTGTCCACGATTACCTAATTTTATTACATAATTAAAATGAGAACAAAAGTAAAAGAAAGTACCGAGTACTCTCCTTAAGAGGAGTCCACACCGCCCTTTTTTCCATACAAACGTTGTCCCCTGTTTCCTACCTGGATAATGCTAGTAGAGTTATAATTTTTTTCCTGAATATCTACGGCCACTAATACAATGTCTCTATGTTTTCTTTTTTTTCATAATTTAATTATTAAATAAGATATGAACGTTCAAAAACCCAAAAAAATGGCCAGATTTTCCGCTGTGTTCAAACGTCCAGAAAACAGATTTGGCTAGATTATACAAAAAAAGCAAAACATAGGAACACAGCTCAAACCTTTTTTTAATCTTTAATGAAAAAAGTACTTAAATCGGTTAAGTTTTGGAGAAGGAATCAGGGGACAACGAATCGTTGATTTTCCGGATTTTCTGCAGTTGTCTCTATCGCGTTCTGCGGTATAGGCTCGAGGTAAGGGAGACAGCTATAGATATTACACGTACTTTTTGTTCATTTCTCTAGCCCCTGGTGTATCCTCTTAAAAGTTAAGTATTGAACATTTTTGACGTGGGAGAGCTATGCTTCGGCACGAATGGGCCGGCTCGACCGGAGAAATACCACGTCCTCACAGAAAATCGGCGTGAAACAGCGCTTGCGCTGTGTTTCGCCGAATGAGTGAGTTTACCGGAGGCCCAATCCCCTACCCTATTCCCTTCCCTTCCCTCCCTTATTCCGTTCCCTTTCAATCCCTACCTTCCCCTATTTCCTCTTAATAGGCCGGCAACGCACCTGCAGCTCTTCTGATGCTGCGAGTGTCCATGGGCGACGGAAGTTGCTTTCCATCAGGTGACCCGTTTGCTTGTTTGCCCCCTTATTGCATAAAAAAAAATGTCTCACCATCAGTCATGCTGTATTAGCAAATAACTAGCTGTTTGACCGAGCTTTGCTCGGTATTCGTTGAAAATGACATTTTCTAAAAATGATTCCTAGCTAGATCGATTTATCGCCCCCGAAACCCCCTATATACTAAATTTCATAAAAATCGTTGGAGCCGATTCCGAGATTCCAAATATATATTTATATACAAGAACGTAGCTCGAAGAACAGACGATCGCTGGAGTAAACTTACTCTGGAATGGAGACCAAGGCTGGGAAATCGGGGTGTAGGTCGACCTCCAACTAGGTGGGACGACGATCTCCGCTTAGTTGCAGGCCCATGTTGGATGCGAGTAGCAGGAGATCGGTCATCTTGGCGTTCATTGAGAGAGGCCTATGTCCAGCAGTGGACGACTATAGGCTGATATGATGATGATACAAGAATTGCTCGTTTAAAGATATAAGATATTTAATTCTTTCTATCTATGTTAGCTACCACTTTCGAGAATTTTCGCAGAGGAAATTATTGTTCGTCTTATATAAATGAAGCTACTTACGAAAAAATTACTTGATATTAATCAAGACAAAAAATGTTCTAGGGAACCTCTACGGTCTACTATATCTTCTTTACAAAATAAAAATATATAAAAGTTGAAAAATCTTATAAAACCTGCTTTATTTATTTTCATCTTTTATTAGAATTAAAGTTATACCAATAAATTTATTCATTTTTTTTTTCAAACATTTAATCAAATTATTGCATTGTCATCTACTCATAATACGTTAAATGTAACGTTTCGAATTAATTTAAGACTACTGGAGATCGGTAAAAATCGAGCTCAAAGATTCCGTTACAGCATACAACCCAAGCCTATTTAAAAGCGTGTTAATGAATTCTAATAAAACAATAATTGGTTTTAGTGTGAAAGCTTACTTCTAAAATCTGTGGTGAAAACTGACTTTTTTTTAATTCAAAAAGTATAAAATCATCACAGATGGCAGCACAAATATCCACAAAAAATATTTTAGATAATATCAATCTCTATGGACAATCGTAGACTACAACTTTCTTCATTAATATTATAGTTTATGAGATGATAGTGATTAGTGATGCACTGGGAATATTTAATTAAATATTAATTTACATAAAATATTTTTATTAAATATTAATTAATTCGTGTTATTGAATTTGCGATGTAGGTTAATGAAAATAATATCTAGTAAAGGCAATGAAATTAATTTTCAATTTGAACAACAATAACCCGGCATATTTTACGAGGATTTAATAATTACTCGATATTAATTATTATTTTAGTATCGGTTGGATATTCGATAAATTACTTATATAATTTGAAAATGATTGATTTGTGTATTGTAATTACTAATTAGGCACTTGTTAAAATAAACGTTGTGTTTTTATAGTATCTATTGTCTCGTTATAATTTGAATAATTAATCATCATTTTAATACGTAAAACTCAAAGGTGACTGCTGACTGATTGACATAGTGATCTATCAACGCACAGCCCAAACCACTGGACGGATCGGGCTGAAATTTAGCATGCAGGTAGATGTTATAACGTAGGCATCCGGTAAGAAGGGATTTTGATAAATTCCAACCCCAAGGGGTTCAAAAACTTTAGTAATTTTTGAGAAGATAATATTGTCATAATATCTCATACAATTAATTATTAGACTACTATTATAATTCATTCAGCACAACCTGTAGCTAAATTAAAGCTTTTAAACTTATAAATATTTTATTTTTAGGGTTCCGTACCCAAAGGGTAAAAAATGGGACATTATTACTAAGTCTGTTTGTCCGTCTGTCTATCTCCAGGCTGTATCTCAAGAACCGCTATAGCTAGATTTCTGAAATTGTCACAGATTGTGTACATTGCTCGATAAATAACGGCTATAGGTATATATATAGTAGGCACTTGAAATATTCACAAAATACTCAGTTGTATTTATTCTTTAATAATTAATAATAAAATTTAAATAAAATAAATAATTAGGGGGGCTCCCATACAAAAAAATAATATTTTTACCTATTTTTGCTCTATAATGGTACGGAACCCTTCGTGCGCGAGTTCAACTCGCACTTGGCCGATTTTTTTTTCAAATATTATCTTACTTATTATTAAATTGTACCTATTACATGTATGCACAAACGTTTGGTTTATACATTGAATCTCAACTCTTTAACTTCTAAAAAATTTGTAACTTCTGAGCCTAGCCAGTACACTTTGTAACTTGTAATCATTATATAATTTACTAAAGTAAACATTTGAATTATTTCAGGTACGGTACTTGTACGTGGCCTGCGAGCTCCGCCCCGGGCCGTATACGGGGCTTAACAGGCTTCTGAGGTAGGAGCAGGTATAAAAATGTTGTTAAAACCCGTATTACGATTTAGTACTTTTATATTACACGTCTTATCCGAATGGATCAATCAAAATTTTATTCGATATACACGAAATGCAGCTACTACCTGTGATTTCAATTCTATCTGCACCAATGTAATAAAGTCATTTGCCTTGATAAATTACCATAACTTCACTTTCATTTATAAGAAGATATTTTACTAGATGTAACAAAACTTAGTAGTAATATTTTAGAGTGTATATGTCCCTTGTATAAAGGTCACGGTAAAAGTAGCAGCGCCGAAAGAGCAATTTTTTTTGTGATTTATATGGGTATGAACACCAGTGTCATGAGTTTGCCCATAAAAATCACAAAATAAATTGCTCTTTTAGCACTGCTACTTTTGAAAAATGTGTTTTTTTTTTGTATGGGAATGTAAATTCCATGTAATAAATAATGAAGTAGGGCACTTCATTATTTATTTTATTTAAGTTATTATTAATTATTAAATTATAAATACAACTGAGTATTTTGCGAACATTTCAAGTGCCTACCTATTGCCATTATTGATATAGAGCAAAAAATAGGAAAAAAAAATATTTTTGTTGTATAGGAGCCCCCCTTAAACATTTAATTCACTTTGTTTTTAGTATTTGTTATTAAAGCGGCAACAGATATACACAATCTGTGAAAATTTCACAGGCAGACGGACAGACAGACATCGAGGTCATAGTGATAGGATCCCGTTTTTGCTCTTTGGGTACGGAACCCTAAAAATATACTTCACCACTTACCACGATATCGATTGATGTCTGTAAAAACAATATGAGTGATAGATTTGAAATCTACGTTTTGGAATGAGTTTTAGATATTTTAGATTCAAAATTAAGTTTCCGAGCTCAGTACTCGCTTTGAGTAAAGTAAACTATCAACCCTTCTCTGAACTTTAGTCCGAAGCCCGAACTTCCATGAATCGAGTTGTAAACGCAAGAATAACAAATGTTCCGTTTTGTTGTTGGAAAGGATTTGTAAGAGGAAAGTTTTTCTTCGTCCACTTCAATAATTGAAGAGGGAGTGCAGGCGCTGCAGGCTTAGTGCTTTAATAATTGGAATTCGCTCTTTGTTTATGACGATCTCGCCGGACCACTGAATAATTTAGCTCAATATAGAGAAATGTCGCAACAATAGTGCAAAATAAACTTAAAAAAGAATAGCATTTGATAGTTGAGAAAACTTGACTTGAGCAAAAGCATTTCCGCTTATCCATATATTCTGAAATCTGAAGTTATCACTGTTGCATCAAGAATTATTCATTTACGTTACGTGAAATAATAGCAAGCATCCATCCATACCAAATGTTATATTTGTAATAGAAGTAGTAAACTGCAAATAGCAAATGCATCAGCACTTCCGCGTAAAACACAACTCCATCGAGGTTGGTCATACTTTTCATAAAGATCTTTCACTCATCTCATTACTCTGAAATCCGAATTAATAGAACCTTTTAGACCCCGGCTCGGAATTTTAAATAAAGTCATTACGTACATATTCGCGTTACAGCATTGCAGGCGGCTACACCTACATCATTAAAGCGGGCTGCAGCCAGGATAAAACAACCGGAATAAAGGCCCCGAAGTCTTTGAAATATGAATAAGATAAACGTGGAAATGTTCATTACGAAATTAAACGTACGGCTCGCACACACTCCGATTTCGTGTTTAAACACACGTATTTGCACAGGCTTATACTCGTAGGCTGCCGCGTTTTTGTTCGTAAAAATCACCAGGGATCAGAAATGATCCAAAATTATGAAAAATGATTTTCACATTCATAGACTGTAATTTGTAGCAGTTTTTTTTGCGTACGACTGTGTCCAAGGCCGCGGTCAAACCATTGAGAAATATTTTCAAGCATTTCCATTAAGAAGCCGGGTGACTGACTATAGAATGTATAAGGGTGCAGAGGCGCGGAGGTATTTATGCTAATGCCACTCTCTAGGCGGCCATAAAGCGATACCGAGTTTTAGATTGCAGGTATTATATTAAAGGATTCCCTCGTAAATTATTTTATTCGACAATTATATAGAGATTATGCAAATCTGTAGCCGAAATGTACGCGTCATTTTGTGCGCCGATGCTGCTGAGTGCTGGTTTAGGCGACGTTTGGTGAAATTTCACACATGATTCATCTCGCAAAGGCGATGAAAATTGTTGAGTAAAATACAAACATTTATTTAAACATTATACAAAATTTTAATGTCAAAAACACTCGCGGACACTTCGACGCTGAAATTCGTTTTAACGGCCTAAAGAGGAATAACATTTTATACGTTCCAATTCCGCAAACAGATGGTTTTAAGAGGCCTTTAGCCCTAGCATGGACACCAGTAGAAATGCGAAAGTATAAACAAACTGTGGACATAAACTAAAGGTGCTGTTCCGATCTTTACCGCGGCCAATCGCGATCGAAAAAAAATCAATTTAAATGCCACTCTATGACATATATTTGTCATAGAGTAGGATATTTTTTGAATTTTTAGGACTATAGTCTGTCATAAAGTGGCATTTTAATTGAATTTTTCGGACCGATAAAAGATCGGAAAGCTACCTTTAGGCAGGGCCTCACACAGCCGGAATTTTAAAATCGGAAATTCATGTTCTTACAGATCGATCTATGAAATTCATAATCTGAAAAAATCAGAATGTGTGTGGAGCGTACTGATATTGTATGGTATTCCGGTCTTTCTGAATTAATAATATGAATTCAGATTATGAATTCAGAGAGACATTCCGGCTGTGTGAGGCCACCCTAAGTTTATCTCCACAGTTTGTCTTTGCTTTCGCATTTCTACTGGTGGCCGTGCTAGGGCTACAGATATAGTATTTCATGACAGTCACGACGCTATAAAGGCACACATTAAAACGCCTGCATTTTTATTCGTCACAAAACAAATTTTATATTCACCGAAAAAGTCAGGTGTCGGGACAGAATCGCTCGTAAAACTAAAATGGCCGAAATCACTCGAAATGGCGAACGGATCTAATATTTGTGCGTGATACGGCGCGGACAATAAAATATTGCGTTTTATGTCTCATGCCAGTTTACGACCGCAGCTCGACCTCTGTCGCCTCTGCGCTGCGTGTTCTTTGCCGCTGTTATTTATTGAGAGTTATCATTTAAATATTACTCATCTTTTATTACGTATATAAAAGCTACGAATCTATTAAGCAAAATATATCTCTATTTTCAAGTAAATTAGTATCTTTCTAAATATAAATATTATTTATTTAGCTGACGCTCGCAGCTCCGTTGAGTCTAAATTCGTTTATCACACGGAAACCATATATTTTTCTGGGGTAAAAAGAATCCTATGTCCTTTCTTGCAGGCACTCTTTATGCAGGAGACACTTTATCTCCATATTAAACAGCAAAACCGGTTCAGCGGTTTGGGCGTGAAGAGGTAACAGTGAGACAGACAGACGGATAGACAAACACACTTTCACATTAATTATAATATTAGTAAGTATAGATGTAATGATATTAAACTGTTAAACTCGTATCACAATTCAACATTCTATTAAATTCCACAAATAGGCAATAGCTCCAGGCTTATTTTTTTGGTATATTTACAAAATTGATTAAAACCGTTGGAGGGAAAAATAGCGCAAAAATCAACAGGGTATTGTTTCTACAGGTATGTGATGTGGGCCCCGAATAAACAGTGGGCTACCGAGTGTCATAGAGTAGCTGATGTAGAAGCGACAGTAGGAAAAAGATTTAAAATCTAGTGACAATGAGAAACTATACAAATTGTTGTTTTATCATTTATAAAAAGTCAGATATCAGATAATCAAGGTCAGAAACTGAAATTGCCAAGGCTTCACTAGCGTCCACAAGCACAAGCGTGTAAAGAGAGTATGTAGCTTGGCTTGCGTGAGCTTGTGGACGCTTGTATCCGATCCGGAGTAGTGTCGGTTTTTGGACACAGATCAAAGGGCGTTTGCGGCAAGCGCTTACGACGCATTCACACGTTGGCGCGCGCTTAGTAGCCGCTGTGAAAGGTTAAACCAAACGTATTTTTTTTTTTATTAAATAAGGGGGCAAACGAGCAAACGGGTCACCTGATGGTAAGCAACTACCGTCGCCCATGGACACTCGCAATATCAGAAGAGCTGCAGGTGCGTTGCCAGCCTTTTAAGAGGGAATACGCTCTTTTCTTGAAGGTTTGCAGGTCGTATCGGTCCGGAAATACTGCTGGTGACAGTTCATTTCAGAGTTTTACAGTGCGCGGCAGAAAGTTACGCGAAATACGCACTGTGGAAGACTGCCACTCATCAAGGTGATGAGGATGGTATGTTTTTCGCGTGGGACGATAGTAATTGCCGACACAAGTTCGGTGTCCGCCATGCTTGGATGAACGTAATACACTGACGTATTCACAAGCAAGCGCGTAATTTTTCGGCACGAATAGGCTGGCTTGGCCGGAGAAATACCACGGACTCACAGAAAACCGGTGTGAAACAGCGCTTGCGCTGTGTTTCGCCGAGTGAGTGAGTTTACCGGAGGCCCAATCCCCTATCCTTTTCCCTTCCCTACCCTCTCCTATTTCCTTCCCTACCCTCCCCTATTCCCTTTTCTACCCTCCCCTATTACCCTATTCCCTCTTAAAAGGCCGGGAACGCACCTGCAGCTCTTCTGATGCTGCGAGTGTCTATGGGCGACGGAAGTTGCTTTCATCAGGTGACCCGTTTGCTCGTCTAATGTCCCCTTATTTCATAAAAAAGCATGTAAACGATTTCTAAATGCCAAGCGAGATTTGTGGACGCTTGCCAAGCCTCGGCAAGCGTCCACAAGGTACAAGGCACAAGAAACGCAGCATTACAGTTTACTAATGTTTATACCTAACGGATATATAACAAAACAAACTTTTTCAAGACATAAGTTTTAATTTCACCAGTACCTATTCAAAAAAAAAACTAGGGCTGATAGTCTGACGCTGAACGCTTGCTGAATGCTGACCTTCGTCACGCGCTGATATTTCATACATTTCGCTGTCGGCGCCGACGGTCAGCGAGCGTTCAGCGCGACACTAAAATTATCCTAAAACTATACAGAACGGAACCACCGCCCACCATTTCTGTTTTCACAGTTCCATTTTGATTCTCCACGGGGGGAAGTTTTGTTATGACAGTATGTAATGAAGGATGTGAATATTTTTCTTTTCCTAAAAAAATATGTCGTTCGTGCGGGAACAGATGTTGTTGACTCTGTGTTATCTCGCCATGCGGCCACGGCCATGATATTACATTCACATCAATAATGATGTAGCATGAGAGAATTTTATTCTTTGGCTAATGGTGGACCTATTTTTTATTCCTTAGTTGGGCTATTATGCCTAACCGACAGATTTCTCATTGAGATAGCCCGATACCTAAAGACGTTATTCTTTTTATGAACCAATGTTTGCAATGTTCTGATGTTTAGATAAAGCGTTTACAATTAAAACTGAAAGTACAGTATGTAGGTAAATTTTATGTACTTACCCTGTTTTACTGTCACATTTAATAATAATAATAAAGCATTTTGTTTCCTCGATAAATATCATTTTGACAAACATTATTTTCCTATTCTAAACATTAGTAAATAATGACATACATAATTAAAATTCCAATACAATAATTAAAAACAAAATTAATATTAAACAATCATAATAAGCAAAAAATTGTAATTAATAATAATAAATCCAAATTTACAAAATTAATATACTTATCATTTATTTTTTTATGTTTTGATTAAGTAATTGTTATTTTTAAATGTCACATTTAATACGAATTCAATTTTCTCACAAACTTATATTTAACGAGCCTTTTAGGCTCAAGAGGGTACCAAAGAAATAAAAAAACTGTAAACACTCGACCCTCCTTCTTGTATAGACTGTTAAATATTAGGTCGGTATTGTTGACGGCTGGACACAGACAAGCGAAATTAATTACATTATGCATTACAGCAACACTGAAGTGGATTATAATTATTATACTGCAAAGAAATCAGAGACAATTGCCAAAGACAATAATGAAGAAACATCAAGTATTCCCAAGAAGAAGATGAAGAACTTCAAACAACAAAACATAAACAAAATATGTATCATAAGTACGAAACCGAATAATAAAATGCTTCAATTTTCCATTAATACTTTTGGGCAAAATTATAGTGTATGTCATTACAGCATGCCCAATTCTAATACTACAAATATTCTTAGTTCTTTAAGTACCAAACTTGATAAATACAGTATGACCGATTTTTGCATAGTGTTCATTAGTGAAAATGACTTTATTGTTACTAAAAATTACTTTCATCTAGTTATAAAAATAAGAAATATGTTACTAAATATAAAAAACACGAATATAATTCTATGTCTTCCCACATTTAGGTTAGGTTATGATATGTACAACTGGAGAATTGAACATTTTAACAATCTACTTTATTTAGATGTATTGACACACGAACATGTATACCTATTAGATTCTAATAAAAATCTTAAATATGACTATACAATGTACAATAAACAAACCGGAAAACTTAAAGACATAGGTTTTAATACAATTTTCCTAGAATTGCAATATTGTATTAACGACATTTCCTACACTAATAATATTTCTCAAGACAATTACTATGATAGTAATGGATATAATTTGGAGGATACTAATGATAACCACAGCACAGAATTAAATCACAAAGGTATTGATGGGTCCAAAGATTTTTTATCCTAACAAACAAGATATTAATTTTACACCAGAACATTGCTGGGGTAATAAATAAGTGTGATTCCTTGGTAGCTAATTTGTTTGAATTATCAGACAATAATAGGCTTGTACACATTATCTGTGTGACTGAACACTTTATAAAAGCTGGATATGAAAACCAGCTATTAGTACCTAATTATACTCTGGGAGCCATCTTTTGTAGACAAAATGTAAGCAGGGGTGGATCATGCATACTGATTAGACAGGGCATTTTGTGGAATGAATTACATCTTACATCTAAACTAGCTATGGAAGGTTCATTTGAGTGCTGTGGAGTGGAATTAGTGAATCACAACATAATCATAGTTTGTTTGTATAGAGTTCCAAAATCGACTAATCTAAATATATTTTTTACTAAACTTGAACAGTTGCTAACGATTCTGGCTAGGAAGAAAAATAAACAAGTTATAATTGCTGGAGATTTTAACATTGACATTTTAAAAAATAATAACATGACATTAGATTTTCAATGTTTATTGACAAATTTTTCTTTCAAACTTGCCCTCAATGAGCCTACCAGATCCAGTAGTAAAACCTGCATAGACAATTTTGCTCATAACTTGAGTACAAACTGTAAGACTGAAGTGATAGAATTAGCTTTATCAGACCACTCAGCGCAAATTATCCATTGTCCGACTAAGCATATGCCTACAATAAAATACTGGCGTAAGAAACAACGTGACTATAGTACAGAAAATATTCTCAAATTTAAAAATTGCCTTATTAGTTTAAGTTTTCATGATTTGTATACCACTGAGGACGCTAACCAAGCATATAATTATTTCTTGGAAACATTTTTGTTGTTTTATAATTTATGTTTTCCATATAAAATAATAAGAATACCAGTATATAGTAAGCCAACATGGTTATCTAGGGGAATCAAATTGGGTTGTAAAAAGAAAAGAAAACTATTATGGTTATATAGAAAATTTCCTAACAATGAAAATAAAATGAAATTTAAAAAATACTCAAAGACATTGAAGAAAATAATAAAACTAACTCAAAAAGCGCAAAATACATATAAAATAAAAATGTCTAAAAACAAAACGAAGTCTATTTGGAATATTATTAAACAAACTAAAATAAATTTACCTCGGGATAATATATCAGAAATTATAGTAAATGGCAACATGATAACAGAACCAAAGCAAAATTCAAACGCATTTAATAATAATTACTTCATAGACAAAATTGACCCCATCCCTGGACACGGCAAAAATATTACTAACAATATTTCATCTACAATGAATTCATTTTTTATCGCCCCCAGCACACCTAAAGACATACAGAAAATTATTCAAGGTCTAAAAAACTCAAAGAGTGTTGGTTGGGATGAAGTATCAACTCCTGTGTTCAAAAGCGTTAGTGAAATAGTGTCTGATCCCTTAAGCTATGTCCTAAATTTGAGTATAGTATCCGGTGTATTCCCGGAAAAACTAAAAATCTCCGTCATCACGCCATTATTTAAAAAAAATGACAAAAAATTACTAAATAATTACAGATCTATAGCCTTGACATCCGTGATTTCGAAAATCTTTGAAAAACATATTAACAATCAGTTGTACAATTATTTAGAAAAATATAACCTACTATGTAAGGAACAAAAGGGCTATCGTCGTAATATGGATATAAATAGGGCCATTTTTGATTTTCTAAAGATAGTACTGAATAATGTAGATAATGGAAATCCGATATGCTCTATATTTTGCGACATGACCCAAGCCTTTGATTACATTGATCACAAAATCTTAATAAAAAAACTTGAGGCATATGGTATTCGCGGAAATGCATTGAAACTAATAGAGTCATACTTATCAAATAGGAAACAGTGTACAAAAATAAAGCGAATAAACACCAAAACACTGCAGGAGGATGTGTTTATATCTGAGATGAGATACTTGATTTATGGCATTCCACAGGGTGGTGTTTTGGGCCCTCTTCTATTCATAATCTATATAAATGACTTCCCTAAAACAACTGACAAACCAATGACACTCTTTGCGGATGATAGTACCCTAACAATAGCTTGTGACATAATAAGTAATTATGAAAACGACATTAATAAAACTTTGACATATATAATATCTTGGCTAAACAATAATAATTTAAAAATTAATTTAAACAAAACTAGCATCATACACTTCACACAAAGAAAATCCCCTCCCGAAATTAATGTGCACTATAGTGATACAAAAGTTATCCGCGTAAATGACTGTAAATTTTTAGGAATTAATATTGATAGCAAGCTAAACTGGAAATCTCACATAGAAAAACTTAGCAAAAAAATTTGTAGCTGTTCTTATGCTCTTGCTCAGTTAGCTCCTATCATGAACACTGATGGAATATTAACTGCTTATCATGGCATGGTTGGATCTCTCTTACGCTATGGTATAATATTTTGGGGAAATTCGCCTGAAAAAGACGTAATTTTTAAAATGCAAAAACGATGTATTCGGGCAATGTTTGGTTTGCAGGTAACGGATAGCTGCAAGGCATATTTTATTAAGCACAAAATTCTATCACTTCCGTCCTTGTATATATTAGAAATGGTACTATTTGTTTATAAAAATCCTGAATTATTTCCTAAAACTTCTGAGGTCGTAAAAAGAAACAGGCGTGACAATGATAAAATATACACAAACAATTATAAAACGTCACTTGTTTGTAAAAGTGTATTAGGTATGTCATCCAAAATTTATAATAAATTGCCACTATCTATAAGAAAAAATAATGTCAGTATAAACATGTTCAAAAAATCTGTCAAAGAACTTTTAATAAGCAAATGCTATTATAACCTTTCTGATTATTTCAATGATAACAACAAAATAATATAAAGAGTTTTAGTTATCATTAATTTTAACCTAGACATTAGAAATTATTGCTATTATAATGAAATGAATGACATCACATACTATTGTTAATGTAATCTCGACTAATTGACAGTTGACTTTATTATTATTATTATTTTATTAATCTTTTTTTTTTTTTTTTTGACATTTTATTTTTATTATTATTGAACTAATTTTGACACTATATTTTATTATCATTATTTTTTTAATTCATATATTTCTTTAACATTATTAACATTTTAATAATTAATGACCAATTTTATACCCATAGGACATTATTTTCATTAATTAATTCAATCTATTGACTTAAATTTCTGTATCTTATAACATTTTGGATGATGACCATCAAAAATATAAATAAAACATTTTATAAAGATGATTAATTACTCTTTAAATGACACTTAGCACTGTATTACTTATTTAAATTTGATTTTGTTATTTTGTCTGAATGTTTATATTTAATATTGTCTTACTCCTTTTAAGAAATTAACATTTGCATGCTAACAATGTATTAGCGAAGTGTGCTGGTACTGTATCATTTTGTCATCCTTTGTAACCACATTTCGAGCAAATAAAGATATTATGATTATGATTATTATGATTATGATTATGTTACAATATACGTATATACCAGTACCATTCTACTACGCCCATTATTTCAAAATATTCCTAAAAAATCCTATAAATTTACTTATCAATAACAATCAGGAGATAAAAACAGGCAACAAATATCCAATTTTTAAAATATTTAAAAACTCGTCGAAGATAATTTTATCGCGCTCAGAAAAATTGCTTTTAACGTTAAAAGTTTTAATTCAAGGTAAGTCAAGTTTAAGGAACTTTTTAATTTAGGTAACGACCCCTAAGCTCCTATAATGTCTTGGGGCTAATCGTTATTGAAACCTTTATCTGATTGCGATTAAACTTGTGTTTGATTAGCTTTTCTTAATTTTCTACGGGAATATAATTAAGGTATTGTTTATCTTAAAAAGGTAAAAAGGTTTTATCTAAATACTTTATCTATAAGGTTTTAAATAAAATATTAATTTATAAAATTTATTGTATTAATTCTTTTCAATAACACAAAATATACATAATATTTGGGTGGGAAGGGAATTTTAATACGCTTGCTGAGTTACCATTTTAGTATAGTGAGGCAAAGTCCGTCTATCCGGCAAGTGCGCCACATAGCTATAATTCCATATTCACGCATCCATATTGGAATTTCCAATCAGCAGTATGGAATTATAGCTACATGGCGCACTTGCCGGGTAGGCGCACTTTGCCACATTCACTATTTTTGATTTAAATTTTTTATCTCAATTCTCATGCATTTCGCGGCCACATATTTCTGGCAATTTGTTGGTAACACTAAGATGGCAGACAATTGACAAACATTCTATTTCACCTCTGCCGGTAGGATCAAAGAACAGCCTAATGAGACCGATCATTACGTGTCAGGCGGTTCTTATATCCCTTTGATATTGCACGTTGAAAGCAGCCATTTATGTCTCCTATTTCTTATATATTTCTGTCCAAATTTTAATGACAAAACCTTAGAACAACTTTTTTTTTTAATGAAATAAGGGGGCAAACGAGCAAACGGGTCACCTGATGGAAAGCAACTTCCGTCGCCCATGGACACTCGCAGCATCAGAAGAGCTGCAGGTGCGTTGCCGGCCTTGTAAGAGGGAATAGGGTAATAGGGGAGGGTAGGGATGGGAAGGGAAGGGAATAGGGGAGGGTAGGGAAGGGAATAGGGTAGAGGATTGGGCCTCCGGTAAACTTACTCACTCAGCGAAACACAGCGCAAGCGCTGTTTCACGCCGGTTTTCTGTGAGAACGTGGTATTTCTCCGGTCGAGCCGGCCCATTCGTGCCGAAGCATGGCTCTCCTACGTTAAAATGAACCGATTTTCTTATTTTGATCTAAAAATTGTTGTAGCAGTTACTTAAAAGTTAGGGGAATTCGTTTTAAAAAATTTAAAATGTATACTATCCAGTAATTTGGGTTGACGATTAGATTAAAAACGAAGAAAATCCACTGGCAGGGTACTGGGAGACGCAAAGAAAAAATGTAAAGTGACACATATAAAGACGATACTAGAAAAGTAAAAGTTTTAATATTCTCGTGTAAAACAGCGTTAAATCGACGTAGCAGACAACAATTATTTCGTTTTTCGCCAGCGATTTCCATTGTTTGTCCCCAGCGGCTTGGCTCTGCTTCGCGCATACAACAGCCAACTCCGTTTATAGTTACAATACCTCGGAGTTTCTAGGAAAGTCACCTCTATGCAGTTGGAATAAGGTCATGATAACTTATAAAACTCTGAGTGTGTACAAACAGAGGCGTTTAATTGTTGAAGTTCCGCTTGTGAGCTTGTGAATGTCTGAATCACGTTGGAGTCACTTTACATAGAACATTTTCAGTGTTCACGACTATCATTCATGTTATTAAACTTTTCAGTGTAGGTATCAAACATATCACTGAAAAATCTCTTATTTTAGTACTTATTTGAGAAGTCGAAAAATAGAAATGCACCTTTTAGATAAATCTTTAGGTACTTTCAATAACTTTTATAGAGAACAGTTTTTAGTTACCGCGATAGTAGTTCATTCAAAATAATATAATGTATAGACACCACTATCAAAATAATAAATATGAAGCAATGGACCGCACCACAGACATAGATCAAGATAGATACCGCATGTTGCTGCATAAATAAATAAATAAAAAATATATAAATTTGTATGAAAACGAGCGTGCCGCTTTTTTATAGCTACTGTGATATACCGATGATAACAAAAGTGCCCATTATCTAGGCCAACGTTTCTATTTGAATTTCTACAGCTCAACGCGGCACTTTTAGGCATTTAGGCATTTTTAAAATTCCGCTTGACGTCCGATTCCGATAGCAGACTAAAGAACAGACTTTCTAAAGACGAGCATTGCTCGTCGTTTGAGAGCGCGATATGGCACGCGAAGTACATACACATGCGGTATCTATCATGATCTATGTCTGTGGACCGCACTCTAAAACATCTAATTACTTAAAAACATTTAATTATTACTTGACTTTCATTAATGAAGAGCTTTATTATATGTGTGATTTGTGAATGAGCGTCGAAAAAAATCATAAAATCTCACTGAACTCACTCTCACACTCAATCTCACACCACCGTTAGAGAAAATCCCTAAAATACTGTTTGCAGTTCCCCCGTCACGAATCGCGATATTGACGTGTGAATCGTGAGTGAATTATAAACGACCCCTCACGTGACAAGCCGAGATCGTCATAGCTCAGGCCCTCGTCACTCTAGTCCAGGGACTTAGCGCGTCACGGCAAAGGGGTAAGGGTCAGCTCATACTGGCACAGAGGCAAAATTCTGAAAATACGTATGTCACGTATTTTCAACATTGTTGGATTCTTTGTGGAAATTCATGTGCAAAATTAATAAAACACATTTTTCTTGTACTGTTTCCACTTATTAACTTTTAATTCATTTTAGTTTTAAATATCAATTTCAGCAAAATACACGACCGTGCATCGAAACACAGTGTGTTTTTCACATTTCACTTTCAAATTAACGCGAATAGACTATAGTAGTGTAGTATGAACTTAGCCTAAGGGTCCAGGGATCTATCAGCTGGCCCTTAACATCACAATCTCGACTGTCCGCCCTTAAGCCCTAATAAAAGTTTTCTCTCGATTTTTCGGGACCTGCTTTATGAGTGTTCTTTTCAATTGTATTGATTGAGGATTGGTTGTTACAATGTCGGTATGTGCTTTTTCATTTATTTTATTAGCTACATCAATTCTAAGGGAATCAATACTAACTAATATTATAAAAAATCGAAAGTGTGTGTGTATGCCTGTTATCTCTTCACGCCCAAACCGCTAAACAATTTTGCGAAAATAAATAGGAGTATCTAATTAAGCAAGGTAAAAACAAGATCTTGTATGACCTTGTTTGCAACTTTGTGAGTGCAGATAATCGATTATTGTGGATTATTGTGAACCTTATTCCCTGATAATAACACATGCATGGCCTCTCCTGGAACTCCAAATCTAATTATTTTATTTGAATTATTTTTATATTTCACACATCATGTTAGCAATAATCATTATAAGATATTTATGTATAAGGTACAAAGTTAGAAACCCACAAAAACGCAGTACAGTTTCCCAACATTTCCGCAGAATAATCCCTCTATTCCCACGAATTGGGATACTCATTTCGAGTATTACTTAAAAGCCTTACATATTCATTCAAACATTGAAGAAAATCGGAGGTAATTATCATTAAGTAGGTCCCACTTTCTATTAGCATATTTTGAAAGGGCCCCGGAAGGGAGGGGAATAATTTGGAAGTTCAATAAGGGAAAAGCTTTCTGTGCTTTCACTACGTGCGACTTATTCGCTAACTTTCGCCAACTTATTTCATTTCGTAATATTTCGAGCCCTTTCGTATTTCGCACATCCTATTTCACACAGCCCGCGCGGTGGGAATGGGATTAAAATCTAATTCACACCCCGGGAATAGTCCGTAACTCATTCATGTCTTAAGATTTTTTTCGTAGCTTCGTAGCGCGCCTATATTAGTTCACTATATAATATGTTAGGCCGCGTACTCCTCCGAAACGGCTTTACTGATTTTAACCAAATTTTATATGCATATTCAGTGGGTCTGAGAATCGGCTACTGGGTACTTTTTATATTGATAAGTGCATTTGTTGAATAAATAATAGTAAATTATTACAACTCGAGACGACGGCGACCATTGTTTGTGCGACGGGACGGGACGGGACGTTACCATGGTAACATACTTATTTAGTCACTTCAATAAAATAATAAAATGCTCGAAATACTTTATATTATTATAGCAAAGCAACGTTTGCCGGGATAGCTAGTATCATAGCCTGCTGACTGATTTTAGTCTCGCTCTGATGGCCCGAGATATGAAATTAGGATGCGTGAATAACGCGTAGCGGTCAGCTGATATATATTGCACTAGTTGTGCCCTGCGACTTGAATTGTGATATTTTCCCACGGTAAAAATAGCCTATGTATTATCCAGGGTATCAACTAACTCCTTACCAAAATTTTATTAAAATCGCTCCAGACGTGAAGAAGACGTACAAACGACTAACAAACATACAAACTCACAAACTTTCGCGTTTATAATTATATTAGTGTGATACATTCGCCAGTCATGTCGGTCTTCCGTCCCACTGGGTTATGAGAGTAAAGGAACAGAGAGTGCTCTTGTGTACTGCGCACACACTTGGGCACTATAAAATTACTCCTGCGTACCAGGCCTGGTTTCAATGAAACCGGCCACCGTCACCGAAACCGGTGTGGGGGGTATTATTAGTATTAGAATTCGAAATTCATACTATCATAATAGTATAAATTTCGAAACACAAACACTGCAGAAAAACTTAATATCTTCGACTTACTAGATTTAAATCAAGGCCATAAAAAATACAGCCAAATATTAAACCTCCTTTTGACTTTTGTAAGTCGGTTAAACATTTGTAGCAGGCTTATCATAGCGTAGTGTTTGTTCACGTTGTGTTCACTCGACCTGAATTATTGTTCACACACTTGTGGGCGATTGAGTTGTTTGAGTATAAGTACAGTACACAATGCTATTTTTTGATGTTTGAAATAGAAAAGGAAAATAAATTTTAGATATACCCTTTTCGTTGCGTAGAAATATTCTTATGAAGTGGATTCGTAATTTTTTCACAAATAAAGTAAAAGACATAATATTATTATGATAATTATTATCTTATGTCTTTTATGTACCTATCTAAAAAGCTATTACTACACCTTTTTTGGGTATCCTTAAGGGATTTCCCTTAAGGATACCATACTTACTGTGAATGTTAGCCGGGACATGTGGAGCTCTCCTAGCTCCCAAGTCCCCGATGAGAATGCGTACGAGCTCACCACACTAATGACTCGAGTCATATCTTACCTTATTCACATTGGAATGTGCCTCCTCCGCTTGGTACTTTTCTGAATTCAACTAAAACTACTTTGTAACTTGGGGCACTGTAGCCTTTTTTTTTCCTAGGCATTTGGGATACGTAAAGCATTTAAGCATCCCCGGCGGATTGGGTACTCCCCAGTAGAGTCTACCCACCAAAACCCCATGTGCTATACTACCCGAACCAACCACAAGGGGCACTGCAGCCTTCAGTCATATTTATATCTGCAAATTGTATAAAAGGCGAGATTATCCGAGCAGTTTCATAATGAAACAATATTTTCAATTTACGCGCTGAGAACACAAAGCGAAGTGAATTTCTTTGTTATTTTTATAAGTAACGTTAGTGAACGTAATTAGCACTTCCCCGGCAGACCGCAGCTGAGACCTTTGGTATAAAATGAAAATATATCTTCCAGATCTTAGACTGTAAAATTAAAATTATAAATCTTATAGCGGAAACCTTGAAGAAAATAGAAGGCGAAAGATCAGGCTACTTATGACATACTATACAATGTCTCGAGAAGTCTAATAGGTGGTCAGGAACGAATCGATCGAATACCAAGTTTCAAGTCAGCTTGAGCTGTCACTCAATTTTGGTAAAGTAACGATTACGTAGCTTTTTTTTTATTCCTTTATTCAAAGCATTACAATATACAAGAAAAACATGACATAGTTTCCCATACAAAAACCTAAAAGGTTTATCGGTTTGGGTAGTAAGTGGGCTATTAAGTCTAAAACTAGTTAGTCTAGGGGAACTGATGATGGCCTTCTGGCACTGATGATTTTATGAAAACAAGTTTTCCGGGAAGGTGAATGCCTTCCCTTTACGTTAGCAAGCAAATCAATGAATCCATTGATAAACCCTAATAAAAGCAATGCTACGGTGCGAGACATGTTTCGGGTCATATAAATATTGGCCGGCTCCTGAATAATTCATGGTACGGACGCGATGCAAATATGAGTTTCCAGTCAGTGAGTCTGTTTGCTTTGTAATAGACGCCGCGCGAGCGACAGGCGATGGCGGTTGCATTGTTCTTCTACGTATTTCTCACTACATTTTAAAAACATTTATTTAAACTGAATTATTTGAGCGCGCAACTTCGCCTGAGCGTGGCTGCGTTTCATACTCTGTTAATTCATTCACTCTTTAATAAATTAAGTAAACATTGGATTTAAAATATCAAACGAACGGTGTTGCTGTTTAATATTTTATTACAATTTCAACGTACTTTTGAATATGTATTGTGTTATTCTTTTCTCAAATTCGAATATGAATTATTTATTTTGCATACCTATTATGACTGCATGGACAGAATTGGACATGTGAAATATTTTTAAAGAAAATACTTTGTGGTGTGTTACATGAGTCTTGCAAAGAGTTCAACTTAAAATTATGAGCACTAAAAGAGTTGCTTTTTTCAATTTTTGTATGGGCAAATTCATGATGTTGGAGAATTTGTATTGAAACATAGACGTCAAAATAACTTTTTCGGCGCTGCAATTTTTTAGTAAACTCTATACAAGGGACACATAGAGACTCTTAAATGTACTCGTTTATTTTATAGCTTGAAAAAATATGTTTGAATTTAAAAGTTTGTATGAGAGCTAATCCTTAATATAACATTATTTGCATTCGCGTCTGTATACAGTTGTATACTCCACGTCTCGTATCTCGGCTCGGGCCACACATAACGTCAGCATATGCGGCAGTTTAGCTCTATACCACTCGCTTCTCGAGACGTTGATATGAAACTTCTGACGCGGGTCTTACTTCTGCGTTTTAATGTTTATTTCCCTCAGTTTATTATCTTTGTTTTGTGAGGATGTTTATTGCGTTTTCGGGGTTAATACGTATGTGACTGACGTTTATTGCGGGAACTAACTGTTGTTTCATGTAGAACAACGAATAGTTTAATTTAATTTGTAAAGTTCGTGTAAATATTAGCACACTCTACGGTTTATTTTACTATTTTTACTATTATAATATAAAACAAACGTGAGCGCCAAATAGTAAATTAATTGTATATTATAGTAACTATAATATTATAATTAAGCAGTAACCATTTGTGTCCCATGTGGGACAGAAAGAAAAAGTGTGGAGGTCGCTTTCTCCCTTCATCTTACGAATTTTCGATCAGGTCATGTGTTCAGACGCTACTCAAAAAAGTACAGAAAGCCGCTAAAGAAGTTTTCACATCAAAAAATCAAAAATGATAAAATTTATTTCATAGACGCTAGTTTGAAATTATTACCGACAAATTGAAATTGTAAAAAGATAAAAATAAAGTTGTCAAACAAACGCTTGCACTGAAACGCATTTAAACTCTCTCTATTCTTTTGTTAGTTAATACTTTGATGTTAGTCGGCAGCGTGGAACAGTTGGGCCTACGACATTTCACAAATAAAACTATGTATTTCCACTGAAACTTGCGTGTGGTCGAATGAAACTCGCTTTGCATTTTATGGACGCTTCACATAATATACCTCTATTATATTCATTTATACTAGATAAGAGTCCAAACGCGGCTTTGGCTTCGGCCACTTGAACTTCAGTCAAACACTAACTTCTGCAGTAATTTATTACTAATAAATATTAAACATTAAACATAGTAAATATTATAACCTATTTAACATATTTGATATAATTCAATAGTTAAAAAAGTTGTAGCTACTAGCTAGGTGCCTTTCCAAGTAGTAAATAAAATATTCAAGACCGAGTTTTCTATTTAAATTATGTGATTGAACTAAACTAATACCGTTAGTAATATTTGCTATTAGGGTAAGAGTCAACTTATATTGAGATGCATTTTTAAAGGAGCAGACAGCCCGACACTACAAGTGAGTATTTTAATTTAATGTGTATTTTCTTGTGCAATAAATAAAGTTCAGTTCGCATTTCAATGCATCGCAGTGCAATGTCAAATAACACACTGACTAAAGCGCGTAGATTACACAAATATTAATTATGAGCGCTGGCAACAATGTCTAATATAACATTTAGTAGCACATTAAAATGACTCAATCAACTCGGCAGTTCGCCAGCCGGCGAAGTGTCGGCGTGACTGCGACATGCCGTTTCGCGCCGAACGATCCGACAACGGTCCCATTGATGTGCGAGTTATGTTTCTGACCAGCCATTAGTCAATTTAAATTCCACTTCGTTTATCGTTTAAATATACTAACTGCCGCATTTAGAGACGAATGTTCATAACTTAACTGTGATTAAATAAAGGTTTTGTCATAAACTCCATACATTATATGTCAAACTCTTCATAAATTTAAAGTTTAATCATCATTAAATATCTCTGAGTGCGGCCGTAAGGGCGAAGCCAAACGAGCGTAATTTGTGAGTCACAAAATTTCGGCTGGCAGAAATTCTGCTGCATTCAGTTTTATACAAAAGTCCTGTTTGATTCACACGAGCGTAATTTTGTGAGTCATGATTTGTATGAAAAGATATTTACGCGGCAGAAATTCTGCGAAATTCTCACAAAATTACGCGCGTTTGGCTTCACCCTAAAAGGCACAAGTCCAGAATTTGTTCATATTGTTAAAGCTATAACTTGCAGTACAGCGACTACTTTTATTGCACGCATTACAAGTAGAGATGTGCCGATCATGACTTTGGCCGACTAGCCGACTAGTCGACTAGTCATTTGCAAAGAAGCCGACTAATCGGCCGACTAGTCGGCCAAGCCGATCATGGTTTCGGAAGTTTCCGTAACGCTTTTTACTGCTGTTTCGCGGGTAAGTCGCACACGCCGCGCCGCCTGCAAACGTGTCGAATCGTGCTAAGTATGTTTACTTCGCGTACATTACTTTATTTTGTTTAGCTATGATGATGGTTGATGGTTTTCATTAAACTAGAGATCGCCCAATGGTCAAAATTCGATCTTAGTTTCAACGACATTAGGAATACTACGTTTAATTATTTAAACAATATTGACTTTATCAATATATATTTTTTTCAACTCTCCTCTCTGGGACTCAGCAGATCTCAGACTGGCCGTGTAAGCATTGTCTAATAGACTAATAGTATCTTAAGATTCAATAAAAAAAACTATAATCCATTTTCAATTTGTCAACTTGTTGTCAACACTGTTGACTTCAACCATAAATAAAAGAGGTATGTCACTCAAAAATCTGTCGTATAGGTATGTCACTCAAAAATCTGTCATCTTCTTGAGTGTGCGTATCGTAGTGTGTGTAATGTTTTATTTGTTAAAAAAATGTGTGATAAAAGCATAATTTTAAAATAATATTAGGCCGATGCACTCCTTCACCATATAAACTATAACTGTGCAAAATTTTATTCACCTACGTTTCCGCATTTTTCGTCAAAAGGGATACAAAGTTTTTCGCTTGCGTATTAATATATAGATATTTCATGTACATGAAATCTCGATTTAATAATACATACTTAATTTGTTTGTTAAAACTAAATTTACAAAAATAATTTCTTTATTAGCAAGCAAGTTCAGAAACACTTCATTTAATTTTAAAATGTGTAACACTGATTGAGTGTGATCATCACAATATGATAAATAATAATTAACGTTTTTCTTTATTATAATTTCAATAATAGCAAAAAAGTAAAAAGCCGATTAGTCGGCGCTTTTTGCCGACTATTCGCCGACTAGTCGCCGACTACAAAAGTGGCCGGATAGTCGGCTTTACCGACTAGTCGTCACATCTCTAATTACAAGTGCTGTTTTATTTCAAACATATTTTTTTACGAAACAAAAGTTAAACGTAACTTTTCTGGACTAGAATATGGAAGATGAAAATGGTCTACGTAATGTACATATTCCACGCTTTAAAGCCTATAACTCTACTGTACATCACAATTTTATTCAGCACTTACACAGTACGTAGTTGTATATTGCATCTATTATATTTTACTATGCAGTCTTCATTTCATATTTCCTTTGTTACTTTATAAGGAATTCATCCTGAATTTCTGTAAATCTATTCGCGTTTAGAGTTAAAATATCATTAAAATAGCTTACTTAAATGCGCTTTAGTTAATTTCTCAAGACTCAGTAGCGAACGACCAACTTGAGCCATTTGTCCACCGCCACCGGGACGTCACCTACAAAGGTTCAAATAAAATGCCACTTTGTGACCTAGGTTTCATTTTATTCTACGCCACTATACGGTGGCATGGGTCGCTAGAAAATGAAACGTATTATATTATAGCCTAGGTCAGGGATGGCAAAACTTTTCCCACTTTTTCTAAAGAAATCTTCAGTTTAGTCAAAAACGTGCCATTCTATATTTTTTGTGATCCATTGCGTGTTTCAAAATTTGCTAATTTAGTGCCCACTGTGCAGAGGATATCTATAACCATCATTGTTGGTTAAAATAATTTCGATACTAGTTTTGCGAAGCGTGGCGTGCTCTAAATTTTATGTACGTGACACTGGTGGCACGCATGGCATGGCATCGCCATCACTGGCCTAGGTTATAACGTGGAATTTTATTTGAACTCCTGTCGGTGACGTCCGGTGACGGCAGCAGTGGAGAAACGGCAACGCAAATAGAGGACAGTAATTCGGAGACATTTGGGAGACAATTGGTGCACGTTAAGCGTAACGGATGAAGTGGGCTGGAGGGCCATTGTGGGGCCAGGTCTGTTGATCTAGTTAAGCCCGGTCGCCGGGTCCAGCCCCGGGGCTATCATCTGCTTTGTCAGTTACACTTGTGTTGGGTTAATGCGTCTAAATGTCGAAATTCGGGGATCATTCGTCTAAAGACAATCTTCTTAGAAATAAAAAACACTTGTGTCGGGTTAATACGTCTAAGTCTACGAATAATAAAAACTACTAAGTGACGTAATTCGGAGATCATTCCTCTAAAGACAATCTTATTAGTTGTAAAAATATTTACAGCAAGAATATAAGTTCTTTACTACACTGCTTGTACAGTAAAGACTTTATATCTTTGTCACGTGAATGAGGTAAAGTTATCAACTTAAAAGTTTATTCTCCGCCGCTACGTTTAATCTTTTTATAACTGTTTCATAAAAAAACAATTTCATGCAAACCACTGCTGAAAATTTAAATATAATTTGTGTACATGAAACATCTCTGGAAAGAATCGCTCGTATCTTTTTTTCGGAAGCTAGACAGAGAGACTAGAAAATTCAAACATAGAAAACTAGTTGATGCCCGCAAATTCGTTCATCGCGCGGGAAACGTTTTTTCCGGGATAAAACGTATCAATTATGTCCTCTCCCGAGACTCAGTACAAGTATCACCGTACCCTTGATGGGTAATATTACTATTAGACTTATCTAATAGTAACAAGCTTAGCGGTTTTAGCGTAAAGCATCAGACATATTATGCACTTTCGCATTTATTGTGTGAATATCTAATATCTAAGACGAATACGTATTGTTTCGTTTTATTATAATTAATAAGTATAGTATGGGTTCTAACTCCTAGTTTATTGCCTTATATGTATAGTATGTGGGTCCTCGTGTATCGCCCTGTATCAACCCTGACATAATATAACGTACGTGTACAGGGATGATAGTGTATTTAGCGGTTTAGGTGTTAACTACTAACGCCACATAGCGCCTTGCGTGAAATTGACTTAATTTCATTGATCGATTCAATTTCACGGCATAGGGTGTCCATATGAGTAATGTATAAAGGAATATTCAACAAGCAGGACAAATTTTTCAAATATAATTTTAACAAACCTTGTAACTTACCTACTTTGTCATCTGGCTAATACATCTGACTATTCATAAATCGACATTTTTTTTATTCAAATCATTTCCCGGTTACAGAGCCTCCATTTATGCAAAAAAGAACTGCAATTTTTTGACTGTTACTAAATGGCATCTTCCACTCATGTATTTAATTTATTATCTGTGCAAAATATGTAAAGGGCGCCGCCAGATGTTTGGTTGACTTGGTGCAGTCTGCAGACGCTATATTGATGGGTTCCATGAGGTCTAATCTAAGAGACAATTCTGCGCAGCGGACGAATCTGCATACAATTTGGATTGCGAGTAGTCTAGGAGCCGGATTAACATATTATAAGCTCCCACATCCTAAGTTTAAGTGCTTTTTAAGGTATTTCCTACATATTCATTCAAACTCTCATTCTATGTAAATAGCACTGCACTTACTACATATTGATTTTTGCTACCCAATACCTAAACTTAGCCTACTAAAGTACTTTAAATATTACCTTAACAATACATTCATGTTTAATATTTATGGACCTGGTTTGTGTAGGAAAAAACGTCTACTTATTTTTTGGAGGCATTTGAATTTTTTAGGTTTAAGATGTTAGGTTATCTGCTAACATTTATTATTAGGACGGCAGAACTTTTTTTGCATGAAATAAAAAGGTTCTGAACAGTTCCATGATATAAATATACCTCGTCATTGCCTGAGCTAGTTTTAAAAATCTTTGATCGTTCCTATTTTTAAAACAAAACAAGGATTTGAAAGTAAAGCTTCTAACAATTTCTAAGACATACACTAAGGCTTAAAACAAAGCGGCTTTTCTTACAAACCGTTTAAGAGATTCGCCGTACACGTGAATGTTTGAACAGTCTGAATAACTGATGGGTGTGAACTTTGTAAAGGGCACGCTGACATTCTACACGTCGTAAAGAAGAATAAACAATGCTGAGGCGATCATAATTTCCTTGGCAGATGTCCACGGTTCTAGCTGTGCTCATTTACAGTAGAGGTTGTCAGGTACTGGACATTTTTGTTATTACAATGTTATGTCATCTATAAGGGTCCTACCGCTGAAGGGTCCAGGCGCTAGGTGCTGTTTACATTAATATTGTACTCCTGGTCCTTAAGAATGCTGGTGCCAACTACTGTCAATCTTAATTCTTAACCACCATCCATGTGCCGGGCGGGAGACAGTGTATGGATCAGGCTTTCCCAAAATGGGCGATAACGCCCCCTTGTGGGCGCTGAAGGTCTCAAGGGGGGTGGTGTGGGACCCAGAAAAGAAATGGGGGCGTTGTGTAAAGGCTTGGGAGGTATCTTGTAATTTTATCTGGATGCATTTTAAATTAAAGCAATGGGGGGCGCTAAAACATAATTTCTTGTCATAGCTGTGGGCAGTGGACAAAGTTTATTAAATTAAAATGCCACTTTATGACGGACTATAGTCACAAACTGTGGATATAAACTTAAGGTGTCGTTCCGATATTTTTTAGTTCCGAATAATTCAATTAAAAAGCCACTTTATGACAGACTATAGTTCTAAAAATTCAAATAATATCCTACATTATGACATATACTATAGTGTGTCATAAAGTGGCATTTTAATTGAATTTTTCGGAACGAAAAAAGATCGGAACGGCACCTTAGGTTTATTTCCACAGTTTGTCCATACTTTCGCATTTCCGCTGGTCGCCGTGCTAACACTACTGGTATAGATTCTCAGTTCCAGTTCTTGTGCAGACGCAAACTCTGATTGCGTATAATAATTATATTATAAAACCACTTAAGAACGTTATCGCTCTGGCAATCAAAACGGTGTACTCGTAGCGAGTTTGACTGTATTGTCGAGTTAATTGCCACAATAATCGAACGACATCATTCTACACTCTATACGATCGATCGTCAAAGATTGTTATTGGTTTGTTACTCTATGCCATAAACTAGGTTAGGCATAATAATCAGCAACACTCACCTCAACCATGGCCTGTTTCACCACTTCCTGATAAGGCTATCCACCAATTAACTTGACAGATCAAGTATGGAGAATCTGTCAAAAAAGTTCTGAATAGCCTGGCACTTTATCAGACAGTGATGAAACAGGCCCTAAATCTTTAAATGTTTATTACGTCAGCACTCAGAGAGATTAAGGAGCTTTGTCACCACTTACTGATAAGTTATGGATAAGCTATCCACAACTTATCTGACAGATAGAGTATGGAGTATCTGTCAGATAAGTTGTGGATAGCCTATCCGGCACTTATCAGGAGTGGTGAAACAGGCCCTTAATCTAGATAATAATATCAAATGATTTGACATAATCTCCCTTCATTTTTAGCCAAACTTTACAATAAAATACAGCTTTTAAATTTATGATCTAAACTACCGTTTAACAATACAAATAGACTTGAAAGATTTATTGATACGAGTACATTTAATACAGTACAAAACGCAGTCAAAGGCAAAGTAGTCTATAATAATGCCGATAGTAAAGTTGACACCGGATTTCGACGTGAAACCAATAATTTACATCACAGTACGTGGCTTAAGGCTATTCCGTTTGCATGGTCGTTTGATTGTTATTTTGGTTTGAATTGTATAACATAGTAATTATGCTAATGAATTGCCTTTGTCCTTTGAACCATCTAAAATCATGAATACTATTTGAAGGCTTAGTTTCATCATTTTCTAATATAACAAGGTATTTTAAGTAATTAACTGCTGATTTACATTAAAAGTTATACGCTCTAGTATCTAGATTGCCCTGAAACATGTTTATAATATTGTGCCTACACCTATCACTGTCTGAATATATTATTCACTTTTTAACAAAGATCTTGGTCCAGCGCATAAAGTTAATATATTCCGCTAGGTATATTAACTTTATGGTCCAGCGTTACATACTGGTACGAGATACTGTATCAACGTAAACACTAAACAAGCACAAACACACAGTAGACTAACGCAAATGTACCCCCAAAATTAAACTCCTCGGAGAATTCACAATTTTGTTTTGCAGACACGTTCCAACATTTTTAATCTCTAACCGGAGTTTAAAAACGTTGCTTGGCCGTAAACCGCGAACAAATTAATCTACATCATATAAAACGGGAAAGTTAAATTAGGAATTAATAAGTAACGACCCGATGGAAAACTGTGCCCTAATTAAGTTGATACGAGTGCCCCCGGGTATCGTGCCCTTAATTTTGTGGCAACTTCAAATAGAATATCATATGGCCCCGTCCCGAGCCCTTCTCGATTGAAAGTGGTAGGCTCAATTTACATCGCCGTGGAATGGAATGGAAGCGACTTCTTGCAACGATACTGTACATAGTACAATGAACTTTATGTCAACAGTATGACACGCAAATTAAATTTGATTCAAAAAATTGGACGTGCGTCTTCCGCCGAAGTCTCGAGAATTTTCCAGTGCCAGTTATGAGATGCAATTGACGCTTCCATTCCATTCCATTCCGCGGTTCCATTTGGCGGTTCCATTTGCGTAAGTTTTTGATGATTTAGTTGTTTAGAGTCTAGGTTAAGATATCGTAAGATTGCGGGGATCTAATGTAAGTATTAGCAAAAATATAGAATTCAAAATAACAATACACATTACGAATCTAAAATCTGAAATAAGATGCAGTTGAACTGTTGTTCACCATCGATTATTTTATTCCAATGCCAAACTGTATTTGAAAATCAAAGTCAAAAAGAAAAAGAATTTTGGTTTCCGAAATATTTGGGGCCATAAGGCCTCCTTTTCTGTATATCAGTCAATTTTAATATATCTATTTCTAGTCAGTCACTTCCTTATTTCCGCGTTAATCCTGACGGATGGTCGCCCCAGTCTCGATTCAGCTCGAAATTATCAATTTATTACTAGCGCCCTAACAGTTTATGAACTGAAATTCGTTAATGGAAATCACTTGACAGTTAAACTAGTGTAGTTAGTAACTTTAGTGACTGCGAACAAAACGCTCCGAAAGTGTTCTCATTGTTTGGGTAATATTCTGTTATAATATCTACCCATCTATCTATACAGGGTGTAACAAAACTAAGAGATAATACTTGAGGGTGCGTACGTGTTCCTTGTAGAGAGTTGACTGTGAAAGTAGCAGCGCTGAGAGACCAAAATTTTGTATTTGGGAAACTCGTGACGCTGGGGCGCTTGCCCATACAAAAGTGAAAAAAAAAATTCAGCGCAGCTACTTTCACAATGAACTCTCTACAAGGAACACATACACACCCTAAAGTATTATCGCTTAGTTTTGTTACATCCTGTATAAATAAAAATAAATTTTTATTTTGTTAGTCACGCTAAAACTCAAGAACTGCTGAACCGATTTGGATAATTTTAGTCTTGTAATATTCATGGAAATCCAGGAAAGGCTTATATTAATAGGTAAGTGATACGAAGTTTCAATTTTAAGCATACTCTTGTATGGTGCCGAAACCTGGATAACGTACGCAAAACAAGAGCGTCGTCTTAACGCCTTTTATGTGCGTTGCCTACGCAAAATCTTGGGCTAGACATGGCAAGACAGGGTCACCAACGAGAGGATCTTAGAAATAGCACAGCTACCTAGCTTGACGGCACTGCTGCAACAGCGACGTCTACGATGGCTTGGACACGTGTACAGAATGGAACCCTCTCGTTTACCACGACGTGTTATGCTAAGCGAGGTAGCGAATGCTAAAAGAAATGTGGGAAGGCCGTTACTTCGCTTTAAAGATTGTGCAAAGCGCGACATGATGACTTTCGGAATTGATCACCGCAGCTACGAGAGGCTCGCGGAAAACAGAGCAGATTGGCGCAAACGGATAATGGAGGGTAGTAAGCATTGCGATGATGTCTGGTTCCAAGCTCTCAAAGATAAAAAACACAAAAATCAAAGTTCTGTACAATCAACCTCTAATTTCTCCTGTCGTTACTGTGGTCGTCTATGTCGTTCACGTATCGGCTTGCACAGCCATGAAAAGAGCTGTAACACAGACCAATACGTCGTATATCGTCTGACACAGACGTAAAGGCCAATGAGATGAGATGATACGAAGTTCACCGGGTCATCTTGTTATTTCAATATCAATAATTATTTAAAAGATATTTTCTAAATACGAGAAAGTACCTCCTACTTAATGAAAATGCACTCGGGAATGGCCGCGGTAAAGCAATTGCATAGCATTTCTTATCAACTTATGTAATTATAATTCGCATACCGACGTCTAGTCTGGCGCAAACAAACATCAACCCAAAGTCGGGCAACGATGCACGAGTTAGTGTTAGATTTTTTTTCGTTACGGAAATTCTTGATTCGGCCGCCGCGCTCAAATCCCACGATAAAACCTATACAATAGCTCAATAGGTGCAGAGTGATAACTCTTATATAATGGACCGTTCAATCATACTGTCATAATAAATACGTAGCTAGGATAACAAAAATTATATGTATGTAATGACCAAGCCGAGTATAACAATCAACTAACGTACGCAGTTTCTTATAGAACCACTTTTTATACAGTGCTACCAAAGTGATGATGCGCAGAGAAATTTTCGTAATTTTTCGGCAACGGTCGTATTTCCCGAGCGTCGGAAGACGTCGCTGCAAGCGCTGGTTTTAAACGTAACTTTAAGAAAAACACCGCTTTGCGGCGACGTAAAGGCGCCAGACATTGCTTAGACGTTACCATGGTAACGTCACTGGCCACGTCGCGATGGGTTCCCCGTGAGTTTTAGCACCTATTGACGGACCAGCAGGCAGCCACCGGCTGCCCGCTGGTATTTACCTACTTCTATTTCCTTTGAACAAGGTGCAAAATGCAAGTGCATTATTGTACTCTTACGTTTCATAGATTGGGTTGTTTTCGTGATTACGACAATTAGCGAAGATTTGTATGGGCATTATTAATTTGGGAGTACTGTACTTATAGTTACTCTCCCATAATATGGTATTTCGATGCTTTTAGTAATCAAAATTAAACAGATAACACTCACTTGCCCTCAATTAAATTTTATATAAATACTAGCTGTCCCGGTGAACTTCGTGTCACTTTAAAACCTTCCCTGGACTTCTATGAATATTTTAAGACTAAAATCAGCCCAATCAGTTCAGCCGTTTTCGAGTTTTAGCGCGACTAACACATTTGAAAATCCATTTTTATATATAATATTTAAATTGATATGAATCAAAATATTTAATTAATTTTTGTCGATATGGTTCTTAATGTTTAATTTATAGAAGCAAAAACTGGATCAAAATCGGTTCACCCGTTTACCACGGACGGACACACACACAGACAGACAGACACGTCAAACTTATAACACCCCTGTTTTTGTCGGGGCTAAAAAAAGAAAATTAATTTCAATTCGATATAATCATAATGTTGAGTTTATTTTATCGATACAACGAGGTAGATAGAGGAATATGCAATCGATGAAATGTTAATCAAGGGCGGGTGGAATCAATAAGTAATCAATGGTTAATCTAGGTTCGATGATCGGGGGCTGATCCGCAGGCTTACGCGTCGTGCGGTCGCACAATAATTACGGGCTACGGGAATATGACCGCAGCCGATGTATTGTTTGACCGTCTGTGCGTTGTATAATCACACGCGGTGAAATTGTGCAGTAACTGGGTTACATTATTGGTATAGGCGGTAAAAATTTGGTCCTGCACCTAGAGGCAATAGCGTCGTTATATACGCCATGCACGTTACGATTTATCGGAGAGGCCGCCTGTGCAGGTATCAGTGGAAAGAATTGATTAACGATTTTTCTTCGGTCGACTGCGCTGGCCTAAAAAACTGCACAAATCTATGCGATGTGATGGAAGGCGACGCTAGGCGACCGGACAAAAAGGGGCACCGAAGGCAAAAATAACTTTTTGACATTACCAGCACCCTGCGGGGCTAAAATGGTCACATTTAGCAATTCCTCTCAATCAATTCAGCAAATGAATTGTCAAAACTGTCAAAATGACAAATGTCAAATCAGTACAAAAATACAGAAATGAATTGCAATCAGAGTTGCATTTTACGATTTTAGAAAAATGAATCATATTATGATTCATATCATAATTCTTCAAAGCGACCATTTTAGCCCCGCTGGGCATCGTAGAAATTTCGTCCAGGGTGCTGGTAGTGCTAAAAACCGGCACTGCCTGGAGATCTACTCCGAAATACAAATTACGATGTTTCGGTCGAACAATCGGGCCGTTTCCCACTCCGACATTTTCGTTCGAAACTTCGGGGTTTGGGCCGACCGAAGTTTGTCACCTACCTCCGAAGTTTGACACGTGACACGTGGAATATGTCCGATGTAAATTCGGAGTTAGGTCACTTTTAGAGTAGTAGTCGTGGGTTCGAATCCCGCTGACGGAACAAAAAGTTTTCAATGTTCCTGGGTCATGGATGTGTATTAAATATGTGTATCATATAATAAAAATCTTAAATATATGTATAGTATAAAAGTATTAGGTACTTAAATATATTACCGTTGTCTGGTACCTGTAACATAAGTCCTTCTACCGGGCCAGACTGACGTGGTGTGAGGCGTCCATAGATATTATTATAACTAATTCTTATGTCTCTTGATTACATCGGTAACCGTACTGTCATATTAGTACCACAGTATATTCCCATAGAGAGACTCAGACGTTGTTACCAAGTCCTCTTCTATCTTGTTTTTCTCACCGTGTTCTATCGACGAACGTATTTTTCTTGGTCGTGGTAAAAGCGCAGCTTTTTCAAAGCCGTAATCCGATAAGCTGTAAATATTTAAAGTGGGATGTTCATGAAGATAGGCCACGAAAACACTGTTAACTAAATGTTGTTTTCTAAGCGCCTGCTCACTATCCCGAGGATCCATCCTGCACTTTTTATATACAGATTATCTAAAAATACATAATATCTGATCTGGCAAACTTGTTTTGCCATAAATGGTTGGGGAATACATTGAAGCCCACTGATTATAAATTATAATTTCAGAAGTAGCCGTAGCGATGATCTCAGATACTTCGATAGTCGCATTTCAGGATTGTGCGACACATACAACTACAACATTGTCCAGCCGTTTTGGAACAGTTTGGCAACAAACACAGCGACGAGAGAATTTAATATTAGAATAATATCCAATCTCAATTTCTACGTTTTTAGATAAGACTTTGCTTTAATTATAACGGCGTTGTTGATCAGAAAACATACATTAGCTATTTGCTAGCTATGGTCAAAAACCCCCGAATCCGGGCATACGATATTTATGTAAAGTATGTACTGTAGTGTACTATCTTATATCTTTAAACGAGCAATTGTTGTATAATTGGAATCTCGGAATCGGCCCCAACGATTTTCATGAAATTTAGTACTTATATAGGGGGTTTCGGGGGCGGTAAATCGATCTAGCTAGGAATCATTTTTAGAAAATGTCATTTTATTCGTGTTTTATCGAATACCGAGCAAAGCTCGGTCAAATAGCTAGTGTATTGATTAAACGTCAATATTTCAATACTTTGCTACGGACGAAACCATAGTGACTTCTTTCAGGGTTTATTATTATCTAAACCACTCACATCTAACCTACTCCCCTACTCATCAACGCCAAGTGTAATGTAATAAAGATATTTCCGGACTATGTAATTAGGTACCCTGCTTCAGGCTGCTGCTGTGCGAATACCGCTCGTATTGCTATAGCAGTAGAGTCTACAGTATCACTTCAATCGATCGTAATGAAACAATAATACAATATAATTATTGTACGGGTGTCGCAGTCGTCGGTGTGATGTATTATGTGTTGAGTATATTGTGATATTAGTTTGAGACATTCATCTGTCTAATATATAAAAATAAGTCGGGTTCTCCTTCCTGACGCTATAACTCCAGAACGCACGAACCGATTTCCACGGTTTTGCATTCGTTGGAAAGGTCTCGGGCTCCGTGATGTTTAAAAAAAGTCAGAATAAACTTCAAGAGAAAAGCAGGAAAACGGAAAATCATTTTATGGCAAAACAACATTTGCCGGGACAGTTAGTTATTATTATATTATTTGACCTTTTACACGCTACCACCTAGTTGCAGTACTTTAACAATGTAGAAGACGGAAATGGAAGAATGACCGTTTTTTGACTGAATGAGGCTTGAAGGCCTACCTCTATACTCAATAGCCAAATATATGAGCGGCCTACCTCTATACTCTATAGCCCAATATATGAGCGGCCTACCTCTATACTCTATAGCCCAATATATGAGCGGCCTACCTCTATACTCTATAGCCAAATATATGAGCGGCCTACCTCTATACTCTATAGCCAAATATATGAGCGGCCTACCTCTATACTCTATAGCTAAATATATGAGCGGCCTATCTCTATACTCTATAGCCCAATATATGAGCGGCCTACCTCTATACTCTATAGCCAAATATATGAGCGGCCTACCTCTATACTCTATAGCCAAATATATGAGCGGCCTACCTCTATACTCTATAGCTAAATATATGAGCGGCCTACCTCTATACTCTATAGCCCAATATATGAGCGGCCTACCTCTATACTCTATAGCCAAGTATATGAGCGGCCTACCTCTATACTCTATAGCCAAATATATGAGCGGCCTACCTCTATACTCTATAGCCAAATATATGAGCGGCATACCTCTATACTCTATAGCCAAATATATGAGCGGCCTACCTCTATACTCTATAGCCCAATATATGAGCGGCCTACCTCTATACTCTATAGCCAAGTATATGAGCGGCCTACCTCTATACTCTATAGCCAAATATATGAGCGGCCTACCTCTATACTCTATAGCCAAATATATGAGCCTGATAATAGAGTAGGTAAGTTACACGGATTTGAACAGATCAAATTATAAGGGAAAACTGAGTAACTGTTCTTGCGCAGAGCTGAAAGAAAACTTTTTCTACTGTTATCTATATTAATTAATGTGTGGCTATCATTCTAATAAGACAATAATTATAACTATAGAAAATTTATTGTAAAATAGCTGTGATAACTAAAATATATTTATATTAATTTTTGCATGCTTCATAAGCAGAGTGTTTGATACTATATAAAACTTACTTTAAGACCTTTGTAAACAATATTCTTTGTAAATAAAGGATTATTATTATTATTATATATAAAATGTTACTTATCCACTTTATCCGCTTACGTCTGCAATTTGTATAAGAGACTTTTATTCTATCAAATACAGGGTGTTACAAACTAAGTGATTATACTTTGGGGTGTGTACGTGTTCCTTATTAGAGAGTACACTGTGAAAGTAGCAGAGCTGAAAGAAAACTTTTTTTTTCACTTTTGTATGGGCAAGCGCCCCAGCGTCACGAGTTTCCCCAAAAGTGAAAAAAATGTTGGTCTTTCAGCTGTTACTTTCACAGTGAACTCTCTACAAGGAACACGTACACAGCCTTAAGTATTATTACTTATTTTTGTTACACTCCGTATAAGCTTGAATAAAAAAGTATAATTTTTTGTCGGACGTAACACAGTTTGTCCATTCCGCAACTCCACAATCGAAATTGAGTGACGAATGAGGATTGCAAACTATTCTGTTTGGACAGTATATTTTATTCTATGGTTAAAATAAAGTTATAACAAACTTTTCAGTTGAAGTTTTCATTATTTTCTGTATAAATAGTAATATCAATACATTAAATAAATTTAAGAAACATACAAAGGAAGTGAATACAATAATTTTGGTATCGAGTTAACCTACCACCTCCTTTGTAATAAACTATTTAAATAGCGCATAGAAAATGTTTTGGCTTATTTGTATACTCGTATTGTAAATGCTTAATGCACTAGATCAGGGATGGCGAACCTTTTCGTATGACCGTGCCCGTTTTCCGAAGAAATATTTTTGAAAAAGTCATAAACGTGCCATTTATATTTTTTTGTGATTTGGTGCGTATTTCAAAATTTGCCGGTGCTCACTATGCAGAGGCGGATCTATAATTTTCATTGCTGTCAAAATAATTTCGATAGGTACTAATTTTGTGATGAAGCGTGCTCCTTTGTCACGTGCCTTTCAACAATCATCAACTTTCAACATGTTTCACAATGCTTAGTAACCTCTGACCTCCATTATACAAGTACGCTGAACTTATGATACACAACTGTTTTTTGTGCCTATTTCGTGGAATCAGCGCCCCCAATGCGGAGGAAGAGAACTAAATCTGACGTAACTTGCAAATGGCCGCTTAATCGCTATTGGTTGTAGAAACTAGTATTAGTTCCAAGTACTCCCACTTTGCTATCAGCGCCAATATGGCGACTTTCAAACGTCATTTTTACGTCAGATTTAGTTCTCTTTCCCCGCATTGGGGGCGCTGATTCCACGAAATAGGCACAAAAAACAGTTGTGTATCATAAGTTCAGCGTACTTGTATAATGGAGGTCAGAGGTTACTAAGCATTGTGAAACATGTTGAAAGTTGATGATTGTTGAAAGGCACGTGACAAAGGAGCACGCTTCATCACAAAATTAGTACCTATCGAAATTATTTTGACAGCAATGAAAATTATAGATCACTTCAAATAGGCACAAAAAATAGCTGTCATTTCAAAAGGTATAGGGTATCATATTAAGTCCAGCGTACAGTTTGTCTTTGGAGCTCACTGTTAGTAACGCATACTACGTCAAACGCATTTTCGAGATCTCTGATCATGTCTGAGTCGGCCTACTCGTTAGTTCTGTTTACTCTGGCAAGACATTTTTTTTATTGGTGGCCAGGCGATGATGAATACCGTTACGTTTCTTATTACATTTCCAGTTAATGAGTTATTTCCACTTACGTTACTGCTCTGGGAATAGGATTTGTAACTTGGACGTTAGTAATTACGTTTGGGAAATGTAGAAAATAATGAGGAGCAAAGAAATGTCTTGATTACTGGAAACCATTACTATTTATAAATACGAATGTTACTAAACAACACTAAAATTAAAAATATCCATCCATCCATACCTACTTATAATATTATTATAAAATATGCGAAAGTGTGTCTGTCTGTCGGTTACCTCTTCACGCCCAAACCACTGAACCGATTCGGCTGAAATTTGGAATGGGTATACCGAGTCCCGGGACCTTTCCCGGTCCTTACATATGATATTTTTATCCCGGAAAAATGTACCGTTCCCGCGCGATATACAAATTTTGACTAATACTGTCTCTTTATTTTATTATGATTTTTGAACTCTTCAATTTAAACATGTTTAGGTCTCAAAATTTTATTATTTTAAATAAATAATGGATGCTGTTAAGCATTGGTGTGTCATCCCACATCGGACTAGTTTTGAGTAATCGGCGTTTTAAGTTTTTTTGGAATAATCTTTATTTTCTGCTTATTTTAAGCAAAAAAATGTTATTGTGCGGTATCATTTTTTTTGTTGAAATGCGTAGATTATGACTATGAAAAAAGAAATTAATTTTACATTCGTTTTTAAGAGAAAAAGTATAAAAATGGTCTTGCTATAGGGCTTATTACATATAACATGTCCTTATTTAATATATTTAATATAATATAAAATTACCTCGTCACGCCCACACCGCTGAACCGATTTTTCCGAAATTTGGTATGGAGATACTTTGAGTCCCTGAAAAGGACATAGGATCCTTTTTATCTCGGAAAAATGTATGGTACCCAGGCGTTAAATAAAATGATTTCTGCTTATACTGCTACAATGGATTCTGATGATATTTGGTATGCAGATATACGTTATGTCTCGGGATAAGACAGAGAGTTCTCGCTTCCTCTTCCCTTCCCGCACTTCCCGCAGAGAGCTCTTATGTATTGCGCACACACTTGGGCACTATGATATTACTCCTGCGTAACTGGCCTGGTTTTATTGAAACCGGCCACCGCCACCGAAACCGGTGTGGGAGTTTTTAGGGTTCCGTAGCCAAATGGCAAAAAACGGAACCCTTATAGATTCGTCATGTCTGTCTGTCTGTCCGTCCGTATGTCACAGCCACTTTTCTCAGAAACCATAAGAGCTATACTATTGAAACTTGGTAAGTAGATGTAGTCTGTAAACCGCATTAAGATTTTGATACAAAAATTGAAAAATTATCAAAAATTTTAGGGATTCCCCTAGGTACAACTGAAACAAAAAAACTTGAGGTTTCTAATATAATTTCTTTGTAACCTGAATAGTTTGCGAGAGAGACTATTCCAATGTGGTAAAATGTGTCGTCCCCCCCCCCCTCTAACTTCTAAAGTATTATGATAATTCTAAAAAATATATATGATGTTCATTACTATAAGAACTACCAAGAAAAATTGGTTTGAACGAGATCTAGCAAGTAGATTTTTTTATACATCATAAATGGTAAACCTTAATTTACCTTTCATTAAATCAACTGAAATACAAAAATAAATCAAAAACCTTTTTATTTCATAGAAATTAACCTTATTGCTGCTGCGGAACCCTTCATGGGCGAGTCCAACTCGCACTTGGCCGGTTTTTATTTATTATAATTACCAGCATTGGACATTGGGCATAATTATTGAAATACTCGTTAGTCTAATTAAATTATTAATCTAATTGCAAATTAAATTAGAATACATTTTATACATATTATTAACTAATTAACTTACGGGTAATTTCAGATGCACAACAATTACTTCATCAATCTGATTAATTTGTAATCTGATTAAAATTACAAATTACTTTTTGCCCAGCTCTGCACGTGATGAACTAATTACTTCTACATGAACCGATTTTGATTAAATTTAGTTAAACAGTTTAAACGCAAATTAATAAAGTTTATTGCGTAAAAACCGAACATTATCCATGATAAAAAATAGTATCCTATGTCCTTCTCCAAAACCTTACGTAATATCTACATGTACTCTATATCGATATCATAAGCCACATTCATTTTTGTTGACTGCGATGCATTTCCCTCGAAACTTAAATTTTGAGTAACTTCAGCTAGTGAACTTAGGTGCGCTACTTTTGCTTGTGACTTTCAAGCAGCAATTTTTCGTTTTAGTTGCTCTGTGTTATGATAACAAGATAACACAATACTTTACTACCACGCCTAAAGTACCTACGTGTACCTACATAATTTCGTCAACTTACAGAATCACTCTTACTCAAGTCATGACAGAAGGCAAGAGTTAGCACCCGTTGAGAATTCGACTGCTCGAATAAAAAAACTTAGTAATGGAAATATTGCAATGGATAAGTATTGTATTTTTGGGTAAGGACTAAGGTCACTTAAATTCTGAGTAAGCCATAATATGATAAACTTTTTTTTATAAAATAAGGGCACAAACGAGCAAACGGGTCACCTGATGAAAAGCAATCCGTCGCCCATGGACACTCGCAACATTAAAAGAGCTGCAGGTGCGTTGCCAGCCTTATTTAGTTTAAGTTTGGGAAAAACTCTTAGCGCTGTGCTGTCCAAGTTTGCTAGACCAGAAGGCTCACAAGATGCATAACGTCAGTAGTCACGGTCGGCCGCGCATAAATTCTTACAACTTTTACTTAAACACATCTCTTAGGACTGCAAGGAAGCGTAAAGCGGCACGATACGCTCCCACATAGACGTGTGCCACAAGATGTAAGCTGTAGCGTATAGCTAAACAGATTATTTAGTAGATTTAGGGGCTGTTTCACCACTTTCTGATAAAGTGCCTAATAGGCTATTTACAACTTTTTTGACAGATTCTCCATACTTGATCTGTCAAGTTAATTGGTGGATAGTCTTATCAGGAAGTGGTGAAACAGGCCCTAAAAGTTGAAACGACTGCAAGTTTTACTTCAAGCCATATTGGATGCAATTCAAGGTGTCAAGATACATAATCGTAGGTACTCTTACGAGTTCTGTTAAGACCTCGATCGTTGAAATCGAATACGTAGCTTAGATGCTATGGTGGAACAATAATTAAACATACGCATTGGCTGTAGGTATAGCGAACTCGATGATTTTTGGGAGTCTGCGGCTACCAAATTTAATAATAATAAAACCCCCTACACCGGTTTCGGTGACGGTGGCCGGTTTCACTGAAACCAGGCCAGATACGCAGGAGTAATTTTATAGTGCTCAAGTGTGTACTCAGTACACAAGAGCACTATCTATTCCTTTACTCTCATAACCCAGTGGGACGGAAGACCGACACGACTGGCGAGAGATCAGGTGCATGACCGACTTTTTACATGCCCATCCGACGCATGGATCATCTTACTTGTCAGACAATCAGGTGATCAGCCTGCATTGTCCTAACCAAACTTGGAAATATCATGTTTCCAACGCGGGAATCGAACCCACGACCTTCGAGTCAAGAGCCACGCTCTTAACCACTAGACCACGGAGGCTGTTAACCAAATTTAACCAATACTTCGCCGCAGTCTGTAAAAATCCCCTTGATCAAAACCGATCTAACTTAAATGACTTATTAATAAACTTGTAACACGTTAAATAAATACACTACTTGCAACACACTAAATAGGCTTACAAACATATTGTATAGAATTTATATTACGTACCGACGCAAAGGATGTTAAATTACAGTGTATGTTTCAGAAAGTCGCTACTGCTTGTGAATTATAGCAAGCTTATACTGTCGTCGCAAGCGGAGCTGCCGTGGTGGCCACATGCGGCCGCAAACTTGACGATTCATGGCGGCGAAACTTCACACAAATGTTACCGCAACTTTATCTCATTGCTACAAAATTCAGATAACATAGATCTGTTGTTTAGAGATATTTTGAAAGACTCTACAGAAAACTTTTGTGACAGTCTTTTATATTTAAGACTTCACTTCTAACTTTGATAAATGTTTTTAAGTGTTTCTTCCGCTTATAAAACGAATTTACACGTACTCTTTCTAGAAATATATTTTTGAAATGAAAACTTACTTAGCGGCGTTGTGCAAATTTTCAGTATAAAGAAAAAAGCAAATTTTAACGCGTTTAATTCTACTAGTCATAAATAGTAATTTAAATTGCTTCAATACCTATTTTATTTAATAAAATATTAGCAAAACGAACAGTTAATACCCGTTTGAAGCAGGCTCGTCTCGCTCCACATCACTCGAACATTTTAGGCTGTATTTTTCAATAGGCTGCGTGGAGCGCTCTGTTTGCTAAACTAATTCCCGGACTTTTTATGGTTTTGTATGTTTGTCTGTACTTATATTTACATAGGTTTTACGGTTTCAGCGATATTTTCAACAAAACGTTTTTCAAAAAAACATAGAGTTAAAAATTGTGGGCTTTATTAAAGAAATGGATAGCTCATATCCATTGGTACTTTAAATTTTTAACTATATCTAAATATTATAATGCTAGGACTATAGTCTTTGTAAATTGTAAATTGTAGCTGGTAGAATTTAAAAATGACTACTAATAATATTTCGAATCCCGGATCTCCGAAAATGTATTACAAATCCAGAAGTCACCCCAGCAATATCGAGTCAATAATGTATTTTGCCATTACAAAGCTATTTTACTGCCCTCTCGCTACTCATGAGGCAGCAACGAAATATTATATCCGAGTGCTATTTGAGAAAATAAAATGAACACCGAAATATCTGAAGCTCTTGAATCCTAATGTAATTATTGAGCACTGAAAATATTTGAAGACACTACTACAACAATGACTATTGTAGAAGATTTAGTTACTCTTTAGTTTGTTTTTAATCAGCATTTAATAGTACTGTACCTGTGCGAAGTCGGAGCTGGTCACTAGTACTTAAAATTACTTGATAACAGTAGGGTAATATAACGCAAAGGTCTGAGCAGAGGGCGCTAGTAGCTCATACAGTAAATTCAACCGAAATCCGACATGTTGCACACGTCATATTATCAGTATATTGATAGAAACGTTGTTAAGAGTCCGGGTGCCATCGCAATTCTCATACAAACGTAATACCAAGATCATTTCCCATACGAGAATATTTACCATATTTGAATTATTATTCAGCTTAAGATAGTAATTACCTAGGTTCCTGTACAAAGATTCACTGCAAAATATTTACATACGGTACCAAAAAAATATGAAAGATTACAATTTAGTATGTAAATATTGTTATCGTTCATATTTTTGGTCTTATCTTTTTATATATTATCATAAGCTGAATAATAAGCGCTCTTACAGACGAACGGCACGTGTCGCCGGCAGTCGGCGGCACGTGTCGGCACCAGTTGACGGCAGTTGACGGCACGTGTCGGCGCCAGTCGACGGCAGTTGACGGCACGTGTCAGTGGCAGTTGACGGCAGCCGACGGCAGCCGTTGACAGTTTATGACGCTTGCAGGGGACCTACCACGACCTTTCCTAAAACGATCATGTTTCCAGAAAACTTTGTTTTAAGATTATAATAACATTACCGTACTCACTTTTTAAATATAATTTTACTAAAAAACAGTAAAAAATGCAAAATATTGTTAAATCCACTGTGAAATATCAACTTTTTTAAGATCGTTAGCTTAACGTTAAAGTAATTATTGCTTACCTGTCAAACGGTGTCACTTAGTAGAGGTGGTGGTAGGCCCCCAGTTGTGGCGTACCGCCTAAAGGTAAGCGGCCACAGGTCGGTATCATACGCAACGTACGTCTCGCATCAAACGGATAATTTTTTCACAGTACTTCCGCTGAATCGGCAGCGTACGGATTATCGAATAGCTAAGTTAATGAATGCTCAAAATATATGGTATGGATGGAATAGTCGAAAGCAGAAATTTTGACTTAGAAACTTTGTTTGGACTAATTTGAAGATAAACATACTGTCTAGTCGGTAATCCGTACGCTCCCGATACAGTGGAACTCACTGAGTTCCACTGTATCGGCAGCGTACGGATTACCGAACGGATATTTTTTTACAGTACTTCCACTGTGGAAGTACTGTAAAAAAAATATCCGTTTGATGCGAGACGTCCTTTGCGTACGATACCGACCTGTGGACCTTTACCTTTACGCGCTACGTCACAACTGCAAGCGTGGTAAACTGTCGACGGCTGCCGTCGACTGCCGCCGACGCGTGCCGCCGACACGTGCCGTTCGTCTGTAAGCGCTCTAACTAGTAATCTTGGTATAACGTTTGTATGAGAATTGCAATGGCACCCGGACTCTCGAACATAATTTTTTGTTTACTGTAAATTATACTGGTTCTGCCTCTGGCGTGAAAACATTGCAGTAATAAATAATAATATATCCTATTGACTGGTGTAAAAAAATAGACCGTAATCTTTTTGTTTCCTTTAAACGTTTTATTACTAAAGTGTTTCGTTTAAAGGCTTCTAATAATACAGTAGTTCTCGACAGTTCTAGAAACAATATCCCGTCCTATACTTAAGTTTTTAAGGTGAACTTAGCACTGTAAGGTCGGCAAAAAAGTTAACGTCAATATTAATTATCAAAAACTAGATGGCAGAAACTGTACACTCAAAATCAGTCCCACGGGAGTCATAAATTCATTTGCGTTAACAAGTGGTAAATCCAATGTACTGTACTGCCAGACGTCAACTATAACAATGTTTCATTCAAACCGATTCAGCTAATATAGTCGTGAAAAACAGGTGAATAATATTATACTGGACTATTGCAGTTTTCTTAACACATTTTTTAAATACTGGTATTTACCAGTATTTAAAAAACTTGTGTTAAGAAAACTGCAATAGTTTTTCACGACTTAGAAGCGAATTTAAACAAATTCGCTTTGGGATGTTTGGTGGACAAAATACTATATTTATATCACATGCTTATGCTCCAAGAAAATCGCCTTACATACAGTCATTTTAAAGGCGAAAGTTTGTTACTGTGTGTTTGTTTAATTCTACTTTTTAAAGCTGGTGAAAATATTTTGAACAGTTCAGTATAATCATAGTAGCTTAGACTTTTAATATATATTCTGGCGTCCAATTCCTAACATATATAAAAAAATCCTATAAAAAAACAAAGCTATAGGTTTCATTTTACTCTACGCCACAAGCTTTTACGCCACAAGCAGCGGCAGCATGGGTCGCTTCACAAATGTCAGCAGAAATTGCTGCCTGTCATAAAGTGGCATTTTATTTGAATTTTTGTCGGTCGCGGTTAGCCGCAGCAAAGATCGGAAAGTCACTTGAACAGGTGTACCTGTAGTATGCATTTACTTTCTTATGTCCGCGGCAAAAAAGAAATCTGCTATAAAACTATTGTAATAAATCTTATTTATTAATTAGTATGCTTCTACCGAACGCCTCCGTGGTCTAGTGGTATAAAGCGCGGCGCTTGACTCGGGGTCGTGGGTTCGATCCCTCGTTAGAAACAATATTGTTATTTCCAAGTTTGTTTAGGGGAATGCAGGCTGATCACCTGATTGTCTGATAAGCAAGATGATCCATGCGTCGGATGGGCATGTAAAAAGTGGGTCCTGTGCCTGATCTCTCGCCGGTCGTGTCTGTATTCCGTCCCACTGGGTTATGAGAGTAAAGGAATAGGAGAGTGTTCTTGTGTACTGCGCACACACTTGGGCACTATAAAATTACTCCTGCGTAGCTGGCCCGGTTCCGATGAAACCGGCTACCGTCACCAAAACCAGTGTGGGAGCTATTATATTATGCTTCTAGCTATATTATGCAGTAGTGAGCTAAATATTATGCAGCTTGTTTTGCCGACGGTACTCGTGTCGTAATCGTCTGCAGGTCGTGTGTAATTTGCCTAACAAGTAAAGTGCTCAGGACGAGCTCCGACGCTCCTGGCGGCTGGTTGCGCTCTTCTTTTGTCAATTATTTACACTGATGCTCCTCAGCCGTCTCACGGTACACATAGTATACATAATGCGCCAAGCACTTTTGTGTGCTTAGCGTGTTTATCCAACGAAGAAGGCGAACGAAATAATGTTTTTGATTATTTTTCCGACCCAAATATCGACCAATAGAATTGCACCATTCGACGTCACGTGGTACAACCTACATGGTATTATACTGATATTTTTTTGAAAATTTTCTCTGGTAGTTGCTATATATAAAAAACAAATTCTAATTCTATTGGCCGACATTTGGGACGCAAAAATAATCCCCCGAATACCACACGAGCTTCAAAATTATCTGGCATTTCCCTCAAGGTTCCCTGCAAACAAATAAAGTCGTCAAGTTTTTCAGGGTAAAAAATCACGAGCGCGAAGCGCGAGTGATTTTTCCTGAACTCTGACTGACTCCTTCATTTGTTTGCAACGAACCTATCGGGAAATACCCGATAATTTTGAAGCTCTTGTGGTATTATAAGTGATAATTCTCTATATAATGTAGGTATGCAATAACGTCTCTAATAGTTTTCGGGTATAGCTTTTTGTACAACGCCCGTTATACATACTTCAACACTATTATAATGCCGTCATCTATTTTTCTGTTTTCAATTGAGCAGTTTCGCATATTTATGCGTCTGAAATCTAGTATGGAGATTATTTAAATCCTGGTAAAGAACTTCTGGGACGTTTTTTTTGAAAACGAACACTTTCGAATACTTTACAACTAGCTAACAGCCACAGAAATGGATATAGTACTAGATCCATTTTCTGTGCTAACAGCCAAGATTTGTGATGGCTCGCGTCGTTTTTCTGCGTGGTAATAATCTTTAAGGCTGTTTTTTTATTTTATATTTTAATAGTAATCAAACCTTGACTGGCCGATGATAACACATCTACATATAAATAAAAATTACTATATTAAAGCACAAATCAATAGTGATAGTTTTTCCGTAAAGTAAACTACAAAAGTGCTCAGGTTGTGACTTGTGGAATGTACTAGGGCTCGCTTCACTCGCCCAGATAAAGTTTTACTTAGAATTTTAGTATCGCCGTTTGGACGCTACGATGTCTCTGTTTTCGTCGGATCGAAATACTGTTTCCTTGCCAAAGCAAAAAGGACATAGAGCGAAAGGAAACTATCAAGAAGGTTATTAACAGATAACCGCGTGGGAAACAAAGACCTTAAAGGGCCTGCGGGACCCGATAGGGCCGAGATAAGGGTAGACCCTAAAGTTGGAAAATGATTTAATCACCGGCCCCACACAATTTGTTTGTAGTTCGTGAGGTATCGCCGATATTTGTGATCGGAAACTTTCCTGCTTCGTATAAGGGTAGTTTTGTTAATGTTTCGAGTTATTTTAAATTTTTATTTTGCGTGTTATAAAGTCTTATGTAGCCTTAAGTTAAGGGTAGTAATATCTGCAGAATATCTCAGTTTAAGGAGATAATTTTTAAACTTTTGTCGCAAAGCAGAAACGACTAATCCTTTCGTAATTAATATGGTGCTCAACAGATGTTATAATTTTTACAATTATTGACTTACCTACTTCATCATCTAGCTCAGAGGTTCCCAAACTTATTTTGTCTACCACCCACTTTAAGAACAAAAATTTACATTTTAGCGCCCCCATTGTTTCAATTTAAAATGCATCCTGATGAAATAAATCATCCCTCCCCCCCAACTCCCAAGCCTCTACAAAAATCCCTCATTTTATTTCTGGGTCCCACACTGCCCCCTTCAGACCTTCAGCGCCCACAAGGGGGCGTTATCGCCCGCTTTGGGAAAGGCTGATCTAGCTATACATAAAATCTGCATTTTTTTGATTTCAAAATACTTTCCCGGTCCTAAAGCCTCCGTGTTTTCATATTGTTAGTAAGACACTTTATCCACTTACTTTTTAAATTATGTTTCGTCCATTAAAGTAATTTATAATATTAACCGTCGTTTAACTAGCTATTAGCTATTGTTAGCAACTAGCTGTAACGGGCACAATCCAGTTATCGTCGGTACCGAACTGCCCCTAACTGGACGGGAGTTATGTTTTAAAACAAAACAACTTTACGTAAAACTACCAAACCCGGCAAAGGTTATTTTTAAAATAATATATGTTTTTCTTGTATGAAAAGTAGATGACCGTCTCTCAGACACAACAAGCATGTGCTTATCAGGTGATCTGAAAGTCAGATCTCATCATTCTTTAAAGCTATGTGTAAAGTTTAATCAAAATCAGACCGGCGGTAGTATATGTATATATTGGATTATCGTAATATATATGTAATACAACAACTTTTTGTCTATCTCTATTTTAGACTTTTCTAATATACTAACCATTCTAGAGGTAGTATACTTACAATGGCTGTGTTCAATATTATAGATAAAAGAGCGGACGAAACGTTCAACAAAATTCCGAGAAGCCTCGAAACCCGGTCAACAACGATTTATCCTTCCATAAACGGAAAATACGACGAAATTAAATTGTCCCCGCGAGCTTCAAAAACTATAACAATTTATTGGCGCAGTAAATTCGGCTGAGACCTCAGTAAATAGGCAGCATTCAAAGACTTTTATTTATTTTTAGAGAAAAACTAAAGAGTCCCCGAAGGGTGCTGCCGGCAGAATTACCACCGGCGGGGCCTCTGATATTTATTGAAGTATAATTTTATATAGCCTTACTTTATATAAAACTCTACTTCAAATTTTGTCAGGACCTCGATTCTTATTCAATCCAACATAATATAGGTTAACACATAGACTTAATATATACTTGGGTTAACTTAATATTATTTAGTCCGGAGTCAAAGAGTAAAATACGAGTAGTACTTCAAACGACTGTATAGATTTTGGAGTTTTCACCAATCAGGACGCGTTAGTAAAAGAGTATTGACATAATAATTTATAGAAGCGTAACATAGAGCAAACGATTGGACTGTATTTTTTTTTTGATTGGATTCAAGTTTTTGTTTTAACCAAGCGGAAAGCAATTGACATCGCGTTCGATTTATTTCAATAAGAATACTTTTTGTTGTTTTATTATACTAGAACTGCATCGAAACATCACCAAAACCAATTTAATGTTGGCCTAAATAACAGAATCGAGGCACAGGTTAAAATTACGCCGCTTAATGTAGCTCTCTAAAGATCTCACTTGGGGTTTAAGTCGAGTACGTATTTACGTAATTAGAGATTTTACCTGTTGTAATTTGAATCTTAATATGTTTGCAATAAGTGTTTATTTCATTTATCGTCTTAATTAACAATAACTTAATAAGATAAATAGTACAAGATAAATATAGCCCTGTAAAGGGAGCTATTGAGAGTTAAATTGCGTAACAATTACAGCCTTATCGGATATATTTTACTTTGGATAGGACCTTTAAGTCAAAGGCATAAGATTCACTCTGTGAGGAAAATAACTTTGAAGCTTGAACGTACTAAGTATAGTATGAGCGTTAACGTCAGGAGCAGCCGTATTGTTTATCCGCCGATTAATGTCACCCATTCATAGACAAAGACATTTAAATGGCTCATTCTCCTTATCAGGCGCATCGCCCGCTCATTCACATCTAGACAACGTGATCATATCATATCTTAGCTTCATATTCAGTTATGGCATGAATACCAATGCGGGTTCATAAGTACATTTCTTAGATCGTACTGTACGAAATGATGATTTCTTTTTAACTTGAAGAAGAAAAAAAAATAAAGCGTTATAACAAAGCGCAAATATTTATTAAATAGGTCTATCAAAATAGATCACGGATGTGATACAAACACTGACAGATATTTTAGGGAACCAACTTATAGATTTTCTAAGTGATTTTACCGTAGATTAAACCCATTTTAGGCTGCGTTTCCACCAGATATGTGTTGCAAGGAATGTGTGTTTGAGAACCAATAGAATCGCAATTCATTGACGTTACCTAGCTTAGCGGCCAGCGCAGCGATTCTATTGGATCTTAAATACACATTCCTCACAACACACAGCCTAATGCAAGCATGCTTCTGGTTTTGACTCCCTCCAAAGTGCTTTACTAACTTTTGCCGCCCTTGAAAGATGCTGATGGTAACTCTAAACAAGCCAACTTCGGACTACCCACACAAACTGTCAAACACACTCACTGTTACAACCGAAGGTATAAACATATTGAAATTTAATCAAAACTATGTTAATTCGGAATTTCTCTAAACAACTTCCCAGCAAAAACATCAAACTCTAACCGCGAACAATTTATTCGTTTCAACTGCTACTTGTTTTATTCTCTGTAGGTTGACCCTTGGCCGACCTTCAATATAACCGTTTGCAGTTGGCGAAAACTTAAAAAAATATAAACGTCAAATATTTAGTCCGGAACTGTTATTCGAATTTCAAATTCGTTTTGAGTGCAGCGCACTTTAGTAATTTCAGTGTTTTCAAGTTTCGGGAATCGGGACTGTTTTTATAAGGAAAAAAAGCCGTAAAAGTGAAAGAATAAACGGAATCAGAATCGATGCAGAAAATATCCGAAAGAGTATAACAATATATTATGACTATACCGAATAGTATTCCCAAATATTTTAGCTCTCCCCAAAACTGCCGAAGTTTCTCTATAAAGAAAACAATCCCATTTCCGAATCTAAAAGCAACCCATCTATAAGGAAATCAAAAGCAATCTATTGAAAATGAACGACCACTCCGTAAGTACCTTCATACGAGTCACAGTGTGCGACTTCAGAAGAAGTTTTGGCAAGTATTGCCAGTTTTATCAATGACTTTACATAATAACTAGCTGTTCCGGCAAACGTTGTTTTGCCATATAAAGTATTTCGCCCATATTATTATTGCAGTGACTAAATAATTATGTCACCATGGCAACGTCCATCGCTATCTCGTCGCAAAAAACAATGGTTGCCATCAGTCCCGTGTTGTAATAATTTACTATTATTTATTCAACAAATGCAATGTATATAAAAAGTAGATGTTGTCCGATTCTCAAGCCTAGCCGATATGCTCGGATTCACGAAAATCGGTCGAGCCATTTCAGAGGAGTTCAATTACGCACACCGTGACACGAAAATTTTATAAATTAGATTTATACTTCAGACAATAAAATAATAATTTTGCATTCAAATACATTGTAATTTGACATTCAGACGAAATCAGGCATGAAACAACCAAATATAAGATCCTAAAATTTAGATTGTAAGTATATAGATATTAGATACGATCTAAACTCTAAAGTAATATTCCAATTATTATTTGTTTTATTTAATTTTAAATTAACTTGTTATAATATTTTGTTACCAACTGGAACAGCTATGTTTAATAATTGTTTGAAAGCTCCAGTTTTAAATTAATTAAGTACTTAACAAAATTAATAATTTGTGTGGTTTTTCCGGTAGATTCTAAGATTTTTCTTAGAATATACCGGAAAAATTATACTTGCCGAAGCCGCTGTAAGTGTGAACCGCACTTACAGACCAACGGCCATCGGGCTTTTACTGTTTGTTTTTGATTTCCCTACTTCTTATCGTATTGTTTTCGATAACGTACACCAAAAGGTTGCATCGATAATATATTTTGTAGCAATATCGGATTGTTTCGGACATCTTACCCCTGTCAACCGAAAATATTGCCTGGACTGAAATTATTACAAATTCACAATAGTAAAATAAAAAATATCTTCATTTGTTTTGTGTTGGCATGTAACGAACGACGTCGATTGTGCATAATACTGTAGATAGCTGCAATCATGATAGAGAATCATGGCCACACATCATGATCCAACGTTCTTGCAATTCAATTTTCATTCTATATTTGCTGTGAATTCCTTTTGAATAACAATCAAGTCAATTCAGTCGGACATAACATTTTGGGGAAGTCAAACATCAGATAGGTGGGTAGCATTCTTAGGCTCAGGTCAGTGGAAGTTAGATAACGTGTCTACAAGGGACAATGGAATAACATGGAACTAGAAATTCGGAATAACACTTTAATCTTCATGAAAACTTATATTGAATCCGAGAAGGAATAAAAAATTTTCATTGAATGACTTCATTTGCTAAAATATAACGAAACACCTTAATTTGTACCTCCCCCTTCTAACATGTAGTGATTATTAATAAAGTATCAAGTACCTGGATGACCGAGCTTTGCTCGGCATAGCAAACACTCATTGACTTCGTGTTACTTAACAACGCCATCTGCTGGAATAGCTTTAGCTGTTGTTGTGTCGTTCAAGCAATTAGTTGCTCACAAAATAGTATTATTATTCGCCAATAGATGTCAGGATGAGTCACATTATTCAGTTTATCGACTATCGATAAAACACGAATTTCTTATTTACAAAATAGTATTATTATTCGCCAATAGATGTCAGGATGAGTCACATTATTCAGTTTATCGATTATCGATAAAACACGAAAACGAGCAATTCTTGAATATATGTTAAGCTCAAACCGATATCGCTCAATGAGCGAAAAAATGGCTCACAACGCGTTGTGGTCACGGTGAAACAGCCACGACGCGAAATTCGCGTCGTGGCTCTAATGAAAACGGCCACAACGCGTTGTGAGTCATTTTTTCGCTCATTGAGCGATATCGGTTTGAGCTTAACATATATACAAGAATTGCTCGTTTAAAGAGATAAGATAAGATACAATTGAGTGTTTTTTGGTACACAATATTATAGTCAATTGCCTATCTGTTAGACCCAGATCCCAGAGCGGTAAGACATAACTTACTATCAGAATATGGATGAAACCTTAGGTTCTCAGAAGTTCCTTATATACTTAGAATAGAAAATATCCATCTTTGTTATTATACTATGCTGACGCGGACGAAGTCGCGGACAACAGCTAGTAAAAAATTTATTCTTGCAATATTGTTTTCTAAGGTGTTATAAATAACGCGTATAAATTAAAAGCAACAAAGTTATTTTTTAAGCGTCCGACAAAAGTTTTGGCACGTAAAAATAGTCTTACACTACATGATACTAGTTCAAAATAATATTCTACAAAGTATTAACCAGTAAATATTAGCCACGAAAAAATAAGTTAAGCAAGACAAATTTTTTGTCAACTTTCTCAGGCGTCACACGTAGAGCTCCACTAACACGCAGGTATTTTAAGTACATGATGCACTATTAAGAACCTATGGTTTCATCCATCAGACAGTAAGTTTTTTCTGATCCCTTTAGGATCTGGGTCTAAAAGAGCAAGTGGTACAAGTAGCTATTACAACAAAATCAATTTTATTATACTTTTAATGCCTCGATAAACGATATTCGATAGTTTATCTCCGTAGCCCTACGTAGATAAAAGAAGACAAGCATTGCAGCTTCCCGTATCCCATCCGTAGCTCATCGTAGTCCTCCGTAGGACCCCGTTGCATATCGTAGCTAAACGTAGCCCGTCCGTAGCGCTTCGTAGACCCACCGTAGCCCCCCCGTAACCCATCCGTAGCCGATCGTAGCCGGCCCGTATGCAAATTATACATCAATCCGGTCCGCTAATTCGACAGCCGAAGTAACTTACATGCCAGGGGAATGTATTCCTTACGAGATAGGAAATAAGAGCTATGTGGATAACATGTAAAGTGAATAGCTTAAAACTAGAGCGGAGTTCGGTGTAAGTTACAAGAACAGTTTTTAAGCTGACTTTATTTTCTTGATGTTTTTTATACATAATAATTCATGTGTAACGCCTTGCACTATTCGCCAAAAATGCAGTTGATAAACAAAGGAGAAATTTTGTCGCCGAAAATACAGCTAATGCAAAAGATTATTTATAATTTTTTGCATTTATTTTAAGATACGTGGGAGAGCCATGCTTCGACACGAATGGGCCGGCTCGACCGGAGAAATACCACGTTCTCACAGAAAACCGGCGTGAAACAGCGCTAGCGCTGTGTTTCGCCGAGTGAGTGAGTTTACCGGAGGCCCAATCCCATACCCTCTTCCCTTCCCTACCCTCCCCTATTACCCTATTCCCTCTTAAAAGGCCGGCAACGTACCTGCAGCTCTTCTGATGCTGCGAGTGTCCATGGGCGACGGAAGTTGCTTTCCATCAGGTGACCCGTTTGCTCGTTTGCTCCCGTATTTCATAAAAAAAAAAAGATATTAAGATTCTGTTTGTGGCTTCGCCCGTGTAAATATTCACGAAAACACTGTATTTTCGGGAGTTAAAAGTAGCTTATTTGTATAAATAATGAGTGACTCCTACTTAATCAAATACGATAAAAATATTCATGTAACATTACAAGTTACAACACTGCAAAAAAAAAACAAAAGTTTAAAAAGTTAAAAGTTCTATGTAGTTTTACAATACGAAATACAAATCTCGTCCGCTTGTAACTTGTACCAGACCAAAAACAAACCCGGCTCGCATTATCTGGCCGCTGTTTGAGTTGGCATCTAACGTTTCGGTCAATCTCTTTGGCTTTGAGAGATTCAAAAGCAAATTTGCCGTCGCGCGTCGGCTCACTTGCTTTGCTCCACATTAGGCGGTTAGCGATTTTGTCACGCTGCAGCGTTTCAATTAAGCCTATCATTCGATCAACGTAGTCAGAGACGACACTTTACAACTGATGTGAGTTTCGTGGCTATGTGTGAGTAGTGCACACATAGCCGCCTAGCATAGAAAACGTAATAAGGTAAGGGTAAGGAAGAATTTATGCAATTAACAATAATAATTATTATTATTATATACAACGGAAAACTTTATTATATAATAATAATAATAAAGTTTCCCATTGCTCTGTTAACTTTCTAAAGGGCATTGGATTGTCACTGATATTTTTTAATATATAAAAGACATGTCGAAGTAAAAAGCGTAGCTATCTAAAAGATCCCACTTTATTTATATTTTGGGCATTTGAAGTTTGAAGTTGATGTTTTCAGTATTACGGCATATGGGCATAACTTAATCTTGACTATTTTTTGTCAGAATACCTGCTCTCCATCCTGAATTTCCAAACATTTGTACTTATTAGTTTCTAACTGACTTTTTAAGGATCAAATAACGTTGTTGACCTTTCCAAAACTAACTAAAAAATATTATTTTCCATTTATTATTTTACTTTAGCATAAAAGCTACTAACTTGAATAATTTATTATACTTAGCTTTACTATTAAAGCTACCGTATTTAAATGCCAATAAAATTAAAAACTATCACCAATTATGGCGGATAAAAAGTAATAAAGTAATTAAAACGTACATTTAAAATGTGTTGAAATTTCCACCGCTCGCGAAATGAATTCCGAAATCCGTGTCAAGAGTGCATTCGTCGTATTTAAATCCGATGTGGATGAATATTTCACGTTTTACAGCAAGGAACCTTCTTACCTCTCTACAGGACATTCGCTCGCCAAGATGGCCGCTGTCAGTCAAAAAGAGCCCTTATGTCAGCAACTTAAGCACTATTCCGCGCTTTTTAAAACGGAGACTTTAGTCAATATTATTCAAAATTCAAATGTCTGAAGTTTGTTATTAATGAATGACGGCTATGTTCACACCTTGGAATGTACACAGAATTTTATGATATTTCTAACATCTAAGTCACGCACATGTGTTCGATATTCCACATAAGATTTTATTTACGATATTTTAATATGAACAGCCAAATCTCTTCTTGATAATCTCTCTTTAAGCTAAGTAGTAGTAATGTACAAAATATTTTGCGTATAACGATAAACATTATTTAAATTACATCACAGCAATAAGTGATAACGGAGGTGAGCTAATTATTAACGCAAAAAAAATAATTATTTTGATTTATCATGTTGGTAGTCGGTATGGATTATAATGCCAATCTTTATTCCGATAAAGTTCAATATTCATAGGTTTTACCCACGAGGGAGCCGGAACATACTAAAGGATTAATAATTAACAATTTATATTTCAAATACAATTCAAATTTAGAACAGGCACACATACTTGTATCTTCTTGTATCAGCTTCTTGTGTAGTGAATAAAGTTCAGTTTCGAATTACATCGCGATGTCATATTGCAAGGTGAACTTTAGCCATGTCCACACTGTGCCTTTTTTGTTCATCATGGGCATGCGTTATAGCGCAGTCAACAGCACACGTGAGGCATGCCCGCGACGCATGCGCTCTGACCGTATCCAAAACATTCACTTGATTCTTTTTTTTCTGGAATTTCTTATGACCAAATAAGTCGCACATATTCCACGCAGTAAAATGTTCTCGTCGCACATGTTACAATAATCTGACAGACACTGCAACAGAACAAAAATGACAATGTTGGCGTTGCGTTCGTTGACGCATACAATTATTCAATACGCCAAATCGAAAATTGAATGAAAGAAGATGACGAAAATTGAAGATGAAAGTGCATAGCGTGGACAAAGCTCTTATACAAGTATCTAGTCATTAATGTTGAAGTAAAATAATATTCAGTAGCACTGAAGTGATAAGATAAGTCGTCAGCGCGGGCTGCAGTAATGGGCGCAGCTAACGACCGCACAGTGCTGCCAACTTACTGAACTTATCTCATTATATCATTCCACCGATTCTAATTTTGAATGCACAAAAATATTTGTTGATTTCGGCAACAAAATTATGAGTTAGCTTTTGATTTATAAAGACGCGGAGGGCACAATAGACATAACTACCAGTAGTTCGACTGCAAAGAAACGGACAGGTTTCAATATCTGTCAAATTCGTCGGGTTTCAACTTTCACGGGAACGGAATGTGCCTCGCGCTGGCTGATATAATTTATTTTTAAATATTTAAAATAAAAATTTCAAAATTGGATTCTGACAATTTTAATCACATGTGCCAAAACACAAACAACAATACGATCAAAGAGGAACACGTCCAGCGAATATGTCATAGTTTTAAATTCGTAGGTAACAAGTTAACAACCCTAGCGACGATTTTCGTCATAATACGTCAACAACCTGTACTAAGTCGACATACTCTATAATTCTGTCTACTCTGCGGAGGGTGTGTCAAGATATTATTGTTGAATTTTTTTGAAAAACGGAAAGTGTTGCTTCTTCATGGTGTGCCAGAAAGTCATAATGAAAAGCTTCCAGAGGTGGTCCATAAGGTTTTTAGTACTGACATGAAGCTACCCAGTTTGTCCAAGGAGAGTTTGAAAGTTTGTCACCGTCTTGGGGCCATCTCAGCAAACAAAACGCGACCTATTTTAGTGCGTTTTAATGAATTCAAGGATAGACAAGCTGTATGGAATTCTAAGACGTCGCTAAAGGGTTCCGGTGTGACAGTTTCGGAATTTTTGACAAAAGTTAGGCATCGTATCTTCACTGCGGCACGAAAACATTTCGGCATTAAAAACTGCTGGTCAGCTGATGGTAAAATTGTCTTAATTCTTCCTGACAAGTCCCGACGTAAAATAGAAACCATGGCAGCTTTCGAGGAAATTCTACGTCAATTCCCTGAGAATACTACTGAAACCGAAGCTCCGGTATCTGATCCAAAATCAAGCAGGACTGCGAGACCAAATAGAAGGCGACAATAAACTTCCAGCAGGGTTTTTGCTTTTGTCATATTTGTTTTGGTGTGAGGCATCTAGTGGTGGTAGTAATAATTTACCATTTTATTAACCATCCTTTTCTAAGATATTTTATCATGTAGCATGTAGGTAATAGCAAAATTACAAATTGTAAACTCAAAATTCAAATTCAAAATTGCGATTTCACTTTTTACATTTGACATTAATAAATAATGATATTTTACAGATGACAGATGGTTGACAAGTGACAGCTGGCATAACTTTTTTTTATATTTTTTATATATACTTTTTTAATTTTTTACTGGTGTGACTTGGGACTGCTGTCAAATGTCACAAAAGTTTTTCTGTTTGTAGGTACTTGGTTTATTATAATTGGATTGTTTTCTCTTTGTGTTTTTCTGCGATATTTTTATAATAAAATAGTAATAACGTTTTAAACATTAGCACTTGTATGCCTCATATCTGATTTATTGTTTCTTTTAAGTATTATTGTTAATGCTAAGTTAAACTATATTTTTAGTATTTAGGTAGTGTAAATAATACTGTATGAGTAGTAAGTTCTAAAAAGCTTCTAAACTTTATATCTTATATATTTTTATACTTTTATTATATTTATAATATTATTTAAATTTTTGTTTATATAAATATGGACAGTAGTGATGATCTTAATGATTTAGATTGTAGTTTTGAATCGTGTTCTTCTTCTTGTAGTTTCAAAAGTGCTCACAGCACGTCATCTTCTACGCCTCGTACACTGCATGACGAACTTTCATCAGTATTTCACAACCACAGATCCAATCTCAATGTGGTACATATAAATGCACAAAGCGTTCCCAGTCACTACACTGACATCATGGCATCTTTTAGTGCATCGTTTATTGATGCTATTCTTATTTCGGAATCTTTTCTGAAACCTTCTCTTAAATCTACTCAGTTTTCTCTTCCAGGCTTCGTTCTTGTGCGTAACGATAGAATTGGCAAAGGCGGTGGTGGAGTTGCTGTGTATCTTCGCGCTGATTTTCAATATAAAATAATTGACATGTCTCCTTGTCACTACTCTGTTTCAGCCGAATATCTTGCCCTAGAAATTATATCTCACCATAATAAAATTCTCCTTGTCGTTTTGTATAGCCCAAATATGAATATTGACTACTTTGATTGCCTTGATAAATTTTTGCATGATCATCGTATAGCATACAATCATTTTATAATGATGGGTGATTTTAATACATGTTTAGTCAAAAATGATTCGCGTGCATTTAAGCTTCAGTCACTTTTATCCTCTCATAATCTTCACTTACTTCCAACTAGCACTACCCATCATTTTCCAAATTCCATCCCTTCCCAGTTAGACCTTATGGTTGTTTCCTCGCCCAATAATATTTCCACTCACGGTCAACTTACTGCTCCTTTCTCGTACCATGATCTTATTTACCTTTCGTACAAAATCCGCTCCCCAAAAAGAAAACCTCAATCTATGTTGCTGCGTAGTTTTAGATGTATCGATCAGGATGTATTACAGCGAGATGCTCTAAATTTAAACTGGTCGTCGGTGCTAAGCAGTCAAACTATTGACGCAAAAGTTTATTCATTTAATAAAATTATTTTAGAACTTTATGACCGACACGCTCCACTAAAAATGGTAAAAATAAAACATAATCCTGCTCCCTGGATTTCTGATTCCATCAAGGAGGCAATGGCTGCTAGAGATAAGGCTAAAAGGAAATGTAAGCGCCGGCCTAATGATGCGAATGTTACAAACTACAAAATCTTGCGAAACCAGTGCAACAGTTTGTGCCGTGCTGCTAAACGTCGTTACTTTTATTCACGCCTTGAAAACCGTACATGTGCTGACGCCTGGAAGTTTCTTAGGTCAGTCGGTATAGGGAAAGTTTCCGCTACTTTACCTAATGACCTAGACCTGGACTCACTCAATAACTTTTTTTCTAAGCCACCTGTTTCTCTTGGTCCGACTGTCAAAGATAACACCTTGAAACAAATATCGAAACTACCAAAAGCAGCCCCGTCCTTCTCTTTTTCCAGTGCTTCGGAATCTGACGTAAAAGCTGCAGTCATGGCAATTTCATCTCAAGCCGTTGGTTGTGATAAGTTGTGCTCTAAAATGATAAAAATGATACTTCCCTCTATATTACCAATCCTTACACACATTTTAAACTTCTCCTTATCCTCAAATTCTTTTCCCTCTGCATGGAAACAGGCCAACATTATACCCTTACCTAAGATCTCAAATCCTACATCCTTATCCTCTTTTCGCCCAATTTCTATTTTACCCTTCCTTTCTAAAGTCTTGGAGCACATTGTTCATAAGCAATTATCCGCATTTCTGAATAAAAATAAATTAATAAGTCCCTTACAATCAGGTTTTCGTCCAGGACACAGCACATGTTCAGCATTATTAAAGGTTACTGACGACATACGTTTCGCCATGGAGAACAAATTTCTGACTATCCTCATCCTGCTTGATTTCAGCAATGCTTTTAATTCTATTGATTTTGATGTCCTTCTTGCTATCCTAGAATCTCTTAATTTATCTGCTGCGGCATTAGCCTGGTTTGACTCCTACCTTCGTGGCCGATCGCAGCGTGTACAAACAAATGTTACATTTTCAAATTGGTGCAATCTTCTAGCTGGCGTGCCACAAGGAGGAGTGCTGTCCCCTCTTCTTTTCTCCATTTTTATTAATGAAATAACTAAAGTAATTACATCTAAATATCATCTTTATGCAGACGATCTGCAAATTTATGAACATTTTTCTATGGCTGACGCTATGTCTGCAGTAACTTTTATTAACAATAACTTACGTCAAATAAGCGAGTGGGCGAAATCTTTTGGTATTCTTGTTAATCCCGAGAAATCTAAGGCGCTCATCATAGGTAGTAGACGAATGCGTGCGATTCTTGACATACAATCTCTACCACCTATCACACTAAATGATGCACGTATTCCTTTCTCCGAGTCCGCTAAATACTTGGGTGTTACAGTGGATTCTACACTATCCTGGAATGTCAACATTAATGACATCAGTCGAAAGGTCAACTATGTTATTCATCCTCTTAAAGCCATGCAAAACTTTTTACCCATCTCCACCAAAATCACACTCATGCAGAGCATTGTAATGCCTATTATTGACTATGCAGACGTCTGTTATCCTGATGCTACTGAGGAAAATTTAAATAAATTAGAACGCTTACAAAACCTCTGCATTCGGTTTATATTTGGGCTAAAGAAATTTGACCACATCTCGGACTATCGCAATAAATTACAGTGGCTTCCTATTCGCCAGCGTCGAAACTATAGGACTCTTAGTCTGCTGTTCAAAGTACTTTTCTGTCCTTCTTCCCCCTCCTATCTGCACGATCTTTTTTCTTTTCCTCATCTCCAGGACGAGTCTTGTAGAACTTTTAGACGAACTCTTCTCCAAATTCCTTCTCACCATACCGACTTCTTTTCTTATTCTTTCACAGTTCATGCCGCCAGGCTTTGGAACTCCCTACCACCAGAGATTCGTGAAAGTAAAACTTTGGCACTATTTAAGAAGAGAGTCAGGTTACATTATCTGCGTCAAAACACGTAAAATATATAATATTACTACTGATATTCCATGTTAAGTTCATCTATAAATTATTTTTATTGTAAGTATATAAATTTTTATTATATTCAATATATGTTATATATAATTATATATGTATATATGTATGTATATAATAATATATACTTCAATATATTTTATATATATTATAATATTATTATATGTTGTATATGTATATACTTTACTATAATATTACTAAATAAAAATAATGTACTAAGTTTATCTTTACTATTAAGTAATAATAATTTAAGCGTGCACACTAATCTTTGCATATTATATTTTTACAATCACTCATTCCTATTTTCAGTCAGGTCTTCTGGAAGACATTCCATTTTGGAATAAGATGTACCTTTGTACAAACATATTTTTAGTTCTAAGCTGGTTTGTTAACTTCTATTTGTGTGTACATAAATTGTAAAATAAAAATAAATAAATAATAAAAACGAATGCACCAATTAGAAAATTATTTATTAGCCAAATAGCAGAACTACGTAGTTTGGACAGGTTATGGGCTATGTCAAGTCAAAGACTGGACTTCCGCCACCTGCATGTAAATCAATTTCTGACTTTATCTAAACTACCAAAACTGTACATCCGTTTTGTCGCTCATGTCATATCGTACCTAGTTATTAATTATTAATATAATATTATAGGTTATTATTATATAACATTAATGTAATAATAACCTGTCCATTAGTAGTTTTGTCTAATCAATGATTCAGAAGCTGTATAAGTAATAGTAAGCCGGAAGGGGAGTTAATATTTAATATCAGCCAATTAGAGAGGATGTCAGCTTTTGTTTGTCGATCAGCCATCATGTATTGAAAGGCTTCCCCTTTTGTGTGCATTATTAAAGAGATTTAAACGTACATAAACTGAATATATAATTTAGTTATAAGTTCTAAAGCGTAGCTAAAGGCTATTTTTTTTTCAAGGATTTCGCTGGCAATAGATACACAATAGTGTATGACCTATGATGACCTATTTCATAAAGTGGCATAGACTCAAAGTATCTCCATACCTTTCAGCAAAGTCGGTTCAGTGGTTTGGGCGTGAAGAGGTAACGATTTTTCACTTCTTTTGTAAAATAGACACATTTTCGCGTTAATAATATAAAGGTGCCAGTTGGCAGCCGGCGACATGAAGCAACCGCAGACGACGTGTCGCAGCGACACTAATAAATTTGTATGTATTTCTATGAAATAACCTGCCAGCTAGCGACACTTATTCATAGAAATACATAGAACCAGTAGTGTCGCGACGACATGTCGCTTCATGTCAGCTTCCAACTTCTAACTTTCTCTTTTAATGAGGATTCTCCTAGCACTGAGTAAATAAGAAATAATATTACGTATATGTTAGTCTGTAATTTACGAAGCTGTAATATTAAGCCGCTAATTAGCGTTCCTATTTGCCGAAACTCACGAAAGACGAACACATAAATAAGGTTTAATTATAAGACATCACAAACTTTACTCAGCGCTTTCCAAAGTAAACACGATATTTGGCATTCACAGGTGCGTACAGATTGTCTTATACTTACACACTGTATTTGCTCAGTTTAGTATTACCTACTCGTATATTAACATCAACACTTGTGTTTTTTTTAAAGTAGATTCTTCCATTTTTCCTATTAGCTGATAAAACAAGGAAATAGCTTGTAAAGAACGGCGCCATCCACTAAATATTTTCTGTATCAAAATTGTATAAGATGGCATGACCGCTACATTTCTCCAGACGTGTCGTGTAGTAGCTTTGCTATCGCAACACACAAGGCACATTAACTATATTTAGTCATCATCATTGTTGCAGGCGAGTGGCGCGGCGAGCGACGCATGCTGGACATCACGCGCGACAAGCCGGTGAAGGTGTGCGTGCGCGTCGTCGTGCCTGTGCGGGACCACCCTAAGGTGAGGATTGTTGCAGGCAAGTTCCACTAGAACTTTTGAAGTGCTACCTAGGGTATGGCGCCACCAAGGTTTAAGCGCGTCTTAACGTTTTACAATTGCGCGATTTGAAGTGGGGGTTGCGTTGCTGTCGCCCCGTTTGCGGCACTCGCTCTATAATACGAATACACTCGTCCACAAGACATGGGATTCACAGCTTATGGGTATAATTATGCCCAGTCACCACATTTACTCATACCTGCGGGCCTAAAATGGTTGCTTTGAAGAATCATGATATGAATCATAATAGGATTCATTTTTCTAAAATCGCAAAATGCAACTCTGCTTGCAATTTTTGTACTGATTTGACATTTGTCAGTTTGACAGCTTTGACAATTCATTTGCTGAATTGATTGAGAGGAATTGCGGAATGTGACCATTTTAGCCCCGCTGCTCCTATCAGCACCTAATGATATGGCCCACCTGCCTGAAAGTTTGACAAATGTTCCCCCTGCCCCCCGCCTGCCACCCCGCGCCCCTAGGCCGCGTTAACATGGATCATCACGTTTCGATCTCATTTGTTCCGACCCGCTGAGAAATGATGCGAATTTACACCGACCCCTCGCCCGTGCTACACTGAGCCGATAAAACTTCTTATAGAGTATTAAAAATAAAATTTAAAAAATAGATGAGTCCTTAGAAATGATGCTAATTATTTATTATTATAAAAGAGGTGGAAGTGGAGAAAAGCATCTTTGATCCTAGCACGTTTAACGCGCATAGCACTGTAGCGGTGACGTAGAGCCACGTGACGGATGACATTTTCAAAAAATTTGTGTTACTACTAACTACCTACAAAATAATCTGAGAGTCACATTATCCATACTAGTCCATACTAATATTATTAATGTGAAAGTATCTCTGTCTGTCTGTCTCTCTGTCTCGTTTTCAGGCCAAAAGTACTGAACCGATTGCAATGAAATTTTATACACAGTTATTCTAGAGTCTGAGAAAGGACATAGGCTACATTTTGATGTGGGAAAATATCTTATTTCCATGAAAATATCGATGACAATTAATTTGCATTGCGCGTGGCCAGCGCTCATCCCGGGGGTCCTGGGTTCGAGTCCCGCAGGCGGAACAAAAAGTTTTCAATGGTCTTGGATGTGTATTAAAATAATATTTCAAAAATCTTAAATATATTTTATGTATAATATTATCCAGATAAAAAAATCCAGAAATATATCGATGCAATGAATGCGCGCTACACCTGAATGGCAGCGGCGAAGCGAGCACTTTCAGCGCTGCCATTTCGGTGTAGCGCGGCCCTAGGGGTACCCTGTACCACTAACCAGGGTTTTAAAAAGTTTTTAAATTTGACACCAATTTTGTTGACATCGCGCGCTATAAACTGAAGTCCACGCGGACGAAGTCGCGGGCAACAGCTAGTATAAATATATAATAAAATCATAAAATATATAGTAAATTCGAAATACAAACAAGCAGTATTATACTCCTTTGCTTGAGAAAGAAAAGGGAAAAAAAACATTTAAGTGTACCACCAGCTCAAAGTATGCAGTTGCAAATAAGATATCCGAGGCAGGGCCCAATTTGAAGTGAATACTGCCGGAGTCCCCCCCACGGCCGTCCGACACTTTATCACTTTTTATCTACTCTGCCCTACGATATTAATAGGGGAATAGCCCAAAAATATTTGAGGTTTTATATGGTATCATGATAGATTATCAACGACCATTGTGGCTCAGTGGTTGAGCGGGTGGTGACAAACAGGACGTCGCTAATTAGGGTTACATCAGACCGCAATCAACGAGTAGATTCATTTCTAAATTTGTATTGAATTAACAGACTTGCGTGACGTTTCACGCAATTGAAGTTTGTCAAATCCATACTTCAGAAATGCATCTACGCATCGCCTTGCGGTCGGAATCAACCTCAGGAATCAACCCATGACAACGCGACGGCACAGTATAGCAATATTTATGTCATATTGCTATACTGTGGCGACGGCGCGGCGCATAAAGATAATATACCTAGCGGAATAGAGCAACAATCTCGAGCTGTCAAACGAAACTGAAATTGGTTTCATCTGTGTGTAAAAATATGTGTAAGTATACACTTACACAAGCATGATTGAACATGATTTCTATGAGATTAAATTGTCAACGTGCGGCACGTGCCGACTGGACGTCAAAAAAAGAGTGCTTCTGTCATGTATCACACGTCTCTTTTTACTCTCTTGTTTAGGCCTTTGTTTCTCTATTCCGCTAGGTATATTAACTTTATGGCGCGGCGCCGCTATTTAAAGGAATCTTTACATACTTTTGCTTGTGATGTGTAGCGTGTAGCGGTCAAACCACTCGTTCGCGCATATAAATCCAACCTTAGAATCGAAGCGTCCATGGATATTTTTAACGATTAAAAATGTACAGTTTCAGATAGATATCCATACTAATATTATAAATGAGAAAGTGTGTCTGTCTGTCTGTTACCTTTTCACGTCCAAACCGCCGCCGCAGAGACGGGCCAAAGAGAATGAAACTAATGTATTCGGTTTGATTAAAAACTTTACATCCTTCTCTATATAGTGTATTAATAATCTGAGAGACTATTGTTCGTTGTGTAAAAGATCTTGCATTGTATAAACGCTCATTCGAAACTTTTTCAAGTGGAAGCTTGACTTTTCTAAAAGTAGAATTTCTTTTATGAGCCAAATATTCCGTAACAATGAGATGTTAGAAACAAAATTTATTAACCTACCCATAAAAATTACCTGTAGTTAAAGATATAAATAAATTCCAATAGCCAAATTACAGACCAGTCTAGTTGTCTGCAGAGGGGCCGACAAGTGTATATATTTTGTTCATCTACTTACGTGAACTGTTAGACACTTCTTACTTCTTGCTGATGGCAGCACAAACTCTCTGATGACTAAACTAAATTTTTTTACTGTTTTCTTGTCCTTTTCTTTTCCCAATATTCGATTTGTAGAAATCAAATCGCCCCAATCACACGCGTGACGTGTCGTCGGGTCATCGGGTGGAGTGTTGTGATTGGCCGTCAGACCTTGGACAAATTTACTTATGTCCAGCTCTTCACCCTCGTCTTTTTTCCGGTATTCTGCAAACAATTCTAGGGATTAAATTCATTTTTAACCCAGTAAAATCCAAATACACATTTGAAATGTGGATGCATGAACGTAAGTTTGTTCGTGACTTAAAAAACTAATAATGCTATTTAGATAGGCTTTTTACAGTTTTACTACTATGTGCGTAAGCATCTTATACTTTTTAAGGAAGGCTATTGCTACATTCGAGATCTATTGAAAGTCACCAAATATTGATCCATGCATTTTAAATAACGAAACACCAAGTAGCGCATATTTTCTTACATCTCGCAATCATAGATGACGTTTATTTCAGTTTATTTCTATAAAACGCGTTATTTAAGCTTCATAAATAAAACCCAAGTCTAAAGCCAGTAGAAAAATTGTATTGTACGTTTTAAAATCCCACGACAACAACCGGAGAAATGTCTGCCCGCTCCGAACTGACCAACTGTTCGAATTTCAATACGGGAGAGAAATAAATTTGAATAAATAAGACATGAATACGTAACTTGAGAAAATCTGCACCGACGGGAACGTGTACAAGTGTAGATGTACACGTCTCCTACACTTGTACAGGTACACTTTTACATTTACCAGTGTAGCAGTCTTGTACATCTACTCTTGAAATTTTTAAAGTGAACACTGTACATTACACACCAAATTCGTCTAATACGAATTTGGTCTACGTTGCACAGATACAATATTAAATATTGTTTTTTTGAATAACGAGTCTAGAAGAGATTTTGTTATTAGCATGCTTATAAACAGAATAACTCTTTACGAACGTTACATTACGGATTTGTGGGGGAGACGATTGTGACCTTAGACCAGCTATCCTCAACCCGCGGCCCGCCGAGACTTTATTTGTGGCCCGCGTGATGTTAAACCATTTTGAAATTCACGCCCACCGGCAAAATAATGTAAAGTCATTGTGAGAGTCGTGAATTTTTTTCCATTTTTAAATCTTTAATTTTGAATAACGTCATTTTTAACCCTAAAAAATTTTTGTTGCGGCCCCACGAGTCGCGACTCGCGACACTAAGACCGAAACATGTACGTGGCCCGCATGAAAAAAATGTTGCGGACCATTGCCTTAGACTCTTAGCCCGGCCGCACATTGTCCGAAATTTCTGATCAGAAACAGTTGAACTTCCGCGCTGTCTCTTACATTTTGTACTGAGCCGAGTGAGCTCGAACTCGCCGGAAGGATATTTCGGATAGTGTGCGGGGTGGCGGTCCGGCGAAATTCAACTGTTTCTGATCAGAATTTGGACAATGTGCGGCCGGGCTTAAATGTTTATCTGCCAAATTGTTTACTCTCCATGAACATTGAACATGTAAGCTTGTTTATCACGTGTAAATCCATATAATTGTATTGTAAACACACTCGTCTGCTCTCGCCCAACAACTGCGGTAAGGTACACTTTGAAGCATTATCATAAAACGCTAAACTATGGAGTTGTGTATACGTCTGGGATTACAAATTCCTTAAAATTATAATTGTAAACAATAGTTGTTTATTATTCTACTTTACGGATCATAAATTAATGTTAACACGTTCCCCAGAAAGAACTAAAATAAATTTATATTTTAAAAGGCTAACAAGACAACAAAATCAATCTGCTAAGAACTTGCTGCTTGTTAAAATTAGTTATTTGATGTCCGCAGCTGAATAAGTACAGCTAGCAAAAATTAGAACCAGTCACAATATTGTACAGTTTTTATGTTTCATATAATATTATCTGTTCTCAGCGACTCCTCTACGTGCAAAAATCTCATAGGAACCGTGCACTTGTGCTCGGTATAAATGTAGCCTATGTCTCCGTTATCTACTCTTTATCTGCACCAAAAGGCAGCAAAACAAGTTGTTTATCTTATATATAAAATTCTCGTATCACAATATTAGGCCGCGTACTCCTCCGAAACGGCTTTACTGATTTTAACCAAATTTTATAATATGCATATTCAGTGGGTCTGAGAATCGGCTACTGAGTACTTTTTATATTGATGCATATTTTGTTGAATAAATAATAGTAAATTATTACAACTCGAGACTGACGGTGACCATTGTTTGTGCGACGGAATAGCGATGGACGTTGCCATGGTAACATGCTTATTTAGTCACTTCAATAAAATAATATGGGCGAAATACTTCATATGGCAAAGCAACGTTTGCCGGGACAGCTAATTATTATATATTGTATATTATCATTATTCATTATAATGATAATATTAATTTAATAAGGGCCTGTTTCACCACTTTCTTATAAAGTGCCGAATAGGTTTTTCACAGCTTTTTTGGCAGATTCTCCATACTTCATCTGTCAAGTTAAGTGGTAGATAGCTATTCAGTACTTCAAGAAGTGTTGAAACAGGCCCCTAACATGGTATATTAGCGTACCCATTCGAAGAATAAATATTTTTCTTTCATTCTATTATCCTCGTTCATATTATTCTCATGCTGACGGTACTTCATCAGACGTACAAGGATAGCTCCTGTGCATGACCTGGAACATGGTGAAGTGGCATTGAGGACCTAGGATGTCTAGATCGAGCCTCATTAGAGGTCTGACAATCGCGTCCGGACGAGTATGCCATTGTTCGTAGGTTAGCATTGAATTTACAGAGTTAGGTTAGTTTATATTATCATCGGTCGTGTATCAATCGTTTCCCGTAGCTTCACCTTCAGGAGCAGGAACACCGTTGGTTTTTAGTGGGTAGTCCCGGGTGTGGATACGTCCGCCCCGGGGAGTCCCACATACCTCGGTGGTCCGTCCCAGGCCCGGGGGATGTGTAAAGGTATTCCCCTATCGCAAAAAAAGGTTGGATTTATAATGTGTCGGCGCCAACACGCGGTTTGGCGGCTGCACTCCGAGATTACAAGCAAATGTATGTAATGCTGGATTTATATGCGTCCGCCTGAACGTGCGGTCGAGATCACTAGCTATAATTATTGTATGTAATGGTCGTCTTATGGTATCCGCGTGAATGAGTGGTTTGGCGGATGCACCGCGAGATTACAAGCTGCATGTAAATGACAGCGCGACCGCGCCGCTGTTTAAATAAATCGTTACATACTATGCTTGTAATCTCGCGGGTCGCAATGTACCGTCAAACGGCGCGTTCGGATAGACCCATATGAATCCAGCCTAATGCGATAATGTAACAGATTGTATTTCCGGATTAGTAAATTAATTTGTTTGAAAGCTGAGGCTTACTGGGTTGTGCACGAATTATCGAAATTGCGTGGACCCGCAACTTTGTCCAGAAATTCGTTATGCGTAGGTATTATTCGTATATAATATTATGTAATTCGCTAGTAATTCGTATATAATTGTACATAGTTTTCTACTATGTCCTTCTCAACACTCAAATTTACCGATTTTCATTGAAGTCGGTTGTGATTGTTATAAAAATTAGATACAAGGGAGGGGAAGGTGGTAATTTTGTAGTCACTCGAGCGTCATGGAGACCTAGTAGAAAAAAATTATAAGAGCGTTTTTTATTTTAGCGGTGAGTTCTGCGGCCATTTTAAAGTTTTGGAAAAGAAAATATATTCAGAAAATCGCTTATTTCGGTCAGTTATTATTATATTTTAGACAACAAGGTCAAGGACTAAATCATTTAGTTTAGTGCAAAATAAAAATATATCTGCGAAGCTTAGTTAGGAAACTATGAAGCTTTATATTTTAAAATGTCCCTACAGGCTTACTTAATCTTTGAATCGTCAGTGCTTTATATGAAAGCTTCTTTGGGGTATACTAATTAACATCCTCTATCTTAATCTGACAAATCCGATGACATTTCAATATTAAAAAAAAAAAAATTTAACCCACCACGTGAGAAATCTGATTTCTATACAATGATGACTAGACACATGTCGGAAGCCTATACAAGCTTAATCTGACACGCTCAAACTAGTCTCGAAATCCCCTCTTCCCCTCCCCAACTATTACTTGTTACTTTTTCACGCTTATGAAAGACTTTGAAAGAGAGGACACGGAAAAATGTTATTTGCTATATTATGTAATATCGAAAATTGCTGCCAAAAGCCTATATAAAGTTTCATTTTTCGTCGCGTTTTCAATAAGTCTCGGCACTTTTTGTGAAGCGGACCGATTCGTTTCTAAAAAAAGGTTTTAACAACACGGCGACAGTACAATTTACTGCTGCAAAATATTCTAAAAACTAAAAGGACTTTTGGTTAAAAACTAAGGGAATTTTTGGCAGCGCTCCCGAACTTTCGGCCCGTATTATTTTATGACGAATTCACAAGTCCCTCGGCGCTGTGATTTTCTGGCTAGTTTCTTTTCCTTTTGCTTGCGTTAACACTATTTTAATGGTGACTCGTTATCCTGTAGTTTGTGGTATTCTACGGTCCTTTTCATCTACATAGCATGATTAAGTCGTAAAGTAAAATTTTGTTTATTTTTAATTAGAACGATTCACTAGATTTTTATGGAATAAACAAAACGATCAGTATGTTCACCTCATGTTTACCAGTAAAATTGCTGCTCCTCAAACACTACTCAGGCCTTCGGCAACCCGCCCACTTGGCTTAACGCAACATAACATAACACAAGAGTTGGCACGCTGGTTTTATCTGAAGCTGTGATTTTGATCAGGTCAAGTTGGCCCGTTTGTAACTAAACGAGGCTTCTCTTTGTTGCTCGTTCCTACTCAGTGAGTACCTACTTTACGAGATGAAACAATTCATAACCCACTATAGATATGACTCCGTTGGGCCAAAATAAGTTTATCGCGCGGAAAAATTATCATATGTCCTTTCCTGGGACTCAAAGTATCCACATATCCAATTTCATTAAAATCGGTTCCGCAGTTTGGGCGCCAAGAGGTAACAGTCAGACACACTTTCGCATTTATTATTAGTATGGATTTCTACATCAAGGCCAACTGCAACAGTATGAAGTGGCAATATTTCATCGACAAGCTAACCTTTAAAAATGCATAAAACTTTCAATAAATCGGCCATAGTTTTCATTATCCTAGATTGAATAATGTAAAACACGGCACAGCGTCAACAGCGGGCGGCGGAGTGCTCCACAAACACCGTTATAAAGCGACCGCAATTTTTACCATTATTACCTGCATGTTGAATATTCTAGCACTTCGCTTATGAAATTAATGTTTGAAGTGCATAGAACATTGTTGCAGAAATCAATTTTTAAGTCAGTGTAGGAAAAAATAAGTGCCGGTTTCACGAACGCTGTTAAAACTTTTGGTTAATCGTTGAATTTAAATCGTGCTTTCTCGGTTCTCTCTATTTTTATAGCGATTGAGAGAAATTAAACAATTAACTTTAGCAAGCATTAGCGAAATTGACATTAAATCGTGTACACTGCATTATACTATTATGCTACTCCGACGCCACATGAAAAGAAAATAACATATTTTTCTGGTTTTTCTTAAGTATTTTTTGTTTCAGTTTAACTTCGTGGGCAAACTGCTGGGGCCCAAGGGCAACTCGCTGAAACGGTTGCAGGAGGACACCATGTGCAAGATGGCGGTGCTCGGCCGCGGCTCCATGAAGGACAGACAAAAGGTATCATCGAGCTGACCCGGCAAATGTTGTTTTGCCCTATAGATTATTTCTAGTATCAATATAAAAAGTAGATAAAATATTCTCGGGCCTAACGAATATACCATCGAAGAAATTAATTCATAGGTAGTTGACAGATCTATGCCATTTGGTCGGATCCATAAAGTTAATATCACGGCCATCGACGACCTCTGTGGCTCAGTGGTGAGCGCGTTGGTAGCTCAAGCCGGGGGTCGCGGGTTCGAGTCCCGCCGACGGAACAAAAAGTTTTCAAAGTTCCTGGGTCATGGATGTGTATTAAATATGTGTATCATATAATAAAAATCTTAAATATATGTATAGTATAAAAGTATTAATTATATTTCCGTTGTCTGGTACCTGTAACACAAGTCCTTCAGGTACTTACCACAGGGCCAGACTGACGTGGTGTGAAGCGTCCATAGATATTAAAAAAAAAATTAAAAAAAATACTTTATGGTCGGATCATGTCAATTTAATGCTAGTCGTGATCTGTCGGCTGGGTTTGACGTCATGCAACTAAATTATGGTCTGCCAGATGGCAGACCATAATTTAGAAGTTGATTGATAGGCAGATGCCTATCAATCAACTTCTTAGTACATACAAAATTTCATTAAAATCGGTTGAGTCGTTTTGGAGAAGTTCGCGCACAAACACAAACAAGGCATACCTTATATTACTAAGTATATGAGATAAAAAAAGCCTGGCTTGACTAGGGAAATACCATTCCATAAAACTGAACTGAAACTTGCATTAAGTTTTGGTATAATTGCTTGCCAGGATAATCTCCTCAATGATTTGTAGCCCTATAAGCATTCTAGATATTAGATACATAGTTATAACTATCATATTCTATTCTATTTCTCTTTTATCTATCTTTTTATCTCGTATCAGCAATAGATTCCTAAAGCCACTTTTAAAGCATACTTTTGAAATGAAAATTGGATGCCTTTGAGCCATCAAATTTTCATTTGACGTGGTCGGATACAACTCGAACTATTCCGCTTTGTTTAGTCGTTAAATTCTAATGACGTGGCCGTAGGGCCTGGCTATAATATTATTGCTCCGTTGCGTCACGTAGTTGCAACTGAATTACGCACGAACAGTAAGGGCTGGGACACATAAACACGATACGACATCGTGTCGCACCACGATGCGACGTCGCGTCGTGGAAATCTACGACGAGCATCGTAAAAAACTACGTCGCGACATCGTAACGTGTTCTTTGAATTTTGAATAACACGCATCGTGAGTTTCTACGACGCGACTGTTTATGTGTCCCGGCCCTAAAGTCAGTCATCGCTTCGTTTGGGACCTTCTATTTAAATATCGCATCCGACGACGCAACGCCTCTATACAGTCCAATATTATTATAAACTAGCTGTTTGACCGAGCTTTGCTCGGTATCCGATAAAACCGGATTAAATGACATTTTCTAAAAATGATTCCTAGCTATATATACTAAATTTCATGAAAATCGTTGGAGCCGATTCCGAGATTCCAATTATATCTCGGAATCGGCTCCAACGATTTTCATGAAATTTAGTATATATAGCTAGGAATCATTTTTAGAATATATATATATATATATATATATATATATATATATATATATATATATATATATATATATATATATATATATATATATATATATATATATATATATATATATACAAGAATTGCTCGTTTAAAGATATAAGATTAATTAAATACGTCAAACGACGCAGTCGCAGCGTCAATCTACGACACAGAAACGCAATGCAAATTAATTGGCTTCGCTCTAATCCGTTTTAAAATTAAACGTCACGATGATGTCATTTCCGGTCAAATGAAGTGCGGCCATGTTTAGCTATTCCTTTTGTGTGGATAACGGATAATAGCCTTTAATTACGGTCACTAGCTTCGAATTGTTCCGGTTATGAACTCATTACGAGGGATTTGTGATTTTCCCACACGTTATGCCGTAAAATATTTATTATGTTAAGTGAGCAGATTGGTTATCTAGCCCTTGAATTGATATTTAATATACCTAACTGGACTTTCAATCCCTAATGCTTTAATCATACAAGGCTAGATGAGATATTACGTTGTGAGATTTTTTGCAATATTATGCTCCTCAAATGTCTCAAGCAAGTAACCTGTAGAGCCTTCTAGTTAAGCTACAAGCTACTTGCAGGTTAAACGCATACAATTGGACAGCTCAGCAAGTGACTCCAAGGACATAGTTCTGTCATCTAGTAGTTTATATTATGACCTATCAATTATTATTATCAACAAGGGCCTGTAGTCTATTACCAATGACTTCGAACTCTAGCTGAACAGCTTACCTGCATGTAGTTAGCTATAAGGTTTCAGGCACATAATCAGCGGGCAGCGGGGCGGGAGCGGTAGCGGCGGCGCGGGAAGCCGTCTAGTATCCGCGGTAGGCCGCCGTCCGCGCTCCACTCGCCGCGCCGCTGTTTTCGAGAACATAATATTAACAATCTACACATTGGAACGCGCCGCTCCCGTGCCGCCGCCGCCGCCGCTGCCACCGCCCCGCTGATTTCGAGACTGAAGCCTAAGACATGATTAGTCTACTTACGGTTAAACTTTCAGGAAGAAGAGCTGCGTGTGTCGGGCGACCCGAAGTTCGCGCACCTGTCGGAGGAGCTCCACGTGGAGATCTCGGCCTTCGCCACGCCCGCCGAGGCGCACGCTCGCATAGCGTACGCGCTGGCGGAACTCAGGAGGTTCCTGGTACCGGTGAGAACTTACCTTTATTTCTGCTGCCTCACTCCCGACAGAATTAGAATCGAATCGAGAATCGAATCAGCTCGATCTCTCGATTCCGACACCTAAACTAGCGCAAAATCGTGCTGCGGCTTAATTTGGAACTAATTCGGTCTCAACGGCTTTTCCCACTCCTGACAGCTAATATACTAGCCCACGATCGTGCTGTGACTCAATTTGAAACTAATATTAGTAAATCAAAATCGTTTCAGATTCGAGGGTGAGGCTACTGTACTAGCTGAACCGAAAAAAAAACAAAGGGCGCCGCTGCATTTTGTAGCTAATAAAATAGAACTCTATATTTACCACGCTAGGAATAACACAATCATTTATATTAAAACGACGCCATTGAAAAAAGTAAAGCGCTGCAGTTTTATATATTCGAATTCAACAAGTACCTATATTATGACGTGAAGTGTGTGTGAAAAAAATATGTCGATTGCCATAAAGACAATTGCTTTACAAAATAACTATTTTGCTGCAAAGCATGTAAATGTTTCTATGTCTATTTCTTTGTAGAGTAGACTTGAGATCGGTATGCTAAGCGGGCAGGTATGCATCAAATTGCGTCTCTATCATTGTAAAGGGTAATCGTACCGGTTACAAAGTAAAATCCACTGAAGGACATTCCTACCCATATTAGAATAATTCAGCCTTTACGACCGCTTGGCAGGTATTTCATTTGAGACCTGAATTTAATTACTAATTATTTTAGAACTGCTATATTGGCTATTTAACGAATTTACTATTGTTAATTCGCTTTAACTTTGCAGTGAAACATTAGCTGCTGCTCTGTAGGCCTCTTGGATATCTCTAGTGGCGCGGCGAGCGGCAGATTCAGGCAACACGTGGGTGTCAGAGTGCGATCAGCTGTGAAATACGGTTTACTAGTTAAAAATGAAAACACCTTGAAAACGTTAAAAAGTGCTCTGAATAAGGAAAATATGGGCGATACGAGGTACTGTTGTGTTGTAGGGTGCAAAAATTCCTAATCTCGGATTCGTGAATTAACGTTTTATTCGTTTCTGAGACGGAATTGGGAAACGTATCGAAATCAACATGCCGATTATTAATCATGCTTAAATCTAAATCTCGCATGAATATTTCTAAAATATCAAGTGCAAGTTATTTTTAATATCATTGTTTTATGTTTAATAATATATTGTAATTGAAAAAAACGATATAAATAAAATTATTGTCGGTTCAATATTTATTACTAATTCCTTCAATATCCACTTTCGCATTTATAATATTATCATACTAATATACTAATTACTGATATTAATAAACAATTTACTAATAATATTATAAGTGCGAAAGTGTGTCTGTCTGTTACCTCTAACTATAAGATCCGGGGCCCGTGGCAAATTGATGGGGCTCTATCAGTAAAAATCGTCACGTTTATAATAAACAATATTATGTACTTAAAAACTTTTGCCCATTTGGGTCGGGGGCCCGTGGCATTTTGCCAGCCCTATATTTACGTCACTGGACATAGGATAATTTTTGTCTCGGGAAAATGTACGGTTCCCGAATCCTGCGCGGTTACTCCGTTGTGCAAGAGTTATGGCACAGCGGAGTTGCGGGCGTCATCTAGTAAAATTATATTACATATTAATCATAAAAATCAAAGAAAAATTTCTTTGATAATGAAATACATCTGCATTTTCCATTTTTATTTTGCATATGTATGGTTGAAAAGTTGCTGAAAATATATTATTAATATATTTAGATTATTAAATACATAGCTCCACTTTCACGTCGTACAGTCGATTACCTACTCTGGTCTGTGGTATTACTTTTACACGGATGACTCGTTCTCCATCATCATGGATTTCGAAGACTTCATGAACATGATTGCTTTGGAATTAGTTTGTGCTCTATAATTTTTAATTAGGTAAACAACCTGTTTTTAGTAATAAGTAATAACTAAGAAGATGATCTTACAAATAAATAAATACAAAGTAAAAAATCTTATTCAATGAATTTGAAAGAATATTTCATGATCGTGTATATTTAAGTAAATATAGCTTTCGATAAGTACTGATTTTCCGCGGAAAAAGTCTGCGGAAATATTATGAAGTCCACAATAAAAATAAATAAATAAACGTTTATTCAATAATCTGGACATTACACAAAGTTCTGTACATTTAAATTTAAAAACACCACACAATACAAGTAGCTTGATAGTAATCAGAAACACAAAAAAAAAACAACAACAATGCAAGAGAAAAAAAAAAAATAATAACCATAAAATAAAACATAATAATGCATTAAGCAAGGCGCCAGATACGAATTGGTTGGTGGTGTAATTCCCAAACTATTGAAGTGGAATCCACTCAGGTTCATGACTGTGGGCTCCACAGTCCCTGATATTCTGTGGACCCATTTTGTCAGCGTTGGACAGACTACGTCTTGACTCTTGAGGCACACAATAAATAATTATAATCAATAATAATTTGGCTCATTACTTTTTATTGTGCTAAAAATATAAACAATTACCAAAAAAGTGCAGTAACTTGTATGAGAATCATATGAGAAAAGCGCCCGTGAGTTTCCGCCGTCAACCGACACGCGGCGTTGCCGTAGCTTAGCAACGATATCCAAGAGGCCTATTTCACAGGGTGTAACATAAATATATCGGCGGTAGTACAAAAGCATCTATAAGTAGGCAGATGTAGAGTAACAACTTGTTTATTTGCACAATGCACAATCGATTGACATAATAATTATTAAGTTTAGAAAACTAATTAGGAAGCGCCAACGAACAGACACATCCGCGCGGTTCGGGCTCTCAAATTCAAATCTTGTTTGACAAATCCACGAACGTGCCGTGGGGCCTATGTCCAAGTTCGACCGTCTGTGACATGACGTCACGCTTGCGTTCGTTCCTTCAGGTAAAACTCGCGCAGCAAGCTCCGACAAATAAATTATACTACTTTGGCATTTGAACAATAATAATTGACGATAGCTTATCTTGCTTTAAATAACAGAACATTTTCTCTCACAAATGTAAAGTATTCCAGCGTACGCGATGTGGTTATATCATCGCTCCGCCTACAGGCAATTTTTCTATTACAAGTATTACAGTAAACCGCTAATCTGTAAAAGCGACCTACAATGTTGATTACTAAAATATGAAAAAAACATTGCCCTGTAGTCTGTAGCAATGTTATTTCTTTTACTGTTAAAAGAAATAACTTCCCGCGATTCCCGCAGCATTGACTTTTGTGGTATTTACAAGTAATGAAGGAAAAAACACTTGTAAGCAAAAGCCAGTTTTTAGTAGGTATATTATGTGTCTTGCCCTGTAGTCTGTAGCAACGTTTTTTCTTTTACTGTTAAAAGAAATAACTTCCCGCGATTCCCGCACTTTTGTGGTATTTACGAGTAATAAAAGAAAAAAACACTTGTAAGCAAAAGCCACTTTTTAGTATGTGTCTAAGTTTATTCGTACGATAACATTATGTGACGTAAATAATAATTCCATCGTCTAAAATATCTGTCGTGGTTGCCAAAACGTGATCTTATCCCCAAATCTTGCGAATAAATCTTCAACTCGATTTGTATTTCCAGAGATCAGATTGTAACATTAATATCTAGGTTTGTCGGCCTACTTTGCCACTTGTATGTGTGTTACTATATTGTAATATATGTAGATGTGTGTGTATGCTATGCTATACAGGGTGTAAAAAACAAAGTGATAATACTTTAGGGTGTGTATGTGGCCTTTATATTACAGAGTTCACTGTGAAAGTAGCAGCGCTGAAACTTGAAACAGCATTTTTTTTTTAATAATCTGTGTTTTAATATGTTCATGTATGGGCAAGCATTATGCCCATACCTACAAAAGTTTAAAAAGCTTCTCTTTTAGCGCTGCTAGCTATTACTAGCTAGTACTAGCTACTTTCCCAGTAAACTCTATACAGGGCACTCTCACATGCCTTAAACTAGTCTACGATATAATAAAAACTAAGGAGGATTAACTGTGTCAAAAATGTTGTCCGCGAGTCTACAAAAATGTCAGTTCTACCCGAATACATGCATACTTTAAGCACGTATTCAGTACACAATTTTGTGTTTTCATACAAGTGACAATGATTGTCAACGGCTTTATATACTGAATGTTAGTGTTTCGTAGTTATTGTCATATTTTAGTGAGCGAAAAAGAACCAAATTCAAAACGGTTGAAGAATGGGAGTTACGTTTCCATAATTTTTATTATTCGTATCCTAAAATATTATTATCTAACTTTGTTTTGTTACGCACTGTATCTCTGTAGTCTGTATGTACTATTTAAATCAGATATACCCAACCCGCGGGCAGCATGCGACCCGCCGGGACTTTATCTGTGGCCCGCGTGATGAATAAACCATTTTGAAATTCACGCCCACCGGCAAAATAATGTAACGTCGTGAATTTCTTTCCACTTCGAACAATAACAATCGTTAATTTTGAAGAACGATATTTTTTAACCCTAAACAATTTTTGTTGCGGCTCGCGACACCAAGATCGAAACATATTTGTGGCCGTGTGAAAAAAGGTTGGGGACTACTGATTTAAGCCCATGCCAACGTCCGACACCCATGTTATTCGTAGCCGACGCCTATAATATTCATTTCCTTTCATGGCTTGCTCGGTTACTATTTATTCCTTTTATCCTTTCATTTATGACATATTTTACCCTTCGCTTTTTCCAAAGTTTTTCTGAAAAATAATCTTCTAACTTTCAAGAACATAATAATTTTACTTTTGGTATAAAGCCAGCCATTTTTTAGTTTCTATTCGTCTGCTGTTTCCCAATCTCCATGTACGAGTGTATTGAGATAGTATGGCGATCTGCAATTTCCACCTTCATTTACTAACTAGATGACGCCCGCAACTCCGTTGCGCCAAAATTCGTTTATCGCGCGGGAACCGTACATTTTGCCGGGATAAAAAGTATCCTTTGACCTTTTCCGGTACTCAAATTATCTCCTGGATACAAAATTTCAGCAAAATCGGTTCAGCGATTTGGGCATGAAGAGGTTCTTCGGCACGACTGGGCCGGCTCGACCGGAGAACGGGCTCACAGAAAACCGGCGTGAAATAACGCTTGCGCTTGCTCTGTGTTTCGCCGAATGAGTGAGTTTACCGGAGGCCCAATCCCCTAACCTTTTCCCTTCCCTACCCTCGCCTATTTCCTTCCCTACCCTCCCCTATTACGCTATTCCCTCTTATAAGGCCCGCAACGCACCTGCAGCTCTTCTGATGCTGCGAGTGTCCATGGGCGACGGAAGTTGCTTTCCATCAGGTGACCCGTTTGCTCGTTTGCCCCCTTATTACACAAAAAAAAGACAAACACACTTTCACATTTTTAATATTAGTATGGATTTATTTCAAAAGAATCAGTTTTGCTGAATGTAACTAAGCATTCCTTGCCTATCTAATACAGTCCCGAGCGTGTCATCACATCGGCGATCTCAATAAATCAGAGCAGCCCCATTAGCTGCACGCGGACCGCGGCGCGTCAGACAGGAATTATAATCTGGAGCACTATCCGTCTTCATTATTATATGCACTTCAAATGCATCATGCATATTTTGGAGATTGATCCAGACAGATTATC